>NW_027472723.1:0-388205 GCF_030347505.1 Rhynchophorus ferrugineus | reverse complement strand
CTATTGGCGATTTCGTTCCAATTCACATTCCAAGTAATATTCGGCATGCTAATTACATTGGCGGGTTCCCAAATTGCATTATCTCTTATAGTTTCCGAGATATGGACTATCGATTATTTTTAACCTTAGGCTCTGCTTCTAACTTGGGCCCAAACTGTAAAATGGTCCTTATCTATTGGCGATTTCGTTCCAATTCACATTCCAAGTAGTATTCGGCATGCTAATTACATTGCCGGTTGCCAAATTGCATTATCTCTTATAGTTTCCGAGATATGGACTATCGATAATTTACACCTTAGGCTCTGCTTCTAACTTGGGCCCAAATTGTAAAATGGTCTTATCTATTAGCGATTTCGTTCCAATTCACACTCCAAGTAATATTCGGCATGCTAATTACATTGCCGGTTGCGAAATTGCATTATCTCTTATAGTTTCCGAGATATGGACTATCAATAATTTACACCTTAGGCTCTGCTTCTAACTTGGGCGCAAATTGAAAAATGGTCTTATCTATTGGCGATTTCGTTCCAATTCACATTCCAAGTATATTCGGCATGCTAATTACATTGCCGGTTGCCAAATTGCATTATCTCTTATAGTTTCCGAGATATGGACTATCGATAATTTACACCTTAGGCTCTGCTTCTAACTTGGGCCCAAATTGTAAAATGGTCTTATCTATTGGCGATTTCGTTCCAATTCACATTCCAAGTAATATTCGGCATGCTAATTACATTGCCGGTTGCCAAATTGCATTATCTCTTATAGTTTCCGAGATATGGACTATCGATAATTTACACCTTAGGCTCTGCTTCTAACTTGGGCCCAAATTGTAAAATGGTCTTATCTATTGGCGATTTCGTTCCAATTCACATTCCAAGTAATATTCGGCATGCTAATTACATTGCCGGTTGCCAAATTGCATTATCTCTTATAGTTTCCGAGATATGGACTATCGATAATTTACACCTTAGGCTCTGCTTCTAACTTGGGCCCAAATTGTAAAATGGTCTTATCTATTGGCGATTTCGTTCCAATTCACATTCCAAGTAATATTCGGCATGCTAATTACATTGCCGGTTGCCAAATTGCATTATCTCTTATAGTTTCCGAGATATGGACTATCGATAATTTACACCTTAGGCTCTGCTTCTAACTTGGGCCCAAATTGTAAAATGGTCTTATCTATTGGCGATTTCGTTCCAATTCACACTCCAAGTAATATTCGGCATGCTAATTACATTGCCGGTTGCCAAATTGCATTATCTCTTATAGTTTCCGAGATATGGACTATCGATAATTTACACCTTAGGCTCTGCTTCTAACTTGGGACCAAATTGTAAAATGGTCTTCTCTATTGGCGATTTCGTTTCCAATTCACATTCCAAGTAATATTCGGCATGCTAATTACATTGCCGGTTGCCAAATTGCATTACCTCTTATAGTTTCCGAGATATGGACTATCGATAATTTACACCTTAGGCTCTGCTTCTAACTTGGGCCCAAATTGTAAAATGGTCTTATCTATTGGCGATTTCGTTCCAATTCACATTCCAAGTAATATTCGGCATGCTAATTACATTGCCGGTTGCCAAATTGCATTATCTCTTATAGTTTCCGAGATATGGACTATCGATAATTTACACCTTAGGCTCTACTTCTAACTTGGGCCCAAATTGTAAAATGGCCTTCTCTATTGGCGATTTCGTTCCAATTCACATTCCAAGTAATATTTCGGCATGCTAATTACATTGCCGGTTGCCAAATTGCATTATCTCTTATAGTTTCCGAGATATGGACTATCAATAATTTACACCTTAGGCTCTGCTTCTAACTTGGGCCCAAATTGTAAAATGGTCTTATCTATTGGCGATTTCGTTCCAATTCACATTCCAAGTAATATTCGGCATGCTAATTACATTGCCGGTTGCCAAATTGAATTATCTCTTATAGTTTCCGAGATATGGACTATCGATAATTTACACCTTAGGCTCTGCTTCTAACTTGGGCCCAAATTGTAAAATGGTCTTATCTATTGGCGATTTCGTTCCAATTCACATTCCAATTAATATTCGGCATGCTAATTACATTGCCGGTTGCCAAATTGCATTATCTCTTATAGTTTCCGAGATATGGACTATCGATAATTTACACCTTAGGCTCTGCTTCTAACTTGGGCCCAAATTGTAAAATGGTCTTATCTATTGGCGATTTCGTTCCAATTCACATTCCAAGTAATATTCGGCATGCTAATTACATTGCCGGTTGCCAAATTGCATTATCTCTTATAGTTTCCGAGATATGGACTATCGATAATTTACACCTTAGGCTCTGCTTCTAACTTGGGCCCAAATTGTAAAATGGTCTTATCTATTGGCGATTTCGGTTCCAATTCACATTCCAAGTAATATTCGGCATGCCAATTACATTGCCGGTTGCCAAATTGCATTATCTCTTATAGTTTCCGAGATATGGACTATCGATAATTTACACCTTAGGCTCTTCTTCTAACTTGGGCCCAAATTGTTAAAATGGTCTTATCTATTGGCGATTTCGTTCCAATTCACATTCCAAGTAATATTCGGCATGCTAATTACATTGCCGGTTGCCAAATTGAATTATCTCTTATAGTTTCCGAGATATGGACTATCGATAATTTACACCTTAGGCTCTGCTTCTAACTTGGGCCCAAATTGTAAAAATGGTCTTACCTATTAGCGATTTCGTTTCCAATTCACATTCCAAGTAATATTCGGCATGCTAATTACATTGCCGTTTGCCAAATTGCATTATCTCTTATAGTTTCCGAGATATGGACTATCGATAATTTACACCTTAGGCTCTGCTTCTAACTTGGGCCCAAATTGTAAAATGGTCTTATCTATTGGCGATTTCGTTCCAATTCACATTCCAAGTAATATTCGGCATGCTAATTACATTGCCGGTTGCCAAATTGCATTATCTCTTATAGTTTCCGAGATATGGACTATCGATAATTTACACCTTAGGCTCTGCTTCTAACTTGGGCCCCAAATTGTAAAATGGTCTTATCTATTGGCGATTTCGTTCCAATTCACATTCCAAGTAATATTCGGCATGCTAATTACATTGCCGGTTGCCAAATTGCATTATCTCTTATAGTTTCCGAGATATGGACTATCGATAATTTACACCTTAGGCTCTGCTTCTAACTTGGGCCCAAATTGTAAAATGGTCTTATCTATTGGCGATTTCGTTCCAATTCACATTCCAAGTAATATTCGGCATGCTAATTACATTGCCGGTTGCCAAATTGCATTATCTCTTATAGTTTCCGAGATATGGACTATCGATAATTTACATCTTAGGCTCTGCTTCTAACTTGGGCCCAAATTGTAAAATCGTCTTATCTATTGGCGATTTCGTTCCAATTCACATTCCAAGTAATATTCGGCATGCTAATTACATTGCCGGTTTGCCAAATTGCATTATCTCTTATAGTTTCCGAGATATGGACTATCGATTATTTACATCTTAGGCTCTGCTTTTAACTTGGGCCCAAATTGTAAAATGGTCTTATCTATTGGCGATTTCGTTCCAATTCACATTCCAAGTAATATTCGGCATGCTAATTACATTGCCGGTTGCCAAATTGCATTATCTCTTATAGTTTCCGAGATATGGACTATCGATAATTTACACCTTAGGCTCTGCTTCTAACTTGGGCCCAAATTGTAAAATGGTCTTATCTATTGGCGATTTCGTCCCAATTCACATTCCAAGTGATATTCGGCATGCTAATTACATTGCCGGTTGCGAAATTGCATTATCTCTTATAGTTTCCGAGATATGGACTATCAATAATTTACACCTTAGGCTCTGCTTCTAACTTGGGCCCAAATTTTTAAAATGGCCTTATCTATTGGCGATTTCGTTCCAATTCACATTCCAAGTAATAATCGGCATGCTAATTACATTGCCGGTTGCCAAATTGCATTATCTCTTATAGTTTCCGAGATATGGACTATCGATAATTTACACCTTAGGCTCTGCTTCTAACTTGGGCCCCAAATTGTAAAATGGGCTTATCTATTGGCGATTTCGTTCCAATTCACATTCCAAGTAATATTCGGCATGCTAATTACATTGCCGGTTGCCAAATTGCATTATCTCTTATAGTTTCCGAGATATGGACTATCGATAATTTACACCTTAGGCTCTGCTTCTAACTTGGGCCCAAATTGTAAAATGGTCTTATCTATTAGCGATTTCGTTCCAATTCACACTCCAAGTAATATTCGGCATGCTAATTACATTGCCGGTTGCGAAATTGCATTATCTCTTATAGTTTCCGAGATATGGACTATCAATAATTTACACCTTAGGCTCTGCTTCTAACTTGGGCGCAAATTGAAAAATGGTCTTATCTATTGGCGATTTCGTTCCAATTCACATTCCAAGTAATATTCGGCATGCTAATTACATTGCCGGTTGCCAAATTGCATTATCTCTTATAGTTTCCGAGATATGGACTATCGATAATTTACACCTTAGGCTCTGCTTCTAACTTGGGCCCAAATTGTAAAATGGTCTTATCTATTGGCGATTTCGTTCCAATTCACATTCCAAGTAATATTCGGCATGCTAATTACATTGCCGGTTGCCAAATTGCATTATCTCTTATAGTTTCCGAGATATGGACTATCGATAATTTACACCTTAGGCTCTGCTTCTAACTTGGGCCCAAATTGTAAAATGGTCTTATCTATTGGCGATTTCGTTCCAATTCACATTCCAAGTAATATTCGGCATGCTAATTACATTGCCGGTTGCCAAATTGCATTATCTCTTATAGTTTCCGAGATATGGACTATCGATAATTTACACCTTAGGCTCTGCTTCTAACTTGGGCCCAAATTGTAAAATGGTCTTATCTATTGGCGATTTCGTTCCAATTCACATTCCAAGTAATATTCGGCATGCTAATTACACTGCCGGTTGTCAAATTGCATTATCTCTTATAGTTTCCGAGATATGGACTATCGATAATTTACACCTTAGGCTCTGCTTCTAACTTGGGCCCAAATTGTAAAATGGTCTTATCTATTGGCGATTTCGTTCCAATTCACACTCCAAGTAATATTCGGCATGCTAATTACATTGCCGGTTGCGAAATTGCATTATCTCTTATAGTTTCCGAGATATGGACTATCAATAATTTACACCTTAGGCTCTGCTTCTAACTTGGGCGCAAATTGTAAAATGGTCTTATCTATTGGCGATTTCGTTCCAATTCACATTCCAAGTAATATTCGGCATGCTAATTACATTGCCGGTTGCCAAATTGCATTATCTCTTATAGTTTCCGAGATATGGACTATCGATAATTTACACCTTAGGCTCTGCTTCTAACTTGGGCCCAAATTGTAAAATGGTCTTATCTATTGGCGATTTCGTTCCAATTCACATTCCAAGTAATATTCGGCATGCTAATTACATTGCCGGTTGCCAAATTGCATTATCTCTTATAGTTTCCGAGATATGGACTATCGATAATTTACACCTTAGGCTCTGCTTCTAACTTGGGCCCAAATTGTAAAATGGTCTTATCTATTGGCGATTTCGTTCCAATTCACATTCCAAGTAATATTCGGCATGCTAATTACATTGCCGGTTGCCAAATTGCATTATCTCTTATAGTTTCCGAGATATGGACTATCGATAATTTACACCTTAGGCTCTGCTTCTAACTTGGGCCCAAATTGTAAAATGGTCTTATCTATTGGCGATTTCGTTCCAATTCACATTCCAAGTAATATTCGGCATGCTAATTACATTGCCGGTTGCCAAATTGCATTATCCCTTATAGTTTCCGAGATATGGACTATCGATAATTTACACCTTAGGCTCTGCTTCTAACTTGGGCCCAAATTGTAAAATGGTCTTACCTATTGGCGATTTCGTTCCAATTCACATTCCAAGTAATATTCGGCATGCTAATTACATTGCCGGTTGCCAAATTGCATTATCTCTTATAGTTTCCGAGATATGGACTATCGATAATTTACACCATAGGCTCTACTTCTAACTTGGGCCCAAATTGTAAAATGGTCTTATCTATTGGCGATTTCGTTCCAATTCACATTCCAATTAATATTCGGCATGCTAATTACATTGCCGGTTGCCAAATTGAATTATCTCTTATAGTTTCCGAGATATGGACTATCAATAATTTACACCTTAGGCTCTGCTTCTAACTTGGGCGCAAATTGAAAAATGGTCTTATCTATTGGCGATTTCGTTCCAATTCACATTCCAAGTAATATTCGGCATGCTAATTACATTGCCGGTTGCCAAATTGCATTATCTCTTATAGTTTCCGAGATATGGACTATCGATAATTTACACCTTAGGCTCTGCTTCTAACTTGGGCCCAAATTGTAAAATGGTCTTATCTATTGGCGATTTCGTTCCAATTCACATTCCAAGTAATATTCGGCATGCTAATTACATTGCCGGTTGCCAAATTGCATTATCTCTTATAGTTTCCGAGATATGGACTATCGATAATTTACACCTTAGGCTCTGCTTCTAACTTGGGCCCAAATTGTAAAATGGTCTTATCTATTGGCGATTTCGTTCCAATTCACATTCCAAGTAATATTCGGCATGCTAATTACATTGCCGGTTGCCAAATTGCATTATCTCTTATAGTTTCCGAGATATGGACTATCGATAATTTACACCTTAGGCTCTGCTTCTAACTTGGGCCCAAATTGTAAAATGGTCTTATCTATTGGCGATTTCGTTCCAATTCACATTCCAAGTAATATTCGGCATGCTAATTACACTGCCGGTTGTCAAATTGCATTATCTCTTATAGTTTCCGAGATATGGACTATCGATAATTTACACCTTAGGCTCTGCTTCTAACTTGGGCCCAAATTGTAAAATGGTCTTATCTATTGGCGATTTCGTTCCAATTCACACTCCAAGTAATATTCGGCATGCTAATTACATTGCCGGTTGCGAAATTGCATTATCTCTTATAGTTTCCGAGATATGGACTATCAATAATTTACACCTTAGGCTCTGCTTCTAACTTGGGCGCAAATTGTAAAATGGTCTTATCTATTGGCGATTTCGTTCCAATTCACATTCCAAGTAATATTCGGCATGCTAATTACATTGCCGGTTGCCAAATTGCATTATCTCTTATAGTTTCCGAGATATGGACTATCGATAATTTACACCTTAGGCTCTGCTTCTAACTTGGGCCCAAATTGTAAAATGGTCTTATCTATTGGCGATTTCGTTCCAATTCACATTCCAAGTAATATTCGGCATGCTAATTACATTGCCGGTTGCCAAATTGCATTATCTCTTATAGTTTCCGAGATATGGACTATCGATAATTTACACCTTAGGCTCTGCTTCTAACTTGGGCCCAAATTGTAAAATGGTCTTATCTATTGGCGATTTCGTTCCAATTCACATTCCAAGTAATATTCGGCATGCTAATTACATTGCCGGTTGCCAAATTGCATTATCTCTTATAGTTTCCGAGATATGGACTATCGATAATTTACACCTTAGGCTCTGCTTCTAACTTGGGCCCAAATTGTAAAATGGTCTTATCTATTGGCGATTTCGTTCCAATTCACATTCCAAGTAATATTCGGCATGCTAATTACATTGCCGGTTGCCAAATTGCATTATCCCTTATAGTTTCCGAGATATGGACTATCGATAATTTACACCTTAGGCTCTGCTTCTAACTTGGGCCCAAATTGTAAAATGGTCTTACCTATTGGCGATTTCGTTCCAATTCACATTCCAAGTAATATTCGGCATGCTAATTACATTGCCGGTTGCCAAATTGCATTATCTCTTATAGTTTCCGAGATATGGACTATCGATAATTTACACCATAGGCTCTACTTCTAACTTGGGCCCAAATTGTAAAATGGTCTTATCTATTGGCGATTTCGTTCCAATTCACATTCCAATTAATATTCGGCATGCTAATTACATTGCCGGTTGCCAAATTGCATTATCTCTTATAGTTTCCGAGATATGGACTATCGATAATTTACACCTTAGGCTCTGCTTCTAACTTGGGCCCAAATTGTAAAATGGTCTTATCTATTGGCGATTTCGTTCCAATTCACATTCCAAGTATTATTCGGCATGCTAATTACATTGACGGTTGCCAAATTGCATTATCTCTTATAGTTTCCGAGATATGGACTATCGATAATTTACACCTTAGGCTCTGCTTCTAACTTGGGCCCAAATTGTAAAATGGTCTTATCTATTGGCGATTTCGTTCCAATTCACATTCCAAGTAATATTCGGCATGCTAATTACATTGCCGGTTGCCAAATTGCATTATCTCTTATAGTTTCCGAGATATGGACTATCGATAATTTACACCTTAGGCTCTGCTTCTAACTTGGGCCCAAATTGTAAAATGGTCTTATCAATTGGCGATTTCGTTCCAATTCACATTCCAAGTAATATTCGGCATGCTAATTACATTGCCGGTTGCCAAATTGAATTATCTCTTATAGTTTCCGAGATATGGACAATCGATAATTTACACCTTAGGCTCTGCTTCTAACTTGGGCCCAAATTGTAAAATGGTCTTATCTATTGGCGATTTCGTTCTAATTCACATTCCAAGTAATATTCGGCATGCTAATTACATTGCCGGTTGCCAAATTGCATTATCTCTTATAGTTTCCGAGATATGGACTATCGATAATTTACACCTTAGGCTCTGCTTCTAACATGGGCCCAAATTGTAAAATGGTCTTATCTATTGGCGATTTCGTTCCAATTCACATTCCAAGTAATATTCGGCATGCTAATTACATTGCCGGTTGCCAAATTGCATTATCTCTTATAGTTTCCGAGATATGGACTATCGATAATTTACACCTTAGGCTCTGCTTCTAACTTGGGCCCAAATTGTAAAATGGTCTTATCTATTGGCGATTTCGTTCCAATTCACATTCCAAGTAATATTCGGCATGCTAATTACATTGCCGGTTGCCAAATTGCATTATCTCTTATAGTTTCCGAGATATGGACTATCGATAATTTACACCTTAGGCT
Source organism: Rhynchophorus ferrugineus (assembly GCF_030347505.1). Classification (NCBI taxonomy): domain Eukaryota; kingdom Metazoa; phylum Arthropoda; class Insecta; order Coleoptera; family Curculionidae; genus Rhynchophorus; species Rhynchophorus ferrugineus. The sequence continues at coordinate 379,106 of NW_027472723.1, read as the reverse complement.
CTGCTTCTAACTTGGGCCCAAATTGTAAAATGGTCTTATCAATTGGCGATTTCGTTCCAATTCACATTCCAAGTAATATTCGGCATGCTAATTACATTGCCGGTTGCCAAATTGAATTATCTCTTATAGTTTCCGAGATATGGACTATCGATAATTTACACCTTAGGCTCTGCTTCTAACTTGGGCCCAAATTGTAAAATGGTCTTACCTATTGGCGATTTCGTTCCAATTCACATTCCAAGTAATATTCGGCATGCTAATTACATTGCCGGTTGCCAAATTGCATTATCTCTTATAGTTTCCGAGATATGGACTATCGATAATTTACACCTTAGGCTCTGCTTCTAACTTGGGCCCAAATTGTAAAATGGTCTTATCTATTGGCGATTTCGTTCCAATTCACATTCCAAGTAATATTCGGCATGCTAATTACATTGCCGGTTGCCAAATTGCATTATCTCTTATAGTTTCCGAGATATGGACTATCGATTATTTACACCTTAGGCTCTGCTTCTAACTTGGGCCCAAATTGTAAAATCGTCTTATCTATTGGCGATTTCGTTCCAATTCACATTACAAGCAATATTCGGCATGCTAATTACATTGCCGGTTGCCAAATTGCATTATCTCTTATAGTTTCCGAGATATGGACTATCGGTAATTTACACCTTAGGCTCTGCTTCTAACTTGGGCCCAAATTGTAAAATGGTCTTACCTATTGGCGATTTCGTTCCAATTCACATTCCAAGTAATATTCGGCATGCTAATTACATTGCCGGTTGCCAAATTGCATTATCTCTTATAGTTTCCGAGATATGGACTATCGATAATTTACACCTTAGGCTCTGCTTCTAACTTGGGCCCAAATTGTAAAATGGTCTTATCTATTGGCGATTTCGTTCCAATTCACATTCCAAGTAATATTCGGCATGCTAATTACATTGCCGGTTGCCAAATTGCATTATCTCTTATAGTTTCCGAGATATGGACTATCGATTATTTACACCTTAGGCTCTGCTTCTAACTTGGGCCCAAATTGTAAAATCGTCTTATCTATTGGCGATTTCGATCCAATTCACATTACAAGTAATATTCGGCATGCTAATTACATTGCCGGTTGCCAAATTGCATTATCTCTTATAGTTTCCGAGATATGGACTATCGGTAATTTACACCTTAGGCTCTGCTTCTAACTTGGGCCCAAATTGTAAAATGGTCTTATCTATTGGCGATTTCGTTCCAATTCACATTCCAAGTAATATTCGGCATGCTAATTACATTGCCGGTTGCCAAATTGCATTATCTCTTATAGTTTCCGAGATATGGACTATCGATAATTTACACCTTAGGCTCTGCTTCTAACTTGGGCCCAAATTGTAAAATGGTCTTATCTATTGGCGATTTCGTTCCAATTCACATTCCAAGTAATATTCGGCATGCTAATTACATTGCCGGTTGCCAAATTGCATTATCTCTTATAGTTTCCGAGATATGGACTATCGATTATTTACACCTTAGGCTCTGCTTCTAACTTGGGCCCAAATTGTAAAATCGTCTTATCTATTGGCGATTTCGTTCCAATTCACATTACAAGTAATATTCGGCATGCTAATTACATTGCCGGTTGCCAAATTGCATTATCTCTTATAGTTTCCGAGATATGGACTATCGGTAATTTACACCTTAGGCTCTGCTTCTAACTTGGGCCCAAATTGTAAAATGGTCTTATCTATTGGCGATTTCGTTCCAATTCACATTCCAAGTAATATCCGGCATGCTAATTATATTGCCGGTTGCCAAATTGAATTATCTCTTATAGTTTCCGAGATATGGACTATCGATAATTTACATCTTAGGCTCTGCTTCTAACTTGGGCCCAAATTGTAAAATGGTCTTATCTATTGGCGATTACGTTCCAATTCACATTCCAAGTAATATTCGGCATGCTAATTACATTGCCGGTTGCCAAATTGCATTATCTCTTATAGTTTCCGAGATATGGACTATCGATAATTTACACCTTAGGCTCTGCTTCTAACTTGGGCCCAAATTGTAAAATGGTCTTATCTATTGGCGATTTCGTTCCAATTCACATTCCAAGTAATATTCGGCATGCTAATTACATTGCCGGTTGCCAAATTGCATTATCTCTTATAGTTTCCGAGATATGGACTATCGATAATTTACATATTAGACTCTGCTTCTAACTTGGGCCCAAATTGTAAAATGGTCTTATCTATTGGCGATTTCGTTCCAATTCACATTCCAAGTAATATTCGGCATGCTAATTACATTGCCGGTTGCCAAATTGCATTATCTCTTATAGTTTCCGAGATATGGACTATCGATAATTTACACCTTAGGCTCTGCTTCTAACTTGGGCCCAAATTGTAAAATGGTCTTATCTATTGGCGATTTCGTTCCAATTCACATTCCAAGTAATATTCGGCATGCTAATTACATTGCCGGTTGCCAAATTGCATTATCTCTTATAGTTTCCGAGATATGGACTATCGATAATTTACACCTTAGGCTCTGCTTCTAACTTGGGCCCAAATTGTAAAATGGTCTTATCTATTGGCGATTTCGTTCCAATTCACATTCCAAGTAATATTCGGCATGCTAATTACATTGCCGGTTGCCAAATTGCATTATCTCTTATAGTTTCCGAGATATGGACTATCGATAATTTACACCTTAGGCTCTGTTTCTAACTTGGGCCCAAATTGTAAAATGGTCTTATCTATTGGCGATTTCGTTCCAATTCACATTCCAAGTAATATTCGGCATGCTAATTACATTGCCGGTTGCCAAATTGCATTATCTCTTATAGTTTCCGAGATATGGACTATCGATAATTTACACCTTAGGCTCTGCTTCTAACTTTTGCCCAAATTGTAAAATGGTCTTACCTATTGGCGATTTCGTTCCAATTCACATTCCAAGTAATATTCGGCATGCTAATTACATTGCCGGTTGCCAAATTGCATTATCTATTATAGTTTCCGAGATATGGACTATCGATAATTTACACCATAGGCTCTACTTCTAACTTGGGCCCAAATTGTAAAATGGTCTTATCTATTGGCGATTTCGTTCCAATTCACATTCCAATTAATATTAGGCATGCTAATTACATTGCCGGTTGCCAAATTGCATTATCTCTTATAGTTTCCGAGATATGGACTATCGATAATTTACACCTTAGGCTCTGCTTCTAACTTGGGCCCAAATTGTAAAATGGTCTTATCTATTGGCGATTTCGTTCCAATTCACATTCCAAGTATTATTCGGCATGCTAATTACATTGCCGGTTGTAAAATTGCATTATCTCTTATAGTTTCCGAGATATGGACTATCGATAATTTACACCTTAGGCTCTGCTTCTAACTTGGGCCCAAATTGTAAAATGGTCCTATCTATTGGCGATTTCGTTCCAATTCACATTCCAAGTAATATTCGGCATGCTAATTACATTGCCGGTTGCCAAATTGCATTATCTCTTATAGTTTCCGAGATATGGACTATCGATAATTTACACCTTAGGCTCTGCTTCTAACTTGGGCCCAAATTGTAAAATGGTCTTATCAATTGGCGATTTCGTTCCAATTCACATTCCAAGTAATATTCGGCATGCTAATTACATTGCCGGTTGCCAAATTGAATTATCTCTTATAGTTTCCGAGATATGGACTATCGATAATTTACACCTTAGGCTCTGCTTCTAACTTGGGCCCAAATTGTAAAATGGTCTTACCTATTGGCGATTTCGTTCCAATTCACATTCCAAGTAATATTCGGCATGCTAATTACATTGCCGGTTGCCAAATTGCATTATCTCTTATAGTTTCCGAGATATGGACTATCGATAATTTACACCTTAGGCTCTGCTTCTAACTTGGGCCCAAATTGTAAAATGGTCTTATCTATTGGCGATTTCGTTCCAATTCACATTCCAAGTAATATTCGGCATGCTAATTACATTGCCGGTTGCCAAATTGCATTATCTCTTATAGTTTCCGAGATATGGACTATCGATAATTTACACCTTAGGCTCTGCTTCTAACTTGGGCCCAAATTGTAAAATCGTCTTATCTATTGGCGATTTCGTTCCAATTCACATTCCAAGTAATATTCGGCATGCTAATTACATTGCCGGTTGCCAAATTGCATTATCTCTTATAGTTTCCGAGATATGGACTATCGGTAATTTACACCTTAGGCTCTGCTTCTAACTTGGGCCCAAATTGTAAAATGGTCTTATCTATTGGCGATTTCGTTCCAATTCACATTCCAAGTAATATCCGGCATGCTAATTATATTGCCGGTTGCCAAATTGAATTATCTCTTATAGTTTCCGAGATATGGACTATCGATAATTTACACCTTAGGCTCTGCTTCTAACTTGGGCCCAAATTGTAAAATGGTCTTAACTATTGGCGATTACGTTCCAATTCACATTCCAAGTAATATTCGGCATGCTAATTACATTGCCGGTTGCCAAATTGCATTATCTCTTATAGTTTCCGAGATATGGACTATCGATAATTTACACCTTAGGCTCTGCTTCTAACTTGGGCCCAAATTGTAAAATGGTCTTATCTATTGGCGATTTCGTTCCAATTCACATTCCAAGTAATATTCGGCATGCTAATTACATTGCCGGTTGCCAAATTGCATTATCTCTTATAGTTTCCGAGATATGGACTATCGATAATTTACACCTTAGGCTCTGCTTCTAACTTGGGCCCAAATTGTAAAATGGTCTTATCTATTGGCGATTTCGTTCCAATTCACACTCCAAGTAATATTCGGCATGCTAATTACATTGCCGGTTGCGAAATTGCATTATCTCTTATAGTTTCCGAGATATGAACTATCAATAATTTACACCTTAGGCTCTGCTTCTAACTTGGGCCCAAATTGTAAAATGGTCTTATCTATTGGCGATTTCGTTCCAATTCACATTCCAAGTAATATTCGGCATGCTAATTACATTGCCGGTTGCCAAATTGCATTATCTCTTATAGTTTCCGAGATATGGACTATCGATAATTTACACCTTAGGCTCTGCTTCTAACTTGGGCCCAAATTGTAAAATGGTCTTATCTATTGGCGATTTCGTTCCAATTCACATTCCAAGTAATATTCGGCATGCTAATTACATTGCCGGTTGCCAAATTGCATTATCTCTTATAGTTTCCGAGATATGGACTATCGATAATTTACACCTTAGGCTCTGCTTCTAACTTGGGCCCAAATTGTAAAATGGTCTTATCTATTGGCGATTTCGTTCCAATTCACATTCCAAGTAATATTCGGCATGCTAATTACATTGCCGGTTGCCAAATTGCATTATCTCTTATAGTTTCCGAGATATGGACTATCGATAATTTACACCTTAGCCTCTACTTCTAACTTGGGCCCAAATTGTAAAATGGTCTTATCTATTGGCGATTTCGTTCCAATTCACATTCCAAGTAATATTCGGCATGCTAATTACATTGCCGGTTGCCAAATTGCATTATCTCTTATAGTTTCCGAGATATGTACTATCGATAATTTACACCTTAGGCTCTGCTTCTAACTTGGGCCCAAATTGTAAAATGGTCTTATCTATTGGCGTTTTCGTTCCAATTCACATTCCAAGTAATATTCGGCATGCTAATTACATTGCCGGTTGCCAAATTGCATTATCTCTTATAGTTTCCGAGATATGGACTATCGATAATTTACACCTTAGGCTCTGCTTCTAACTTGGGCCCAAATTGTAAAATGGTCTTATCTATTGGCGATTTCGTTCCAATTCACATTCCAAGTAATATTCGGCATGCTAATTACATTGCCGGTTGCCAAATTGCATTATCTCTTATAGTTTCCGAGATATGGACTATCGATAATTTACACCTTAGGCTCTGCTTCTAACTTGGGCCCAAATTGTAAAATGGTCTTCTCTATTGGCGATTTCGTTCCAATTCACATTCCAAGTAATATTCGGCATGCTAATTACATTGCCGGTTGCCAAATTGCATTATCTCTTATAATTTCCGAGATATGGACTATCGATAATTTACACCTTTGGCTCTGCTTCTAACTTGGGCCCAAATTGTAAAATGGTCTTCTCTATTGGCGATTTCGTTCCAATTCACATTCCAAGTAATATTCGGCATGCTAATTACATTGCCGGTTGCCAAATTGCATTATCTCTTATAGTTTCCGAGATATGGACTATCAATAATTTACACCTTAGGCTCTGCTTCTAACTTGGGCCCAAATTGTAAAATCGTCTTATCTATTGGCGATTTCGTTCCAATTCACATTCCAAGTAATATTCGGCATGCTAATTACACTGCCGGTTGTCAAATTGCATTATCTCTTATAGTTTCCGAGATATGGACTATCGATAATTTACACCTTAGGCTCTGCTTCTAACTTGGGCCCAAATTGTAAAATGGTCTTATCTATTGGCGATTTCGTTCCAATTCACACTCCAAGTAATATTCGGCATGCTAATTACATTGCCGGTTGCGAAATTGCATTATCTCTTATAGTTTCCGAGATATGGACTATCAATAATTTACACCTTAGGCTCTGCTTCTAACTTGGGCGCAAATTGTAAAATGGTCTTATCTATTGGCGATTTCGTTCCAATTCACATTCCAAGTAATATTCGGCATGCTAATTACATTGCCGGTTGCCAAATTGCATTATCTCTTATAGTTTCCGAGATATGGACTATCGATAATTTACACCTTAGGCTCTGCTTCTAACTTGGGCCCAAATTGTAAAATGGTCTTATCTATTGGCGATTTCGTTCCAATTCACATTCCAAGTAATATTCGGCATGCTAATTACATTGCCGGTTGCCAAATTGCATTATCTCTTATAGTTTCCGAGATATGGACTATCGATAATTTACACCTTAGGCTCTGCTTCTAACTTGGGCCCAAATTGTAAAATGGTCTTATCTATTGGCGATTTCGTTCCAATTCACATTCCAAGTAATATTCGGCATGCTAATTACATTGCCGGTTGCCAAATTGCATTATCTCTTATAGTTTCCGAGATATGGACTATCGATAATTTACACCTTAGGCTCTGCTTCTAACTTGGGCCCAAATTGTAAAATGGTCTTATCTATTGGCGATTTCGTTCCAATTCACATTCCAAGTAATATTCGGCATGCTAATTACATTGCCGGTTGCCAAATTGCATTATCCCTTATAGTTTCCGAGATATGGACTATCGATAATTTACACCTTAGGCTCTGCTTCTAACTTGGGCCCAAATTGTAAAATGGTCTTACCTATTGGCGATTTCGTTCCAATTCACATTCCAAGTAATATTCGGCATGCTAATTACATTGCCGGTTGCCAAATTGCATTATCTCTTATAGTTTCCGAGATATGGACTATCGATAATTTACACCATAGGCTCTACTTCTAACTTGGGCCCAAATTGTAAAATGGTCTTATCTATTGGCGATTTCGTTCCAATTCACATTCCAATTAATATTCGGCATGCTAATTACATTGCCGGTTGCCAAATTGCATTATCTCTTATAGTTTCCGAGATATGGACTATCGATAATTTACACCTTAGGCTCTGCTTCTAACTTGGGCCCAAATTGTAAAATGGTCTTATCTATTGGCGATTTCGTTCCAATTCACATTCCAAGTATTATTCGGCATGCTAATTACATTGCCGGTTGCCAAATTGCATTATCTCTTATAGTTTCCGAGATATGGACTATCGATAATTTACACCTTAGGCTCTGCTTCTAACTTGGGCCCAAATTGTAAAATGGTCTTATCTATTGGCGATTTCGTTCCAATTCACATTCCAAGTAATATTCGGCATGCTAATTACATTGCCGGTTGCCAAATTGCATTATCTCTTATAGTTTCCGAGATATGGACTATCGATAATTTACACCTTAGGCTCTGCTTCTAACTTGTGCCCAAATTGTAAAATGGTCTTATCAATTGGCGATTTCGTTCTAATTCACATTCCAAGTAATATTCGGCATGCTAATTACATTGCCGGTTGCCAAATTGAATTATCTCTTATAGTTTCCGAGATATGGACTATCGATAATTTACACCTTAGGCTCTGCTTCTAACTTGGGCCCAAATTGTAAAATGGTCTTATCTATTGGCGATTTCGTTCTAATTCACATTCCAAGTAATATTCGGCATGCTAATTACATTGCCGGTTGCCAAATTGCATTATCTCTTATAGTTTCCGAGATATGGACTATCGATAATTTACACCTTAGGCTCTGCTTCTAACTTGGGCCCAAATTGTAAAATGGTCTTATCTATTGGCGATTTCGTTCCAATTCACATTCCAAGTAATATTCGGCATGCTAATTACATTGCCGGTTGCCAAATTGCATTATCTCTTATAGTTTCCGAGATATGGACTATCGATAATTTACACCTTAGGCTCTGCTTCTAACTTGGGCCCAAATTGTAAAATGGTCTTATCTATTGGCGATTTCGTTCCAATTCACATTCCAAGTAATATTCGGCATGCTAATTACATTGCCGGTTGCCAAATTGCATTATCTCTTATAGTTTCCGAGATATGGACTATCGATAATTTACACCTTAGGCTCTGCTTCTAACTTGGGCCCAAATTGTAAAATGGTCTTATCAATTGGCGATTTCGTTCCAATTCACATTCCAAGTAATATTCGGCATGCTAATTACATTGCCGGTTGCCAAATTGAATTATCTCTTATAGTTTCCGAGATATGGACTATCGATAATTTACACCTTAGGCTCTGCTTCTAACTTGGGCCCAAATTGCAAAATGGTCTTACCTATTGGCGATTTCGTTCCAATTCACATTCCAAGTAATATTCGGCATGCTAATTACATTGCCGGTTGCCAAATTGCATTATCTCTTATAGTTTCCGAGATATGGACTATCGATAATTTACACCTTAGGCTCTGCTTCTAACTTGGGCCCAAATTGTAAAATGGTCTTATCTATTGGCGATTTCGTTCCAATTCACATTCCAAGTAATATTCGGCATGCTAATTACATTGCCGGTTGCCAAATTGCATCATCTCTTATAGTTTCCGAGATATGGACTATCGATTATTTACACCTTAGGCTCTGCTTCTAACTTGGGCCCAAATTGTAAAATCGTCTTATCTATTGGCGATTTCGTTCCAATTCACATTACAAGTAATATTCGGCATGCTAATTACATTGCCGGTTGCCAAATTGCATTTTCTCTTATAGTTTCCGAGATATGGACTATCGGTAATTTACACCTTAGGCTCTGCTTCTAACTTGGGCCCAAATTGTAAAATGGTCTTACCTATTGGCGATTTCGTTCCAATTCACATTCCAAGTAATATTCGGCATGCTAATTACATTGCCGGTTGCCAAATTGCATTATCTCTTATAGTTTCCGAGATATGGACTATCGATAATTTACACCTTAGGCTCTGCTTCTAACTTGGGCCCAAATTGTAAAATGGTCTTATCTATTGGCGATTTCGTTCCAATTCACATTCCAAGTAATATTCGGCATTCTAATTACATTGCCGGTTGCCAAATTGCATTATCTCTTATAGTTTCCGAGATATGGACTATCGATTATTTACACCTTAGGCTCTGCTTCTAACTTGGGCCCAAATTGTAAAATCGTCTTATCTATTGGCGATTTCGTTCCAATTCACATTACAAGTAATATTCGGCATGCTAATTACATTGCCGGTTGCCAAATTGCATTATCTCTTATAGTTTCCGAGATATGGACTATCGGTAATTTACACCTTAGGCTCTGCTTCTAACTTGGGCCCAAATTGTAAAATGGTCTTATCTATTGGCGATTTCGTTCCAATTCACATTCCAAGTAATATTCGGCATGCTAATTACATTGCCGGTTGCCAAATTGCATTATCTCTTATAGTTTCCGAGATATGGACTATCGATAATTTACACCTTAGGCTCTGCTTCTAACTTGGGCCCAAATTGTAAAATGGTCTTATCTATTGGCGATTTCGTTCCAATTCACATTCCAAGTAATATTCGGCATGCTAATTACATTGCCGGTTGCCAAATTGCATTATCTCTTATAGTTTCCGAGATATGGACTATCGATTATTTACACCTTAGGCTCTGCTTCTAACTTGGGCCCAAATTGTAAAATCGTCTTATCTATTGGCGATTTCGTTCCAATTCACATTACAAGTAATATTCGGCATGCTAATTACATTGCCGGTTGCCAAATTGCATTATCTCTTATAGTTTCCGAGATATGGACTATCGGTAATTTACACCTTAGGCTCTGCTTCTAACTTGGGCCCAAATTGTAAAATGGTCTTATCTATTGGCGATTTCGTTCCAATTCACATTCCAAGTAATATCCGGCATGCTAATTATATTGCCGGTTGCCAAATTGAATTATCTCTTATAGTTTCCGAGATATGGACTATCGATAATTTACATCTTAGGCTCTGCTTCTAACTTGGGCCCAAATTGTAAAATGGTCTTATCTATTGGCGATTACGTTCCAATTCACATTCCAAGTAATATTCGGCATGCTAATTACATTGCCGGTTGCCAAATTGCATTATCTCTTATAGTTTCCGAGATATGGACTATCGATAATTTACACCTTAGGCTCTGCTTCTAACTTGGGCCCAAATTGTAAAATGGCCTTATCTATTGGCGATTTCGTTTCAATTCACATTCCAAGTTATATTCGGCATGCTAATTACATTGCCGGTTGCCAAATTGCATTATCTCTTATAGTTTCCGAGATATGGACTATCGATAATTTACACCTTAGGCTCTGCTTCTAACTTGGGCCCAAATTGTAAAATGGTCTTATCTATTGGCGATTTCGTTCCAATTCACACTCCAAGTAATATTCGGCATGCTAATTACATTGCCGGTTGCGAAATTGCATTATCTCTTATAGTTTCCGAGATATGGACTATCAATAATTTACACCTTAGGCTCTGCTTCTAACTTGGGCCCAAATTGTAAAATGGTCTTATCTATTGGCGATTTCGTTCCAATTCACATTCCAAGTAATATTCGGCAAATTGCATTATCTCTTATAGTTTCCGAGATATGGACTATCGATAATTTACACCTTAGGCTCTGCTTCTAACTTGGGCCCAAATTGTAAAATGGTCTTATCTATTGGCGATTTCGTTCCAATTCACATTCCAAGTAATATTCGGCATGCTAATTACATTGCCGGTTGCCAAATTGCATTATCTCTTATAGTTTCCGAGATATGGACTATCGATTATTTACACCTTAGCCTCTGCTTCTAACTTGGGCCCAAATTGTAAAATGGTCTTATCTATAGGCGTTTTCGTTCCAATTCACATTCCAAGTAATATTCGGCATGCTAATTACATTGCCGGTTGCCAAATTGCATTATCTCTTATAGTTTCCGAGATATGGACTATCGATAATTTACACCTTAGGCTCTGCTTCTAACTTGGGCCCAAATTGTAAAATGGTCTTCTCTATTGGCGATTTCGTTCCAATTCACATTCCAAGTAATATTCGGCATGCTAATTACATTGCCGGTTGCCAAATTGCATTATCTCTTATAGTTTCCGAGATATGGACTATCGATAATTTACACCTTAGGCTCTGCTTCTAACTTGGGCCCAAATTGTAAAATGGTCTTATCTATTGGCGATTTCGTTCCAATTCACATTCCAAGTAATATTCGGCATGCTAATTACATTGCCGGTTGCCAAATTGCATTATCTCTTATAGTTTCCGAGATATGGACTATCGATAATTTACACTTTAGGCTCTGCTTCTAACTTGGGCCCAAATTGTAAAATGGTCTTCTCTATTGGCGATTTCGTTCCAATTCACATTCCAAGTAATATTCGGCATGCTAATTACATTGCCGGTTGCCAAATTGCATTATCTCTTATAGTTTCCGAGATATGGACTATCGATAATTTACACCTTAGGCTCTGCTTCTAACTTGGACCCAAATTGTAAAATGGTCTTCTCTATTGGCGATTTTGTTCCAATTCACATTCCAAGTAATATTCGGCATGCTAATTACATTGCCGGTTGCCAAATTGCATTATCTCTTATAGTTTCCGAGATATGGACTATCGATAATTTACACCTTAGGCTCTGCTTCTAACTTGGGCCCAAATTGTAAAATCGTCTTATCTATTGGCTATTTCGTTCCAATTCACATTCCAAGTAATATTCGGCATGCTAATTACATTGCCGGTTGCCAAATTGCATTATCTCTTATAGTTTCCGAGATATGGACTATCGGTAATTTACACCTTAGGCTCTGCTTCTAACTTGGGCCCAAATTGTAAAATGGTCTTATCTATTGGCGATTTCGTTCCAATTCACATTCCAAGTAATATCCGGCATGCTAATTACATTGCCGGTTGCCAAATTGAATTATCTCTTATAGTTTCCGAGATATGGACTATCAATAATTTACACCTTAGGCTCTGCTTCTAACTTGGGCCCAAATTGTAAAATGGTCTTACCTATTGGCGATTTCGTTCCAATTCACATTCCAAGTAATATTCGGCATGCTAATTACATTGCCGGTTGCCAAAATGCATTATCTCTTATAGTTTCCGAGATATGGACTATCGATAATTTACACCTTAGGCTCTGCTTCTAACTTGGGCCCAAATTGTAAAATGGTCTTATCTATTGGCGATTTCGTTCCAATTCACACTCCAAGTAATATTCGGCATGCTAATTACATTGCCGGTTGCCAAATTGCATTATCTCTTATAGTTTCCGAGATATGGACTATCGATAATTTACATCTTAGGTTCTGCTTCTAACTTGGGCCCAAATTGTAAAATCGTCTTATCTATTGGCGATTTCGTTCCAATTCACATTCCAAGTAATATTCGGCATGCTAATTACATTGCCGGTTGCCAAATTGCATTATCTCTTATAGTTTCCGAGATATGGACTATCGATAATTTACACCTTAGGCTCTGCTTCTAACTTGGGCCCAAATTGTAAAATGGTCTTATCTATTGGCGATTTCGTTCCAATTCACATTCCAAGTAATATCCGGCATGCTAATTACATTGCCGGTTGCCAAATTGAATTATCTCTTATAGGCTCTGCTTCTAACTTGGGCCCAAATTGTAAAATGGTCTTATCTATTGGCGATTTCGTTCCAATTCACATTCCAAGTAATATTCGGCATGCTAATTACATTGCCGGTTGCCAAATTGCATTATCTCTTATAGTTTCCGAGATATGGACTATCGATAATTTACACCTTAGGCTCTGCTTCTAACTTGGGCCCAAATTGTAAAATGGTCTTATCTACTGGCGATTTCGTTCCAATTCACATTCCAAGTAATATTCGGCATGCTAATTACATTGCCGGTTGCCAAATTGAATTATCTCTTATAGTTTCCGAGATATGGACTATCGATAATTTACACCTTAGGCTCTGCTTCTAACTTGGGCCCAAATTGTAAAATGGTCTTATCTATTGGCGATTTCGTTCTAATTCACATTCCAAGTAATATTCGGCATGCTAATTACATTGCCGGTTGCCAAATTGCATTATCTCTTATAGTTTCCGAGATATGGACTATCGATAATTTACACCTTAGGCTCTGCTTCTAACTTGGGCCCAAATTGTAAAATGGTCTTATCTATTGGCGATTTCGTTCCAATTCACATTCCAAGTAATATTCGGCATGCTAATTACATTGCCGGTTGCCAAATTGCATTATCTCTTATAGTTTCCGAGATATGGACTATCGATAATTTACACCTTAGGCTCTGCTTCTAACTTGGGCCCAAATTGTAAAATGGTCTTATCTATTGGCGATTTCGTTCCAATTCACATTCCAAGTAATATTCGGCATGCTAATTACATTGCCGGTTGCCAAATTGCATTATCTCTTATAGTTTCCGAGATATGGACTATCGATAATTTACACCTTAGGCTCTGCTTCTAACTTGGGCCCAAATTGTAAAATGGTCTTATCAATTGGCGATTTCGTTCCAATTCACATTCCAAGTAATATTCGGCATGCTAATTACATTGCCGGTTGCCAAATTGAATTATCTCTTATAGTTTCCGAGATATGGACTATCGATAATTTACACCTTAGGCTCTGCTTCTAACTTGGGCCCAAATTGCAAAATGGTCTTACCTATTGGCGATTTCGTTCCAATTCACATTCCAAGTAATATTCGGCATGCTAATTACATTGCCGGTTGCCAAATTGCATTATCTCTTATAGTTTCCGAGATATGGACTATCGATAATTTACACCTTAGGCTCTGCTTCTAACTTGGGCCCAAATTGTAAAATGGTCTTATCTATTGGCGATTTCGTTCCAATTCACATTCCAAGTAATATTCGGCATGCTAATTACATTGCCGGTTGCCAAATTGCATCATCTCTTATAGTTTCCGAGATATGGACTATCGATTATTTACACCTTAGGCTCTGCTTCTAACTTGGGCCCAAATTGTAAAATCGTCTTATCTATTGGCGATTTCGTTCCAATTCACATTACAAGTAATATTCGGCATGCTAATTACATTGCCGGTTGCCAAATTGCATTTTCTCTTATAGTTTCCGAGATATGGACTATCGGTAATTTACACCTTAGGCTCTGCTTCTAACTTGGGCCCAAATTGTAAAATGGTCTTACCTATTGGCGATTTCGTTCCAATTCACATTCCAAGTAATATTCGGCATGCTAATTACATTGCCGGTTGCCAAATTGCATTATCTCTTATAGTTTCCGAGATATGGACTATCGATAATTTACACCTTAGGCTCTGCTTCTAACTTGGGCCCAAATTGTAAAATGGTCTTATCTATTGGCGATTTCGTTCCAATTCACATTCCAAGTAATATTCGGCATTCTAATTACATTGCCGGTTGCCAAATTGCATTATCTCTTATAGTTTCCGAGATATGGACTATCGATTATTTACACCTTAGGCTCTGCTTCTAACTTGGGCCCAAATTGTAAAATCGTCTTATCTATTGGCGATTTCGTTCCAATTCACATTACAAGTAATATTCGGCATGCTAATTACATTGCCGGTTGCCAAATTGCATTATCTCTTATAGTTTCCGAGATATGGACTATCGGTAATTTACACCTTAGGCTCTGCTTCTAACTTGGGCCCAAATTGTAAAATGGTCTTATCTATTGGCGATTTCGTTCCAATTCACATTCCAAGTAATATTCGGCATGCTAATTACATTGCCGGTTGCCAAATTGCATTATCTCTTATAGTTTCCGAGATATGGACTATCGATAATTTACACCTTAGGCTCTGCTTCTAACTTGGGCCCAAATTGTAAAATGGTCTTATCTATTGGCGATTTCGTTCCAATTCACATTCCAAGTAATATTCGGCATGCTAATTACATTGCCGGTTGCCAAATTGCATTATCTCTTATAGTTTCCGAGATATGGACTATCGATTATTTACACCTTAGGCTCTGCTTCTAACTTGGGCCCAAATTGTAAAATCGTCTTATCTATTGGCGATTTCGTTCCAATTCACATTACAAGTAATATTCGGCATGCTAATTACATTGCCGGTTGCCAAATTGCATTATCTCTTATAGTTTCCGAGATATGGACTATCGGTAATTTACACCTTAGGCTCTGCTTCTAACTTGGGCCCAAATTGTAAAATGGTCTTATCTATTGGCGATTTCGTTCCAATTCACATTCCAAGTAATATCCGGCATGCTAATTATATTGCCGGTTGCCAAATTGAATTATCTCTTATAGTTTCCGAGATATGGACTATCGATAATTTACATCTTAGGCTCTGCTTCTAACTTGGGCCCAAATTGTAAAATGGTCTTATCTATTGGCGATTACGTTCCAATTCACATTCCAAGTAATATTCGGCATGCTAATTACATTGCCGGTTGCCAAATTGCATTATCTCTTATAGTTTCCGAGATATGGACTATCGATAATTTACACCTTAGGCTCTGCTTCTAACTTGGGCCCAAATTGTAAAATGGTCTTATCTATTGGCGATTTCGTTTCAATTCACATTCCAAGTTATATTCGGCATGCTAATTACATTGCCGGTTGCCAAATTGCATTATCTCTTATAGTTTCCGAGATATGGACTATCGATAATTTACACCTTAGGCTCTGCTTCTAACTTGGGCCCAAATTGTAAAATGGTCTTATCTATTGGCGATTTCGTTCCAATTCACACTCCAAGTAATATTCGGCATGCTAATTACATTGCCGGTTGCGAAATTGCATTATCTCTTATAGTTTCCGAGATATGGACTATCAATAATTTACACCTTAGGCTCTGCTTCTAACTTGGGCCCAAATTGTAAAATGGTCTTATCTATTGGCGGTTTCGTTCCAATTCACATTCCAAGTAATATTCGGCAAATTGCATTATCTCTTATAGTTTCCGAGATATGGACTATCGATAATTTACACCTTAGGCTCTGCTTCTAACTTGGGCCCAAATTGTAAAATGGTCTTATCTATTGGCGATTTCGTTCCAATTCACATTCCAAGTAATATTCGGCATGCTAATTACATTGCCGGTTGCCAAATTGCATTATCTCTTATAGTTTCCGAGATATGGACTATCGATTATTTACACCTTAGCCTCTGCTTCTAACTTGGGCCCAAATTGTAAAATGGTCTTATCTATAGGCGTTTTCGTTCCAATTCACATTCCAAGTAATATTCGGCATGCTAATTACATTGCCGGTTGCCAAATTGCATTATCTCTTATAGTTTCCGAGATATGGACTATCGATAATTTACACCTTAGGCTCTGCTTCTAACTTGGGCCCAAATTGTAAAATGGTCTTCTCTATTGGCGATTTCGTTCCAATTCACATTCCAAGTAATATTCGGCATGCTAATTACATTGCCGGTTGCCAAATTGCATTATCTCTTATAGTTTCCGAGATATGGACTATCGATAATTTACACCTTAGGCTCTGCTTCTAACTTGGGCCCAAATTGTAAAATGGTCTTATCTATTGGCGATTTCGTTCCAATTCACATTCCAAGTAATATTCGGCATGCTAATTACATTGCCGGTTGCCAAATTGCATTATCTCTTATAGTTTCCGAGATATGGACTATCGATAATTTACACTTTAGGCTCTGCTTCTAACTTGGGCCCAAATTGTAAAATGGTCTTCTCTATTGGCGATTTCGTTCCAATTCACATTCCAAGTAATATTCGGCATGCTAATTACATTGCCGGTTGCCAAATTGCATTATCTCTTATAGTTTCCGAGATATGGACTATCGATAATTTACACCTTAGGCTCTGCTTCTAACTTGGACCCAAATTGTAAAATGGTCTTCTCTATTGGCGATTTTGTTCCAATTCACATTCCAAGTAATATTCGGCATGCTAATTACATTGCCGGTTGCCAAATTGCATTATCTCTTATAGTTTCCGAGATATGGACTATCGATAATTTACACCTTAGGCTCTGCTTCTAACTTGGGCCCAAATTGTAAAATCGTCTTATCTATTGGCTATTTCGTTCCAATTCACATTCCAAGTAATATTCGGCATGCTAATTACATTGCCGGTTGCCAAATTGCATTATCTCTTATAGTTTCCGAGATATGGACTATCGGTAATTTACACCTTAGGCTCTGCTTCTAACTTGGGCCCAAATTGTAAAATGGTCTTATCTATTGGCGATTTCGTTCCAATTCACATTCCAAGTAATATCCGGCATGCTAATTACATTGCCGGTTGCCAAATTGAATTATCTCTTATAGTTTCCGAGATATGGACTATCAATAATTTACACCTTAGGCTCTGCTTCTAACTTGGGCCCAAATTGTAAAATGGTCTTACCTATTGGCGATTTCGTTCCAATTCACATTCCAAGTAATATTCGGCATGCTAATTACATTGCCGGTTGCCAAAATGCATTATCTCTTATAGTTTCCGAGATATGGACTATCGATAATTTACACCTTAGGCTCTGCTTCTAACTTGGGCCCAAATTGTAAAATGGTCTTATCTATTGGCGATTTCGTTCCAATTCACACTCCAAGTAATATTCGGCATGCTAATTACATTGCCGGTTGCCAAATTGCATTATCTCTTATAGTTTCCGAGATATGGACTATCGATAATTTACACCTTAGGCTCTGCTTCTAACTTGGGCCCAAATTGTAAAATGGTCTTACCTATTGGCGATTTCGTTCCAATTCACATTCCAAGTAATATTCGGCATGCTAATTACATTGCCGGTTGCCAAAATGCATTATCTCTTATAGTTTCCGAGATATGGACTATCGATAATTTACATCTTAGGTTCTGCTTCTAACTTGGGCCCAAATTGTAAAATCGTCTTATCTATTGGCGATTTCGTTCCAATTCACATTCCAAGTAATATTCGGCATGCTAATTACATTGCCGGTTGCCAAATTGCATTATCTCTTATAGTTTCCGAGATATGGACTATCGATAATTTACACCTTAGGCTCTGCTTCTAACTTGGGCCCAAATTGTAAAATGGTCTTATCTATTGGCGATTTCGTTCCAATTCACATTCCAAGTAATATCCGGCATGCTAATTACATTGCCGGTTGCCAAATTGAATTATCTCTTATAGGCTCTGCTTCTAACTTGGGCCCAAATTGTAAAATGGTCTTATCTATTGGCGATTTCGTTCCAATTCACATTCCAAGTAATATTCGGCATGCTAATTACATTGCCGGTTGCCAAATTGCATTATCTCTTATAGTTTCCGAGATATGGACTATCGATAATTTACACCTTAGGCTCTGCTTCTAACTTGGGCCCAAATTGTAAAATGGTCTTATCTATTGGCGATTTATAGTTTCCGAGATATGGACTATCGATAATTTACACCTTAGGCTCTGCTTCTAACTTGGGCCCAAATTGTAAAATCGTCTTATCTATTGGCGATTTCGTTCCAATTCACATTCCAAGTAATATTCGGCATGCTAATTACATTGCCGGTTGCCAAATTGCATTATCTCTTATAGTTTCCGAGATATGGACTATCGATAATTTACACCTTAGGCTCTGCTTCTAACTTGGGCCCAAATTGTAAAATGGTCTTATCTATTGGCGATTTCGTTCCAATTCACATTCCAAGTAATATCCGGCATGCTAATTACATTGCCGGTTGCCAAATTGAATTATCTCTTATAGTTTCCGAGATATGGACTATCGATAATTTACACCTTAGGCTCTGCTTCTAACTTGGGCCCAAATTGTAAAATGGTCTTATCTATTGGCGATTTCGTTCCAATTCACATTCCAAGTAATATTCGGCATGCTAATTACATTGCCGGTTGCCAAATTGCATTATCTCTTATAGTTTCCGAGATATGGACTATCGATAATTTACACCTTAGGCTCTGCTTCTAACTTGGGCCCAAATTGTAAAATGGTCTTATCTATTGGCGATTTCGTTCCAATTCACATTCCAAGTAATATTCGGCATGCTAATTACATTGCCGGTTGCCAATTTGCATTATCTCTTATAGTTTCCGAGATATGGACTATCGATAATTTACACCTTAGGCTCTGCTTCTAACTTGGGCCCAAATTGTAAAATGGTCTTATCTATTGGCGATTTCGTTCCAATTCACATTCCAAGTAATATTCGGCATGCTAATTACATTGCCGGTTGCCAAATTGCATTATCTCTTATAGTTTCCGAGATATGTACTATCGATAATTTACACCTTAGGCTCTGCTTCTAACTTGGGCCCAAATTGTAAAATGGTCTTATCTATTGGCGTTTTCGTTCCAATTCACATTCCAAGTAATATTCGGCATGCTAATTACATTGCCGGTTGCCAAATTGCATTATCTCTTATAGTTTCCGAGATATGGACTATCGATAATTTACACCTTAGGCTCTGCTTCTAACTTGGGCCCAAATTGTAAAATGGTCTTATCTATTGGCGATTTCGTTCCAATTCACATTCCAAGTAATATTCGGCATGCTAATTACATTGCCGGTTGCCAAATTGCATTATCTCTTATAGTTTCCGAGATATGGACTATCGATAATTTACACCTTAGGCTCTGCTTCTAACTTGGGCCCAAATTGTAAAATGGTCTTCTCTATTGGCGATTTCGTTCCAATTCACATTCCAAGTAATATTCGGCATGCTAATTACATTGCCGGTTGCCAAATTGCATTATCTCTTATAATTTCCGAGATATGGACTATCGATAATTTACACCTTTGGCTCTGCTTCTAACTTGGGCCCAAATTGTAAAATGGTCTTCTCTATTGGCGATTTCGTTCCAATTCACATTCCAAGTAATATTCGGCATGCTAATTACATTGCCGGTTGCCAAATTGCATTATCTCTTATAGTTTCCGAGATATGGACTATCGGTAATTTACACCTTAGGCTCTGCTTCTAACTTGGGCCCAAATTGTAAAATGGTCTTATCTATTGGCGATTTCGTTCCAATTCACATTCCAAGTAATATCCGGCATGCTAATTACATTGCCGGTTGCCAAATTGAATTATCTCTTATAGTTTCCGAGATATGGACTATCGATAATTTACACCTTAGGCTCTGCTTCTAACTTGGACCCAAATTGTAAAATGGTCTTCTCTATTGGCGATTTTGTTCCAATTCACATTCCAAGTAATATTCGGCATGCTAATTACATTGCCGGTTGCCAAATTGCATTATCTCTTATAGTTTCCGAGATATGGACTATCGATAATTTACACCTTAGGCTCTGCTTCTAACTTGGGCCCAAATTGTAAAATCGTCTTATCTATTGGCGATTTCGTTCCAATTCACATTCCAAGTAATATTCGGCATGCTAATTACATTGCCGGTTGCCAAATTGCATTATCTCTTATAGTTTCCGAGATATGGACTATCGGTAATTTACACCTTAGGCTCTGCTTCTAACTTGGGCCCAAATTGTAAAATGGTCTTATCTATTGGCGATTTCGTTCCAATTCACATTCCAAGTAATATCCGGCATGCTAATTACATTGCCGGTTGCCAAATTGAATTATCTCTTATAGTTTCCGAGATATGGACTATCAATAATTTACACCTTAGGCTCTGCTTCTAACTTGGGCCCAAATTGTAAAATGGTCTTACCTATTGGCGATTTCGTTCCAATTCACATTCCAAGTAATATTCGGCATGCTAATTACATTGCCGGTTGCCAAAATGCATTATCTCTTATAGTTTCCGAGATATGGACTATCGATAATTTACACCTTAGGCTCTGCTTCTAACTTGGGCCCAAATTGTAAAATGGTCTTATCTATTGGCGATTTCGTTCCAATTCACACTCCAAGTAATATTCGGCATGCTAATTACATTGCCGGTTGCCAAATTGCATTATCTCTTATAGTTTCCGAGATATGGACTATCGATAATTTACATCTTAGGCTCTGCTTCTAACTTGGGCCCAAATTGTAAAATCGTCTTATCTATTGGCGATTTCGTTCCAATTCACATTCCAAGTAATATTCGGCATGCTAATTACATTGCCGGTTGCCAAATTGCATTATCTCTTATAGTTTCCGAGATATGGACTATCGATAATTTACACCTTAGGCTCTGCTTCTAACTTGGGCCCAAATTGTAAAATGGTCTTATCTATTGGCGATTTCGTTCCAATTCACATTCCAAGTAATATCCGGCATGCTAATTACATTGCCGGTTGCCAAATTGAATTATCTCTTATAGTTTCCGAGATATGGACTATCGATAATTTACACCTTAGGCTCTGCTTCTAACTTGGGCCCAAATTGTAAAATGGTCTTATCTATTGGCGATTTCGTTCCAATTCACATTCCAAGTAATATTCGGCATGCTAATTACATTGCCGGTTGCCAAATTGCATTATCTCTTATAGTTTCCGAGATATGGACTATCGATAATTTACACCTTAGGCTCTGCTTCTAACTTGGGCCCAAATTGTAAAATGGTCTTATCTATTGGCGATTTCGTTCCAATTCACATTCCAAGTAATATTCGGCATGCTAATTACATTGCCGGTTGCCAAATTGCATTATCTCTTATAGTTTCCGAGATATGGACTATCGATAATTTACACCTTAGGCTCTGCTTCTAACTTGGGCCCAAATTGTAAAATGGTCTTATCTATTGGCGACTTCGTTCCAATTCACATTCCAAGTAATATTCGGCATGCTAATTACATTGCCGGTTGCCAAATTGCATTATCTCTTATAGTTTCCGAGATATGTACTATCGATAATTTACACCTTAGGCTCTGCTTCTAACTTGGGCCCAAATTGTAAAATGGTCTTATCTATTGGCGTTTTCGTTCCAATTCACATTCCAAGTAATATTCGGCATGCTAATTACATTGCCGGTTGCCAAATTGCATTATCTCTTATAGTTTCCGAGATATGGACTATCGATAATTTACACCTTAGGCTCTGCTTCTAACTTGGGCCCAAATTGTAAAATGGTCTTATCTATTGGCGATTTCGTTCCAATTCACATTCCAAGTAATATTCGGCATGCTAATTACATTGCCGGTTGCCAAATTGCATTATCTCTTATAGTTTCCGAGATATGGACTATCGATAATTTACACCTTAGGCTCTGCTTCTAACTTGGGCCCAAATTGTAAAATGGTCTTATCTATTGGCGATTTCGTTCCAATTCACATTCCAAGTAATATTCGGCATGCTAATTACATTGCCGGTTGCCAAATTGCATTATCTCTTATAGTTTCCGAGATATGGACTATCGATAATTTACACCTTAGGCTCTGCTTCTAACTTGGGCCCAAATTGTAAAATGGTCTTATCTATTGGCGATTTCGTTCCAATTCACATTCCAAGTAATATTCGGCATGCTAATTACATTGCCGGTTGCCAAATTGCATTATCTCTTATAGTTTCCGAGATATGGACTATCGATAATTTACACCTTAGGCTCTGCTTCTAACTTGGGCCCAAATTGTAAAATGGTCTTCTCTATTGGCGATTTCGTTCCAATTCACATTCCAAGTAATATTCGGCATGCTAATTACATTGCCGGTTGCCAAATTGCATTATCTCTTATAATTTCCGAGATATGGACTATCGATAATTTACACCTTTGGCTCTGCTTCTAACTTGGGCCCAAATTGTAAAATGGTCTTCTCTATTGGCGATTTCGTTCCAATTCACATTCCAAGTAATATTCGGCATGCTAATTACATTGCCGGTTGCCAAATTGCATTATCTCTTATAGTTTCCGAGATATGGACTATCGATAATTTACACCTTAGGCTCTGCTTCTAACTAGGGCCCAAATTGTAAAATCGTCTTATCTATTGGCGATTTCGTTCCAATTCACATTCCAAGTAATATTCGACATGCTAATTACATTGCCGGTTGCCAAATTGCATTATCTCTTATAGTTTCCGAGATATGGACTATCGGTAATTTACACCTTAGGCTCTGCTTCTAACTTGGGCCCAAATTGTAAAATGGTCTTATCTATTGGCGATTTCGTTCCAATTCACATTCCAAGTAATATCCGGCATGCTAATTACATTGCCGGTTGCCAAATTGAATTATCTCTTATAGTTTCCGAGATATGGACTATCGATAATTTACACCTTAGGCTCTGCTTCTAACTTGGGCCCAAATTGTAAAATGGTCTTACCTATTGGCGATTTCGTTCCAATTCACATTCCAAGTAATATTCGGCTTGCTAATTACATTGCCGGTTGCCAAATTGCATTATCTCTTATAGTTTCCGAGATATGGACTATCGATAATTTACACCTTAGGCTCTGCTTCTAACTTGGGCCCAAATTGTAAAATGGTCTTATCTATTGGCGATTTCGTTCCAATTCACAGTCCAAGTAATATTCGGCATGCTAATTACATTGCCGGTTGCCAAATTGCATTATCTCTTATAGTTTCCGAGATATGGACTATCGATAATTTACACCTTAGGCTCTGCTTCTAACTTGGGCCCAAATTGTAAAATGGTCTTATCTATTGGCGATTTCGTTCCAATTCACATTCCAAGTAATATTCGGCATGCTAATTACATTGCCGATTGCCAAATTGCATTATCTCTTATAGTTTCCGAGATATGGACTATCGATAATTTACACCTTAGGCTCTGCTTCTAACTTGGGCCCAAATTGTAAAATGGTCTTATCTATTGGCGATTTCGTTCCAATTCACATTCCAAGTAATATTCGGCATGCTAATTACATTGCCGGTTGCCAAATTGCATTATCTCTTATAGTTTCCGAGATATGGACTATCGATAATTTACACCTTAGGCTCTGCTTCTAACTTGGGCCCAAATTGTAAAATGGTCTTATCTATTGGCGATTTCGTTCCAATTCACATTCCAAGTAATATTCGGCATGCTAATTACATTGCCGGTTGCCAAATTACATTATCTCTTATAGTTTCCGAGATATGGACTATCGATAATTTACACCTTAGGCTCTGCTTCTAACTTGGGCCCAAATTGTAAAATGGTCTTATCTATTGGCGATTTATAGTTTCCGAGATATGGACTATCGATAATTTACATCTTAGGCTCTGCTTCTAACTTGGGCCCAAATTGTAAAATGGTCTTATCTATTGGCGATTTCGTTCCAATTCACATTCCAAGTAATATTCGGCATGCTAATTACATTGCCGGTTGCCAAATTGCATTATCTCTTATAGTTTCCGAGATATGGACTATCGATAATTTACACCTTAGGCTCTGCTTCTAACTTGGGCCCA
Organism: Rhynchophorus ferrugineus; assembly: GCF_030347505.1. Taxonomy (NCBI): domain Eukaryota; kingdom Metazoa; phylum Arthropoda; class Insecta; order Coleoptera; family Curculionidae; genus Rhynchophorus; species Rhynchophorus ferrugineus. The sequence goes on along the minus strand of NW_027472723.1, from coordinate 354,342 downwards.
AATTGTAAAATGGTCTTATCTATTGGCGATTTCGTTCCAATTCACATTCCAAGTAATATCCGGCATGCTAATTACATTGCCGGTTGCCAAATTGAATTATCTCTTATAGTTTCCGAGATATGGACTATCGATAATTTACACCTTAGGCTCTGCTTCTAACTTGGGCCCAAATTGTAAAATGGTCTTATCTATTGGCGATTTCGTTCCAATTCACATTCCAAGTAATATTCGGCATGCTAATTACATTGCCGGTTGCCAAATTGCATTATCTCTTATAGTTTCCGAGATATGGACTATCGATAATTTACACCTTAGGCTCTGCTTCTAACTTGGGCCCAAATTGTAAAATGGTCTTATCTATTGGCGATTTCGTTCCAATTCACATTCCAAGTAATATTCGGCATGCTAATTACATTGCCGGTTGCCAATTTGCATTATCTCTTATAGTTTCCGAGATATGGACTATCGATAATTTACACCTTAGGCTCTGCTTCTAACTTGGGCCCAAATTGTAAAATGGTCTTATCTATTGGCGATTTCGTTCCAATTCACATTCCAAGTAATATTCGGCATGCTAATTACATTGCCGGTTGCCAAATTGCATTATCTCTTATAGTTTCCGAGATATGTACTATCGATAATTTACACCTTAGGCTCTGCTTCTAACTTGGGCCCAAATTGTAAAATGGTCTTATCTATTGGCGTTTTCGTTCCAATTCACATTCCAAGTAATATTCGGCATGCTAATTACATTGCCGGTTGCCAAATTGCATTATCTCTTATAGTTTCCGAGATATGGACTATCGATAATTTACACCTTAGGCTCTGCTTCTAACTTGGGCCCAAATTGTAAAATGGTCTTATCTATTGGCGATTTCGTTCCAATTCACATTCCAAGTAATATTCGGCATGCTAATTACATTGCCGGTTGCCAAATTGCATTATCTCTTATAGTTTCCGAGATATGGACTATCGATAATTTACACCTTAGGCTCTGCTTCTAACTTGGGCCCAAATTGTAAAATGGTCTTCTCTATTGGCGATTTCGTTCCAATTCACATTCCAAGTAATATTCGGCATGCTAATTACATTGCCGGTTGCCAAATTGCATTATCTCTTATAATTTCCGAGATATGGACTATCGATAATTTACACCTTTGGCTCTGCTTCTAACTTGGGCCCAAATTGTAAAATGGTCTTCTCTATTGGCGATTTCGTTCCAATTCACATTCCAAGTAATATTCGGCATGCTAATTACATTGCCGGTTGCCAAATTGCATTATCTCTTATAGTTTCCGAGATATGGACTATCGGTAATTTACACCTTAGGCTCTGCTTCTAACTTGGGCCCAAATTGTAAAATGGTCTTATCTATTGGCGATTTCGTTCCAATTCACATTCCAAGTAATATCCGGCATGCTAATTACATTGCCGGTTGCCAAATTGAATTATCTCTTATAGTTTCCGAGATATGGACTATCGATAATTTACACCTTAGGCTCTGCTTCTAACTTGGACCCAAATTGTAAAATGGTCTTCTCTATTGGCGATTTTGTTCCAATTCACATTCCAAGTAATATTCGGCATGCTAATTACATTGCCGGTTGCCAAATTGCATTATCTCTTATAGTTTCCGAGATATGGACTATCGATAATTTACACCTTAGGCTCTGCTTCTAACTTGGGCCCAAATTGTAAAATCGTCTTATCTATTGGCGATTTCGTTCCAATTCACATTCCAAGTAATATTCGGCATGCTAATTACATTGCCGGTTGCCAAATTGCATTATCTCTTATAGTTTCCGAGATATGGACTATCGGTAATTTACACCTTAGGCTCTGCTTCTAACTTGGGCCCAAATTGTAAAATGGTCTTATCTATTGGCGATTTCGTTCCAATTCACATTCCAAGTAATATCCGGCATGCTAATTACATTGCCGGTTGCCAAATTGAATTATCTCTTATAGTTTCCGAGATATGGACTATCAATAATTTACACCTTAGGCTCTGCTTCTAACTTGGGCCCAAATTGTAAAATGGTCTTACCTATTGGCGATTTCGTTCCAATTCACATTCCAAGTAATATTCGGCATGCTAATTACATTGCCGGTTGCCAAAATGCATTATCTCTTATAGTTTCCGAGATATGGACTATCGATAATTTACACCTTAGGCTCTGCTTCTAACTTGGGCCCAAATTGTAAAATGGTCTTATCTATTGGCGATTTCGTTCCAATTCACACTCCAAGTAATATTCGGCATGCTAATTACATTGCCGGTTGCCAAATTGCATTATCTCTTATAGTTTCCGAGATATGGACTATCGATAATTTACATCTTAGGCTCTGCTTCTAACTTGGGCCCAAATTGTAAAATCGTCTTATCTATTGGCGATTTCGTTCCAATTCACATTCCAAGTAATATTCGGCATGCTAATTACATTGCCGGTTGCCAAATTGCATTATCTCTTATAGTTTCCGAGATATGGACTATCGATAATTTACACCTTAGGCTCTGCTTCTAACTTGGGCCCAAATTGTAAAATGGTCTTATCTATTGGCGATTTCGTTCCAATTCACATTCCAAGTAATATCCGGCATGCTAATTACATTGCCGGTTGCCAAATTGAATTATCTCTTATAGTTTCCGAGATATGGACTATCGATAATTTACACCTTAGGCTCTGCTTCTAACTTGGGCCCAAATTGTAAAATGGTCTTATCTATTGGCGATTTCGTTCCAATTCACATTCCAAGTAATATTCGGCATGCTAATTACATTGCCGGTTGCCAAATTGCATTATCTCTTATAGTTTCCGAGATATGGACTATCGATAATTTACACCTTAGGCTCTGCTTCTAACTTGGGCCCAAATTGTAAAATGGTCTTATCTATTGGCGATTTCGTTCCAATTCACATTCCAAGTAATATTCGGCATGCTAATTACATTGCCGGTTGCCAAATTGCATTATCTCTTATAGTTTCCGAGATATGGACTATCGATAATTTACACCTTAGGCTCTGCTTCTAACTTGGGCCCAAATTGTAAAATGGTCTTATCTATTGGCGACTTCGTTCCAATTCACATTCCAAGTAATATTCGGCATGCTAATTACATTGCCGGTTGCCAAATTGCATTATCTCTTATAGTTTCCGAGATATGTACTATCGATAATTTACACCTTAGGCTCTGCTTCTAACTTGGGCCCAAATTGTAAAATGGTCTTATCTATTGGCGTTTTCGTTCCAATTCACATTCCAAGTAATATTCGGCATGCTAATTACATTGCCGGTTGCCAAATTGCATTATCTCTTATAGTTTCCGAGATATGGACTATCGATAATTTACACCTTAGGCTCTGCTTCTAACTTGGGCCCAAATTGTAAAATGGTCTTATCTATTGGCGATTTCGTTCCAATTCACATTCCAAGTAATATTCGGCATGCTAATTACATTGCCGGTTGCCAAATTGCATTATCTCTTATAGTTTCCGAGATATGGACTATCGATAATTTACACCTTAGGCTCTGCTTCTAACTTGGGCCCAAATTGTAAAATGGTCTTATCTATTGGCGATTTCGTTCCAATTCACATTCCAAGTAATATTCGGCATGCTAATTACATTGCCGGTTGCCAAATTGCATTATCTCTTATAGTTTCCGAGATATGGACTATCGATAATTTACACCTTAGGCTCTGCTTCTAACTTGGGCCCAAATTGTAAAATGGTCTTATCTATTGGCGATTTCGTTCCAATTCACATTCCAAGTAATATTCGGCATGCTAATTACATTGCCGGTTGCCAAATTGCATTATCTCTTATAGTTTCCGAGATATGGACTATCGATAATTTACACCTTAGGCTCTGCTTCTAACTTGGGCCCAAATTGTAAAATGGTCTTCTCTATTGGCGATTTCGTTCCAATTCACATTCCAAGTAATATTCGGCATGCTAATTACATTGCCGGTTGCCAAATTGCATTATCTCTTATAATTTCCGAGATATGGACTATCGATAATTTACACCTTTGGCTCTGCTTCTAACTTGGGCCCAAATTGTAAAATGGTCTTCTCTATTGGCGATTTCGTTCCAATTCACATTCCAAGTAATATTCGGCATGCTAATTACATTGCCGGTTGCCAAATTGCATTATCTCTTATAGTTTCCGAGATATGGACTATCGATAATTTACACCTTAGGCTCTGCTTCTAACTAGGGCCCAAATTGTAAAATCGTCTTATCTATTGGCGATTTCGTTCCAATTCACATTCCAAGTAATATTCGACATGCTAATTACATTGCCGGTTGCCAAATTGCATTATCTCTTATAGTTTCCGAGATATGGACTATCGGTAATTTACACCTTAGGCTCTGCTTCTAACTTGGGCCCAAATTGTAAAATGGTCTTATCTATTGGCGATTTCGTTCCAATTCACATTCCAAGTAATATCCGGCATGCTAATTACATTGCCGGTTGCCAAATTGAATTATCTCTTATAGTTTCCGAGATATGGACTATCGATAATTTACACCTTAGGCTCTGCTTCTAACTTGGGCCCAAATTGTAAAATGGTCTTACCTATTGGCGATTTCGTTCCAATTCACATTCCAAGTAATATTCGGCTTGCTAATTACATTGCCGGTTGCCAAATTGCATTATCTCTTATAGTTTCCGAGATATGGACTATCGATAATTTACACCTTAGGCTCTGCTTCTAACTTGGGCCCAAATTGTAAAATGGTCTTATCTATTGGCGATTTCGTTCCAATTCACAGTCCAAGTAATATTCGGCATGCTAATTACATTGCCGGTTGCCAAATTGCATTATCTCTTATAGTTTCCGAGATATGGACTATCGATAATTTACACCTTAGGCTCTGCTTCTAACTTGGGCCCAAATTGTAAAATGGTCTTATCTATTGGCGATTTCGTTCCAATTCACATTCCAAGTAATATTCGGCATGCTAATTACATTGCCGATTGCCAAATTGCATTATCTCTTATAGTTTCCGAGATATGGACTATCGATAATTTACACCTTAGGCTCTGCTTCTAACTTGGGCCCAAATTGTAAAATGGTCTTATCTATTGGCGATTTCGTTCCAATTCACATTCCAAGTAATATTCGGCATGCTAATTACATTGCCGGTTGCCAAATTGCATTATCTCTTATAGTTTCCGAGATATGGACTATCGATAATTTACACCTTAGGCTCTGCTTCTAACTTGGGCCCAAATTGTAAAATGGTCTTATCTATTGGCGATTTCGTTCCAATTCACATTCCAAGTAATATTCGGCATGCTAATTACATTGCCGGTTGCCAAATTACATTATCTCTTATAGTTTCCGAGATATGGACTATCGATAATTTACACCTTAGGCTCTGCTTCTAACTTGGGCCCAAATTGTAAAATGGTCTTACCTATTGGCGATTTCGTTCCAATTCACATTCCAAGTAATATTCGGCATGCTAATTACATTGCCGGTTGCCAAATTGCATTATCTCTTATAGTTTCCGAGATATGGACTATCGATAATTTACACCTTAGCCTCTACTTCTAACTTGGGCCCAAATTGTAAAATGGTCTTATCTATTGGCGATTTCGTTCCAATTCACATTCCAATTAATATTCGGCATGCTAATTACATTGCCGATTGCCAAATTGCATTATCTCTTATAGTTTCCAGGATATGGACTATCGATAATTTACACCTTAGGCTCTGCTTCTAACTTGGGCCCAAATTGTAAAATGGTCTTATCTATTGGCGATTTCGTTCCAATTCACATTCCAAGTAATATTCGGCATGCTAATTACATTGCCGGTTGCCAAATTGCATTATCTCTTATAGTTTCCGAGATATGGACTATCGATAATTTACACCTTAGGCTCTGCTTCTAACTTGGGCCCAAATTGTAAAATGGTCTTATCTATTGGCGATTTCGTTCCAATTCACACTCCAAGTAATATTCGGCATGCTAATTACATTGCCGGTTGCGAAATTGCATTATCTCTTATAGTTTCCGAGATATGGACTATCAATAATTTACACCTTAGGCTCTGCTTCTAACTTGGGCCCAAATTGTAAAATGGTCTTATCTATTGGCGATTTCGTTCCAATTCACATTCCAAGTAATATTCGGCATGCTAATTACATTGCCGGTTGCCAAATTGCATTACCTCTTATAGTTTCCGAGATATGGACTATCGATAATTTACACCTTAGGCTCTGCTTCTAACTTGGGCCCAAATTGTAAAATGGTCTTATCTATTGGCGATTTCGTTCCAATTCACATTCCAAGTAATATTCGGCATGCTAATTACATTGCCGGTTGCCAAATTGCATTATCTCTTATAGTTTCCGAGATATGGACTATCGATAATTTACACCTTAGGCTCTGCTTCTAACTTGGGCCCAAATTGTAAAATGGTCTTATCTATTGGCGATTTCGTTCCAATTCACATTCCAAGTAATATTCGGCATGCTAATTACATTGCCGGTTGCCAAATTGCATTATCTCTTATAGTTTCCGAGATATGGACTATCGATAATTTACACCTTAGGCTCTGCTTCTAACTTGGGCCCAAATTGTAAAATGGTCTTCTCTATTGGCGATTTCGTTCCAATTCACATTCCAAGTAATATTCGGCATGCTAATTACATTGCCGGTTGCCAAATTGCATTACCTCTTATAGTTTCCGAGATATGGACTATCGATAATTTACACCTTAGGCTCTGCTTCTAACTTGGGCCCAAATTGTAAAATGGTCTTATCTATTGGCGATTTCGTTCCAATTCACATTCCAGTAATTTTTGGCATTCTAATTACATTGCCGGTTGCCAAATTGCATTATCTCTTATAGTTTCCAAGATATGGACTATCGATAATTTACACCTTAGGCTCTGCTTCTAACTTGGGCCCAAATTGTAAAATGGTCTTCTCTATTGGCGATTTCGTTCCAATTCACATTCCAAGTAATATTCGGCATTCTAATTACATTGCCGGTTGCCAAATTGCATTATCTCTTATAGTTTCCGAGATATGGACTATCAATAATTTACACCTTAGGCTCTGCTTCTAACTTGGGCCCAAATTGTAAAATGGTCTTATCTATTGGCGATTTCGTTCCAATTCACACTCCAAGTAATATTCGGCATGCTAATTACATTGCCGGTTGCGAAATTGCATTATCTCTTATAGTTTCCGAGATATGGACTATCAATAATTTACACCTTAGGCTCTGCTTCTAACTTGGGCCCAAATTGTAAAATGGTCTTATCTATTGGCGATTTCGTTCCAATTCACATTCCAAGTAATATTCGGCATGCTAATTACATTGCCGGTTGCCAAATTGCATTATCTCTTATAGTTTCCGAGATATGGACTATCGATAATTTACACCATAGGCTCTGCTTATAACTTGGGCCCAAATTGTAAAATGGTCTTATCTATTGGCGATTTCGTTCCAATTCACATTCCAGTAATTTTTGGCATTCTAATTACATTGCCGGTTGCCAAATTGCATTATCTCTTATTGTTTCCGAGATATGGACTATCGATAATTTACACCTTAGGCTCTGCTTCTAACTTGGGCCCAAATTGTAAAATGGTCTTATCTATTGGCGATTTCGTTCCAATTCACATTCCAAGTAATATTCGGCATGCTAATTACATTGCCGGTTGCCAAATTGCATTATCTCTTATAGTTTCCGAGATATGGACTATCGATAATTTACACCTTAGGCTCTACTTCTAACTTGGGCCCAAATTGTAAAATGGTCTTATCTATTGGCGATTTCGTTCCAATTCACATTCCAAGTAATATTCGGCATGCTAATTACATTGCCGGTTGCCAAATTGCATTAACTCTTATAGTTTCCGAGATATGGACTATCGATAATTTACACCTTAGGCTCTGCTTCTAACTTGGGCCCAAATTGTAAAATGGTCTTATCTATTGGCGATTTCGTTCCAATTCACATTCCAAGTAATATTCGGCATGCTAATTACATTGCCGGTTGCCAAATTGCATTATCTCTTATAGTTTCCGAGATATGGACTATCGATAATTTACACCATAGGCTCTGCTTATAACTTGGGCCCAAATTGTAAAATGGTCTTATCTATTGGCGATTTCGTTCCAATTCACATTCCAAGTAATATTCGGCATGCTAATTACATTGCCGGTTGCCAAATTGCATTATCTCTTATAGTTTCCGAGATATGGACTATCGATAATTTACACCTTAGGCTCTTCTTCTAACTTGGGCCCAAATTGTAAAATGGTCTTATCTATTGGCGATTTCGTTCCAATTCACATTCCAAGTAATATTCGGCATGCTAATTACATTGCCGGTTGCTAAATTGCATTATCTCTTATAGTTTCCGAGATATGGACTATCGATAATTTACACCTTAGGCTCTGCTTCTAACTTGGGCCCAAATTGTAAAATGGTCTTATCTATTGGCGATTTCGTTCCAATTCACATTCCAAGTAATATACGGCATGCTAATTACATTGCCGGTTGTCAAATTGCATTATCTCTTATAGTTTCCGAGATATGGACTATCGATAATTTACACCTTAGGCTCTGCTTCTAACTTGGGCCCAAATTGTAAAATGGTCTTATCTATTGGCGATTTCGTTCCAATTCACATTCCAAGTAATATTCGGCATGCTAATTACATTGCCGGTTGCCAAATTGCATTATCTCTTATAGTTTCCGAGATATGGACTATCGATAATTTACACCTTAGGCTCTGCTTCTATCTTGGGCCCAAATTGTAAAATGGTCTTATCTATTGGCGATTTCGTTCCAATTCACATTCCAAGTAATATTCGGCATGCTAATTACATTGCCGGTTGCCAAATTGCATTATCTCTTATAGTTTCCGAGATATGGACTATCGATAATTTACACCTTAGGCTCTGCTTCTAACTTGGGCCCAAATTGTAAAATGGTCTTATCTATTGGCGATTTCGTTCCAATTCACATTTCAAGTAATATTCGGCATGCTAATTACATTGCCGGTTGCCAAATTGCATTATCTCTTATAGTTTCCGAGATATGGACTATCGATAATTTACACCTTAGGCTCTGCTTCTAACTTGGGCCCAAATTGTAAAATGGTCTTATCTATTGGCGATTTCGTTCCAATTCACATTCCAAGTAATATTCGGCATGCTAATTACATTGCCGGTTGCCAAATTGCATTATCTCTTATAGTTTCCGATATATGGACTATCAATAATTTACACCTTAGGCTCTGCTTCTAACTTGGGCCCAAATTGTAAAATGGTCTTATCTATTGGCGATTTCGTTCCAATTCACATTCCAAGTAATATTCGGCATGCTAATTACATTGCCGGTTGCCAAATTGCATTATCTCTTATAGTTTCCGAGATATGGACTATCGATAATTTACACCTTAGGCTCTGCTTCTAACTTGGGCCCAAATTGTAAAATGGCCTTATCTATTGGCGATTTCGTTCCAATTCACATTCCAAGTAACATTCGGCATGCTAATTACATTGCCGGTTGCCAAATTGCATTATCTCTTATAGTTTCCGAGATATGGACTATCGATAATTGGCGATTTCGTTCCAATTCACATTCCAAGTAATATTCGGCATGCTAATTACATTGCCGGTTGCCAAATTGCATTATCTCTTATAGTTTCCGAGATATGGACTATCGATAATTTACACCTTAGGCTCTGCTTCTAACTTGGGCCCAAATTGTAAAATGGTCTTATCTATTGGCGATTTCGTTCCAATTCACATTCCAAGTAATATTCGGCATGCTAATTACATTGCCGGTTGCCAAATTGCATTATCTCTTATAGTTTCCGAGATATGGACTATCGATAATTTACACCTTAGGCTCTGCTTCTAACTTGGGCCCAAATTGTAAAATGGTCTTATCTATTGGCGATTTCGTTCCAATTCACATTTCAAGTAATATTCGGCATGCTAATTACATTGCCGGTTGCCAAATTGCATTATCTCTTATAGTTTCCGAGATATGGACTATCGATAATTTAAACCTTAGGCTCTGCTTCTAACTTGGGCCCAAATTGTAAAATGGTCTTATCTATTGGCGATTTCGTTCCAATTCACATTCCAAGTAATATTCGGCATGCTAATTACATTGCCGGTTGCCAAATTGCATTATCTCTTATAGTTTCCGATATATGGACTATCAATAATTTACACCTTAGGCTCTGCTTCTAACTTGGGCCCAAATTGTAAAATGGTCTTATCTATTGGCGATTTCGTTCCAATTCACATTCCAAGTAATATTCGGCATGCTAATTACATTGCCGGTTGCCAAATTGCATTATCTCTTATAGTTTCCGAGATATGGACTATCGATAATTTACACCTTAGGCTCTGCTTCTAACTTGGGCCCAAATTGTAAAATGGCCTTATCTATTGGCGATTTCGTTCCAATTCACATTCCAAGTAATATTCGGCATGCTAATTACATTGCCGGTTGCCAAATTGCATTATCTCTTATAGTTTCCGAGATATGGACTATCGATAATTTACACCTTAGGCTCTGCTTCTAACTTGGGCCCAAATTGTAAAATGGTCTTATCTATTGGCGATTTCGTTCCAATTCACATTCCAAGTAATATACGGCATGCTAATTACATTGCCGGTTGTCAAATTGCATTATCTCTTATAGTTTCCGAGATATGGACTATCGATAATTTACACCTTAGGCTCTGCTTCTAACTTGGGCCCAAATTGTAAAATGGTCTTATCTATTGGCGATTTCGTTCCAATTCACATTCCAAGTAATATTCGGCATGCTAATTACATTGCCGGTTGCCAAATTGCATTATCTCTTATAGTTTCCGAGATATGGACTATCGATAATTTACACCTTAGGCTCTGCTTCTAACTTGGGCCCAAATTGTAAAATGGTCTTATCTATTGGCGATTTCGTTCCAATTCACATTCCAAGTAATATTCGGCATGCTAATTACATTGCCGGTTGCCAAATTGCATTATCTCTTATAGTTTCCGAGATATGGACTATCGATAATTTACACCTTAGGCTCTGCTTCTAACTTGGGCCCAAATTGTAAAATGGTCTTATCTATTGGCGATTTCGTTCCAATTCACATTTCAAGTAATATTCGGCATGCTAATTACATTGCCGGTTGCCAAATTGCATTATCTCTTATAGTTTCCGAGATATGGACTATCGATAATTTACACCTTAGGCTCTGCTTCTAACTTGGGCCCAAATTGTAAAATGGTCTTATCTATTGGCGATTTCGTTCCAATTCACATTCCAAGTAATATTCGGCATGCTAATTACATTGCCGGTTGCCAAATTGCATTATCTCTTATAGTTTCCGATATATGGACTATCAATAATTTACACCTTAGGCTCTGCTTCTAACTTGGGCCCAAATTGTAAAATGGTCTTATCTATTGGCGATTTCGTTCCAATTCACATTCCAAGTAATATTCGGCATGCTAATTACATTGCCGGTTGCCAAATTGCATTATCTCTTATAGTTTCCGAGATATGGACTATCGATAATTTACACCTTAGGCTCTGCTTCTAACTTGGGCCCAAATTGTAAAATGGCCTTATCTATTGGCGATTTCGTTCCAATTCACATTCCAAGTAACATTCGGCATGCTAATTACATTGCCGGTTGCCAAATTGCATTATCTCTTATAGTTTCCGAGATATGGACTATCGATAATTTACACCTTAGGCTCTGCTTCTAACTTGGGCCCAAATTGTAAAATGGCCTTATCTATTGGCGATTTCGTTCCAATTCACATTCCAAGTAATATTCGGCATGCTAATTACATTGCCGGTTGCCAAATTGCATTATCTCTTATAGTTTCCGAGATATGGACTATCAATAATTTACACCTTAGGCTCTGCTTCTAACTTGGGCCCAAATTGTAAAATGGTCTTATCTATTGGCGATTTCGTTCCAATTCACATTTCAAGTAATATTCGGCATGCTAATTACATTGCCGGTTGCCAAATTGCATTATCTCTTATAGTTTCCGAGATATGGACTATCGATAATTTACACCTTAGGCTCTGCTTCTAACTTGGGCCCAAATTGTAAAATGGCCTTATCTATTGGCGATTTCGTTCCAATTCACATTCCAAGTAATATTCGGCATGCTAATTACATTGCCGGTTGCCAAATTGCATTATCTCTTATAGTTTCCGAGATATGGACTATCGATAATTTACACCTTAGGCTCTGCTTCTAACTTGGGCCCAAATTGTAAAATGGTCTTACCTATTGGCGATTTCGTTCCAATTCACACTCCAAGTAATATTCGGCATGCTAATTACATTGCCGGTTGCGAAATTGCATTATCTCTTATAGTTTCCGAGATATGGACTATCAATAATTTACACCTTAGGCTCTGCTTCTAACTTGGGCCCAAATTGTAAAATGGTCTTATCTATTGGCGATTTCGTTCCAATTCACATTCCAAGTAATATTCGGCATGCTAATTACATTGCCGGTTGCCAAATTGCATTATCTCTTATTGTTTCCGAGATATGGACTATCGATAATTTACACCTTAGGCTCTGCTTCTAACTTGGGCCCAAATTGTAAAATGGTCTTATCTATTGGCGATTTCGTTCCAATTCACATTCCAAGTAATATTCGGCATGCTAATTACATTGCCGGTTGCCAAATTGCATTATATCTTATAGTTTCCGAGATATGGACTATCGATAATTTACACCTTTGGCTCTTCTTCTAACTTGGGCCCAAATTGTAAAATGGTCTTATCTATTGGCGATTTCGTCCCAATTCACATTCCAAGTGATATTCGGCATGCTAATTACATTGCCGATTGCGAAATTGCATTATCTCTTATAGTTTCCGAGATATGGACTATCAATAATTTACACCTTAGGCTCTGCTTCTAACTTGGGCCCAAATTGTAAAATGGTCTTATCTATTGGCGATTTCGTTCCAATTCACATTCCAAGTAATATTCGGCATGCTAATTACATTGCCGGTTGCCAAATTGCATTATCTCTTATAGTTTCCGAGATATGGACTATCGATAATTTACACCTTAGGCTCTGCTTCTAACTTGGGCCCAAATTGTAAAATGGTCTTATCTATTGGCGATTTCGTTCCAATTCACATTCCAAGTAATATTCGGCATGCTAATTACATTGCCGGTTGCCAAATTGCATTATCTCTTATAGTTTCCGAGATATGGACTATCGATAATTTACACCTTAGGCTCTGCTTCTAACTTGGGCCCAAATTGTAAAATGGTCTTCTCTATTGGCGATTTCGTTCCAATTCACATTCCAAGTAATATTCGGCATGCTAATTACATTGCCGGTTGCCAAATTGCATTATCTCTTATAGTTTCCGAGATATGGACTATCGATAATTTACACCTTAGGCTCTGCTTCTAACTTGGGCCCAAATTGTAAAATGGTCTTATCTATTGGCGATTTCGTTCCAATTCACATTCCAAGTAATATTCGGCATGCTAATTACATTGCCGGTTGCCAAATTGCATTATCTCTTATAGTTTCCGAGATATGGACTATCGATAATTTACACCTTAGGCTCTGCTTCTAACTTGGGCCCAAATTGTAAAATGGTCTTCTCTATTGGCGATTTCGTTCCAATTCACATTCCAAGTAATATTCGGCATGCTAATTACATTGCCGGTTGCCAAATTGCATTATCTCTTATAGTTTCCGAGATATGGACTATCGATAATTTACACCTTAGGCTCTGCTTCTAACTTGGACCCAAATTGTAAAATGGTCTTCTCTATTGGCGATTTTGTTCCAATTCACATTCCAAGTAATATTCGGCATGCTAATTACATTGCCGGTTGCCAAATTGCATTATCTCTTATAGTTTCCGAGATATGGACTATCGATAATTTACACCTTAGGCTCTGCTTCTAACTTGGGCCCAAATTGTAAAATCGTCTTATCTATTGGCGATTTCGTTCCAATTCACATTCCAAGTAATATTCGGCATGCTAATTACATTGCCGGTTGCCAAATTGCATTATCTCTTATAGTTTCCGAGATATGGACTATCGATAATTTACACCTTAGGCTCTGCTTCTAACTTGGGCCCAAATTGTAAAATGGTCTTATCTATTGGCGATTTCGTTCCAATTCACATTCCAAGTAATATTCGGCATGCTAATTACATTGCCGGTTGCCAAATTGCATTATCTCTTATAGTTTCCGAGATATGGACTATCGATAATTTACACCTTAGGCTCTGCTTCTAACTTGGGCCCAAATTGTAAAATGGTCTTATCTATTGGCGATTTCGTTCCAATTCACATTTCAAGTAATATTCGGCATGCTAATTACATTGCCGGTTGCCAAATTGCATTATCTCTTATAGTTTCCGAGATATGGACTATCGATAATTTACACCTTAGGCTCTGCTTCTAACTTGGGCCCAAATTGTAAAATGGTCTTATCTATTGGCGATTTCGTTCCAATTCACATTCCAAGTAATATTCGGCATGCTAATTACATTGCCGGTTGCCAAATTGCATTATCTCTTATAGTTTCCGATATATGGACTATCAATAATTTACACCTTAGGCTCTGCTTCTAACTTGGGCCCAAATTGTAAAATGGTCTTATCTATTGGCGATTTCGTTCCAATTCACATTCCAAGTAATATTCGGCATGCTAATTACATTGCCGGTTGCCAAATTGCATTATCTCTTATAGTTTCCGAGATATGGACTATCGATAATTTACACCTTAGGCTCTGCTTCTAACTTGGGCCCAAATTGTAAAATGGCCTTATCTATTGGCGATTTCGTTCCAATTCACATTCCAAGTAACATTCGGCATGCTAATTACATTGCCGGTTGCCAAATTGCATTATCTCTTATAGTTTCCGAGATATGGACTATCGATAATTTACACCTTAGGCTCTGCTTCTAACTTGGGCCCAAATTGTAAAATGGCCTTATCTATTGGCGATTTCGTTCCAATTCACATTCCAAGTAATATTCGGCATGCTAATTACATTGCCGGTTGCCAAATTGCATTATCTCTTATAGTTTCCGAGATATGGACTATCAATAATTTACACCTTAGGCTCTGCTTCTAACTTGGGCCCAAATTGTAAAATGGTCTTATCTATTGGCGATTTCGTTCCAATTCACATTTCAAGTAATATTCGGCATGCTAATTACATTGCCGGTTGCCAAATTGCATTATCTCTTATAGTTTCCGAGATATGGACTATCGATAATTTACACCTTAGGCTCTGCTTCTAACTTGGGCCCAAATTGTAAAATGGCCTTATCTATTGGCGATTTCGTTCCAATTCACATTCCAAGTAATATTCGGCATGCTAATTACATTGCCGGTTGCCAAATTGCATTATCTCTTATAGTTTCCGAGATATGGACTATCGATAATTTACACCTTAGGCTCTGCTTCTAACTTGGGCCCAAATTGTAAAATGGTCTTACCTATTGGCGATTTCGTTCCAATTCACACTCCAAGTAATATTCGGCATGCTAATTACATTGCCGGTTGCGAAATTGCATTATCTCTTATAGTTTCCGAGATATGGACTATCAATAATTTACACCTTAGGCTCTGCTTCTAACTTGGGCCCAAATTGTAAAATGGTCTTATCTATTGGCGATTTCGTTCCAATTCACATTCCAAGTAATATTCGGCATGCTAATTACATTGCCGGTTGCCAAATTGCATTATCTCTTATTGTTTCCGAGATATGGACTATCGATAATTTACACCTTAGGCTCTGCTTCTAACTTGGGCCCAAATTGTAAAATGGTCTTATCTATTGGCGATTTCGTTCCAATTCACATTCCAAGTAATATTCGGCATGCTAATTACATTGCCGGTTGCCAAATTGCATTATATCTTATAGTTTCCGAGATATGGACTATCGATAATTTACACCTTTGGCTCTTCTTCTAACTTGGGCCCAAATTGTAAAATGGTCTTATCTATTGGCGATTTCGTCCCAATTCACATTCCAAGTGATATTCGGCATGCTAATTACATTGCCGATTGCGAAATTGCATTATCTCTTATAGTTTCCGAGATATGGACTATCAATAATTTACACCTTAGGCTCTGCTTCTAACTTGGGCCCAAATTGTAAAATGGTCTTATCTATTGGCGATTTCGTTCCAATTCACATTCCAAGTAATATTCGGCATGCTAATTACATTGCCGGTTGCCAAATTGCATTATCTCTTATAGTTTCCGAGATATGGACTATCGATAATTTACACCTTAGGCTCTGCTTCTAACTTGGGCCCAAATTGTAAAATGGTCTTATCTATTGGCGATTTCGTTCCAATTCACATTCCAAGTAATATTCGGCATGCTAATTACATTGCCGGTTGCCAAATTGCATTATCTCTTATAGTTTCCGAGATATGGACTATCGATAATTTACACCTTAGGCTCTGCTTCTAACTTGGGCCCAAATTGTAAAATGGTCTTCTCTATTGGCGATTTCGTTCCAATTCACATTCCAAGTAATATTCGGCATGCTAATTACATTGCCGGTTGCCAAATTGCATTATCTCTTATAGTTTCCGAGATATGGACTATCGATAATTTACACCTTAGGCTCTGCTTCTAACTTGGGCCCAAATTGTAAAATGGTCTTATCTATTGGCGATTTCGTTCCAATTCACATTCCAAGTAATATTCGGCATGCTAATTACATTGCCGGTTGCCAAATTGCATTATCTCTTATAGTTTCCGAGATATGGACTATCGATAATTTACACCTTAGGCTCTGCTTCTAACTTGGGCCCAAATTGTAAAATGGTCTTCTCTATTGGCGATTTCGTTCCAATTCACATTCCAAGTAATATTCGGCATGCTAATTACATTGCCGGTTGCCAAATTGCATTATCTCTTATAGTTTCCGAGATATGGACTATCGATAATTTACACCTTAGGCTCTGCTTCTAACTTGGACCCAAATTGTAAAATGGTCTTCTCTATTGGCGATTTTGTTCCAATTCACATTCCAAGTAATATTCGGCATGCTAATTACATTGCCGGTTGCCAAATTGCATTATCTCTTATAGTTTCCGAGATATGGACTATCGATAATTTACACCTTAGGCTCTGCTTCTAACTTGGGCCCAAATTGTAAAATCGTCTTATCTATTGGCGATTTCGTTCCAATTCACATTCCAAGTAATATTCGGCATGCTAATTACATTGCCGGTTGCCAAATTGCATTATCTCTTATAGTTTCCGAGATATGGACTATCGGTAATTTACACCTTAGGCTCTGCTTCTAACTTGGGCCCAAATTGTAAAATGGTCTTATCTATTGGCGATTTCGTTCCAATTCACATTCCAAGTAATATTCGGCAAGCTAATTACATTGCCGGTTGCCAAATTGCATTATCTCTTATAGTTTCCGAGATATGGACTATCGATAATTTACACCTTTGGCTCTGCTTCTAACTTGGGCCCAAATTGTAAAATGGTCTTCTCTATTGGCGATTTTGTTCCAATTCACATTCCAAGTAATATTCGGCATGCTAATTACATTGCCGGTTGCCAAATTGCATTATCTCTTATAGTTTCCGAGATATGGACTATCGATAATTTACACCTTAGGCTCTGCTTCTAACTTGGGCCCAAATTGTAAAATCATCTTATCTATTGGCGATTTCGTTCCTATTCACATTCCAAGTAATATTCGGCATGCTAATTACATTGCCGGTTGCCAAATTGCATTATCTCTTATAGTTTCCGAGATATGGACTATCGGTAATTTACACCTTAGGCTCTGCTTCTAACTTGGGCCCAAATTGTAAAATGGTCTTATCTATTGGCGATTTCGTTCCAATTCACATTCCAAGTAATATCCGGCATGCTAATTACATTGCCGGTTGCCAAATTGAATTATCTCTTATAGTTTCCGAGATATGGACTATCAATAATTTACACCTTAGGCTCTGCTTCTAACTTGGGCCCAAATTGTAAAATGGTCTTACCTATTGGCGATTTCGTTCCAATTCACATTCCAAGTAATATTCGGCATGCTAATTACATTTCCGGTTGCCAAAATGCATTATCTCTTATAGTTTCCGAGATATGGACTATCGATAATTTACACCTTAGGCTCTGCTTCTAACTTGGGCCCAAATTGTAAAATGGTCTTATCTATTGGCGATTTCGTTCCAATTCACACTCCAAGTAATATTCGGCATGCTAATTACATTGCCGGTTGCCAAATTGCATTATCTCTTATAGTTTCCGAGATATGGACTATCGATAATTTACATCTTAGGCTCTGCTTCTAACTTGGGCCCAAATTGTAAAATCGTCTTATCTATTGGCGATTTCGTTCCAATTCACATTCCAAGTAATATTCGGCATGCTAATTACATTGCCGGTTGCCAAATTGCATTATCTCTTATAGTTTCCGAGATATGGACTATCGATAATTTACACCTTAGGCTCTGCTTCTAACTTGGGCCCAAATTGTAAAATGGTCTTATCTATTGGCGATTTCGTTCCAATTCACATTCCAAGTAATATCCGGCATGCTAATTACATTGCCGGTTGCCAAATTGAATTATCTCTTATAGTTTCCGAGATATGGACTATCGATAATTTACACCTTAGGCTCTGCTTCTAACTTGGGCCCAAATTGTAAAATGGTCTTATCTATTGGCGATTTCGTTCCAATTCACATTCCAAGTAATATTCGGCATGCTAATTACATTGCCGGTTGCCAAATTGCATTATCTCTTATAGTTTCCGAGATATGGACTATCGATAATTTACACCTTAGGCTCTGCTTCTAACTTGGGCCCAAATTGTAAAATGGTCTTATCTATTGGCGATTTCGTTCCAATTCACATTCCAAGTAATATTCGGCATGCTAATTACATTGCCGGTTGCCAAATTGCATTATCTCTTATAGTTTCCGAGATATGGACTATCGATAATTTACACCTTAGGCTCTGCTTCTAACTTGGGCCCAAATTGTAAAATGGTCTTATCTATTGGCGATTTCGTTCCAATTCACATTCCAAGTAATATTCGGCATGCTAATTACATTGCCGGTTGCCAAATTGCATTATCTCTTATAGTTTCCGAGATATGTACTATCGATAATTTACACCTTAGGCTCTGCTTCTAACTTGGGCCCAAATTGTAAAATGGTCTTATCTATTGGCGTTTTCGTTCCAATTCACATTCCAAGTAATATTCGGCATGCTAATTACATTGCCGGTTGCCAAATTGCATTATCTCTTATAGTTTCCGAGATATGGACTATCGATAATTTACACCTTAGGCTCTGCTTCTAACTTGGGCCCAAATTGTAAAATGGTCTTATCTATTGGCGATTTCGTTCCAATTCACATTCCAAGTAATATTCGGCATGCTAATTACATTGCCGGTTGCCAAATTGCATTATCTCTTATAGTTTCCGAGATATGGACTATCGATAATTTACACCTTAGGCTCTGCTTCTAACTTGGGCCCAAATTGTAAAATGGTCTTCTCTATTGGCGATTTCGTTCCAATTCACATTCCAAGTAATATTCGGCATGCTAATTACATTGCCGGTTGCCAAATTGCATTATCTCTTATAATTTCCGAGATATGGACTATCGATAATTTACACCTTAGGCTCTGCTTCTAACTTGGGCCCAAATTGTAAAATCGTCTTATCTATTGGCGATTTCGTTCCAATTCACATTCCAAGTAATATTCGGCATGCTAATTACATTGCCGGTTGCCAAATTGCATTATCTCTTATAGTTTCCGAGATATGGACTATCGGTAATTTACACCTTAGGCTCTGCTTCTAACTTGGGCCCAAATTGTAAAATGGTCTTATCTATTGGCGATTTCGTTCCAATTCACATTCCAAGTAATATCCGGCATGCTAATTACATTGCCGGTTGCCAAATTGAATTATCTCTTATAGTTTCCGAGATATGGACTATCGATAATTTACACCTTAGGCTCTGCTTCTAACTTGGGCCCAAATTGTAAAATGGTCTTACCTATTGGCGATTTCGTTCCAATTCACATTCCAAGTAATATTCGGCTTGCTAATTACATTGCCGGTTGCCAAATTGCATTATCTCTTATAGTTTCCGAGATATGGACTATCGATAATTTACACCTTAGGCTCTGCTTCTAACTTGGGCCCAAATTGTAAAATGGTCTTATCTATTGGCGATTTCGTTCCAATTCACATTCCAAGTAATATTCGGCATGCTAATTACATTGCCGGTTGCCAAATTGCATTATCTCTTATAGTTTCCGAGATATGGACTATCGATAATTTACATCTTAGGCTCTGCTTCTAACTTGGGCCCAAATTGTAAAATCGTCATATCTATTGGCGATTTCGTTCCAATTCACAGTCCAAGTAATATTCGGCATGCTAATTACATTGCCGGTTGCCAAATTGCATTATCTCTTATAGTTTCCGAGATATGGACTATCGATAATTTACACCTTAGGCTCTGCTTCTAACTTGGGCCCAAATTGTAAAATGGTCTTATCTATTGGCGATTTAGTTCCAATTCACATTCCAAGTAATATCCGGCATGCTAATTACATTGCCGGTTGCCAAATTGAATTATCTCTTATTGTCTCCGAGATATGGACTATCGATAATTTACAACTTAGGCTCTGCTTCTAACTTGGGCCCAAATTGTAAAATGGTCTTATCTATTGGCGATTTCGTTCCCATTCACATTCCAAGTAATATTCGGCATGCTAATTACATTGCCGGTTGCCAAATTGCATTATCTCTTATAGTTTCAGAGATATGGACTATCGATAATTTACATCTTAGGCTCTGCTTCTAACTTGGGCCCAAATTGTAAAATGGTCTTATCTATTGGCGATTTCGTTCCAATTCACATTCCAAGTAATATTCGGCATGCTAATTACATTGCGGATTGCCAAATTGCATTATCTCTTATAGTTTCCGAGATATGGACTATCGATAATTTACACCTTAGGCTCTGCTTCTAACTTGGGCCCAAATTGTAAAATGGTCTTATCTATTGGCGATTTCGTCCCAATTCACATTCCAAGTGATATTCGGCATGCTAATTACATTGCCGGTTGCGAAATTGCATTATCTCTTATAGTTTCCTGCGAAATTGCATTATCTCTTATAGTTTCCGAGATATGGACTATCAATAATTTACACCTTAGGCTCTGCTTCTAACTTGGGCCCAAATTTTAAAATGGCCTTATCTATTGGCGATTTCGTTCCAATTCACATTCCAAGTAATATTCGGCATGCTAATTACATTGCCGGTTGCCAAATTGCATTATCTCTTATAGTTTCCGAGATATGGACTATCGATAATTTACACCTTAGGCTCTGCTTCTAACTTGGGCCCAAATTGTAAAATGGTCTTATCTATTGGCGATTTCGTTCCAATTAACATTCCAAGTAATATTCGGCATGCTAATTACATTGCCGGTTGCCAAATTGCATTATCTCTTATAGTTTCCGAGATATGGACTATCGATAATTTACACCTTAGGCTCTGCTTCTAACTTGGGCCCAAATTGTAAAATGGTCTTATCTATTGGCGATTTCGTTCCAATTCACATTCCAAGTAATATTCGGCATGCTAATTACATTGCCGGTTGCCAAATTGCATTATCTCTTATAGTTTCCGAGATATGGAGTATCGATAATTTACACCTTAGGCTCTGCTTCTAACTTGGGCCCAAATTGTAAAATGGTCTTATCTATTGGCGATTTCGTTCCAATTCACATTCCAAGTAATATTCGGCATGCTAATTACATTGCCGGTTGCCAAATTGCATTATCTCTTATAGTTTCCGAGATATGGACTATCGATAATTTACACCTTAGGCTCTGCTTCTAACTTGGGCCCAAATTGTAAAATGGTCTTATCTATTGGCGATTTCGTTCCAATTCACACTCCAAGTAATATTCGGCATGCTAATTACATTGCCGGTTGCGAAATTGCATTATCTCTTATAGTTTCCGAGATATGGACTATCAATAATTTACACCTTAGGCTCTGCTTCTAACTTGGGCCCAAATTGTAAAATGGTCTTATCTATTGGCGATTTCGTTCCAATTCACATTCCAAGTAATATTCGGCATGCTAATTACATTGCCGGTTGCCAAATTGCATTATCTCTTATAGTTTCCGAGATATGGACTATCGATAATTTACACCTTAGGCTCTGCTTCTAACTTGGGCCCAAATTGTAAAATGGTCTTATCTATTGGCGATTTCGTTCCAATTCACATTCCAAGTAATATTCGGCATGCTAATTACATTGCCGGTTGCCAAATTGCATTATCTCTTATAGTTTCCGAGATATGGACTATCGATAATTTACACCTTAGGCTCTGCTTCTAACTTGGGCCCAAATTGTAAAATGGTCTTATCTATTGGCGATTTCGTTCCAATTCACATTATAAGTAATATTCGGCATGCTAATTACATTGCCGGTTGCCAAATTGCATTATCTCTTATAGTTTCCGAGATATGGACTATCGATAATTTACACCTTAGGCTCTGCTTCTAACTTGGGCCCAAATTGTAAAATGGTCTTATCTATTGGCGATTCCGTTCCAATTCACATTCCAAGTAATATTCGGCATGCTAATTACATTGCCGGTTGCCAAATTACATTATCTCTTATAGTTTCCGAGATATGGACTATCGATAATTTACACCTTAGGCTCTGCTTCTAACTTGGGCCCAAATTGTAAAATGGTCTTACCTATTGGCGATTTCGTTCCAATTCACATTCCAAGTAATATTCGGCATGCTAATTACATTGCCGGTTGCTAAATTGCATTATCTCTTATAGTTTCCGAGATATGGACTATCGATAATTTACACCTTAGGCTCTACTTCTAACTTGGGCCCAAATTGTAAAATGGTCTTATCTATTGGCGATTTCGTTCCAATTCACATTCCAATTAATATTCGGCATGCTAATTACATTGCCGGTTGCCAAATTGCATTATCTCTTATAGTTTCCGAGATATGGACTATCGATAATTTACACCTTAGGCTCTGCTTCTAACTTGGGCCCAAATTGTAAAATGGTCTTATCTATTGGCGATTTCGTTCCAATTCACATTCCAAGTAATATTCGGCATGCTAATTACATTGCCGGTTGCCAAATTGCATTATCTCTTATAGTTTCCGAGATATGGACTATCGATAATTTACACCTTAGGCTCTGCTTCTAACTTGGGCCCAAATTGTAAAATCGTCTTATCTATTGGCGATTTCGTTCCAATTCACATTCCAAGTAATATTCGGCATGCTAATTACATTGCCGGTTGCCAAATTGCATTATCTCTTATAGTTTCCGAGATATGGACTATCGGTAATTTACACCTTAGGCTCTGCTTCTAACTTGGGCCCAAATTGTAAAATGGTCTTATCTATTGGCGATTTCGTTCCAATTCACATTCCAAGTAATATCCGGCATGCTAATTACATTGCCGGTTGCCAAATTGAATTATCTCTTATAGTTTCCGAGATATGGACTATCGATAATTTACATCTTAGGCTCTGCTTCTAACTTGGGCCCAAATTGTAAAATCGTCTTATCTATTGGCGATTTCGTTCCAATTCACAGTCCAAGTAATATTCGGCATGCTAATTACATTGCCGGTTGCCAAATTGCATTATCTCTTATAGTTTCCGAGATATGGACTATCGATAATTTACACCTTAGGCTCTGCTTCTAACTTGGGCCCAAATTGTAAAATGGTCTTATCTATTGGCGATTTAGTTCCAATTCACATTCCAAGTAATATCCGGCATGCTTATTACATTGCCGGTTGCCAAATTGCATTATCTCTTATAGTTTCATAGATATGGACTATCGATAATTTACATCTTAGGCTCTGCTTCTAACTTGGGCCCAAATTGTAAAATGGTCTTATCTATTGGCGATTTCGTTCCAATTCACATTCCAAGTAATATTCGGCATGCTAATTACATTGCCGATTGCCAAATTGCATTATCTCTTATAGTTTCCGAGATATGGACTATCGATAATTTACACCTTAGGCTCTGCTTCTAACTTGGGCCCAAATTGTAAAATGGTCTTATCTATTGGCGATTTCGTCCCAATTCACATTCCAAGTGATATTCGGCATGCTAATTACATTGCCGGTTGCGAAATTGCATTATCTCTTATAGTTTCCGAGATATGGACTATCAATAATTTACACCTTAGGCTCTGCTTCTAACTTGGGCCCAAATTTTAAAATGGCCTTATCTATTGGCGATTTCGTTCCAATTCACATTCCAAGTAATATTCGGCATGCTAATTACATTGCCGGTTGCCAAATTGCATTATCTCTTATAGTTTCCGAGATATGGACTATCGATAATTTACACCTTAGGCTCTGCTTCTAACTTGGGCCCAAATTGTAAAATGGTCTTATCTATTGGCGATTTCGTTCCAATTCACATTCCAAGTAATATTCGGCATGCTAATTACATTGCCGGTTGCCAAATTGCATTATCTCTTATAGTTTCCGAGAATGGACTATCGATAATTTACACCTTAGGCTCTGCTTCTAACTTGGGCCCAAATTGTAAAATGGTCTTATCTATTGACGATTTCGTTCCAATTCACATTCCAAGTAATATTCGGCATGCTAATTACATTGCCGGTTGCCAAATTGCATTATCTCTTATAGTTTCCGAGATATGGAGTATCGATAATTTACACCTTAGGCTCTGCTTCTAACTTGGGCCCAAATTGTAAAATGGTCTTATCTATTGGCGATTTCGTTCCAATTCACATTCCAAGTAATATTCGGCATGCTAATTACATTGCCGGTTGCCAAATTGCATTATCTCTTATAGTTTCCGAGATATGGACTATCGATAATTTACACCTTAGGCTCTGCTTCTAACTTGGGCCCAAATTGTAAAATGGTCTTATCTATTGGCGATTTCGTTCCAATTCACACTCCAAGTAATATTCGGCATGCTAATTACATTGCCGGTTGCGAAATTGCATTATCTCTTATAGTTTCCGAGATATGGACTATCAATAATTTACACCTTAGGCTCTGCTTCTAACTTGGGCCCAAATTGTAAAATGGTCTTATCTATTGGCGATTTCGTTCCAATTCACATTCCAAGTAATATTCGGCATGCTAATTACATTGCCGGTTGCCAAATTGCATTATCTCTTATAGTTTCCGAGATATGGACTATCGATAATTTACACCTTAGGCTCTGCTTCTAACTTGGGCCCAAATTGTAAAATGGTCTTATCTATTGGCGATTTCGTTCCAATTCACATTCCAAGTAATATTCGGCATGCTAATTACATTGCCGGTTGCCAAATTGCATTATCTCTTATAGTTTCCGAGATATGGACTATCGATAATTTACACCTTAGGCTCTGCTTCTAACTTGGGCCCAAATTGTAAAATGGTCTTATCTATTGGCGATTTCGTTCCAATTCACATTCCAACTAATATTCGGCATGCTAATTACATTGCCGGTTGCCAAATTGCATTATCTCTTATAGTTTCCGAGATATGGACTATCGATAATTTACACCTTAGGCTCTGCTTCTAACTTGGGCCCAAATTGTAAAATGGTCTTATCTATTGGCGATTTCGTTCCAATTCACATTCCAAGTAATATTCGGCATGCTAATTACATTGCCGGTTGCCAAATTACATTATCTCTTATAGTTTCCGAGATATGGACTATCGATAATTTACACCTTAGGCTCTGCTTCTAACTTGGGCCCAAATTGTAAAATGGTCTTACCTATTGGCGATTTCGTTCCAATTCACATTCCAAGTAATATTCGGCATGCTAATTACATTGCCGGTTGCCAAATTGCATTATCTCTTATAGTTTCCGAGATATGGACTATCGATAATTTACACCTTAGGCTCTACTTCTAACTTGGGCCCAAATTGTAAAATGGTTTTATCTATTGGCGATTTCGTTCCAATTCACATTCCAATTAATATTCGGCATGCTAATTACATTGCCGGTTGCCAAATTGCATTATCTCTTATAGTTTCCGAGATATGGACTATCGATAATTTACACCTTAGGCTCTGCTTCTAACTTGGGCCCAAATTGTAAAATGGTCTTATCTATTGGCGATTTCGTTCCAATTCACATTCCAAGTAATATTCGGCATGCTAATAACATTGCCGGTTGCCAAATTGCATTATCTCTTATAGTTTCCGAGATATGGACTATCGATAATTTACACCTTAGGCTCTGCTTCTAACTTGGGCCCAAATTGTAAAATCGTCTTATCTATTGGCGATTTCGTTCCAATTCACATTCCAAGTAATATTTGGCATGCTAATTACATTGCCGGTTGCCAAATTGCATTATCTCTTATAGTTTCCGAGATATGGACTATCGGTAATTTACACCTTAGGCTCTGCTTCTAACTTGGGCCCAAATTGTAAAATGGTCTTATCTATTGGCGATTTCGTTCCAATTCACATTCCAAGTAATATCCGGCATGCTAATTACATTGCCGGTTGCCAAATTGAATTATCTCTTATAGTTTCCGAGATATGGACTATCAATAATTTACACCTTAGGCTCTGCTTCTAACTTGGGCCCAAATTGTAAAATGGTCTTACCTATTGGCGATTTCGTTCCAATTCACATTCCAAGTAATATTCGGCATGCTAATTACATTGCCGGTTGCCAAAATGCATTATCTCTTATAGTTTCCGAGATATGGACTATCGATAATTTACACCTTAGGCTCTGCTTCTAACTTGGGCCCAAATTGTAAAATGGTCTTACCTATTGGCGATTTCGTTCCAATTCACAGTCCAAGTAATATTCGGCATGCTAATTACATTGCCGGTTGCCAAATTGCATTATCTCTTATAGTTTCCGAGATATGGACTATCGATAATTTACACCTTAGGCTCTGCTTCTAACTTGGGCCCAAATTGTAAAATGGTCTTATCTATTGGCGATTTAGTTCCAATTCACATTCCAAGTAATATCCGGCATGCTAATTACATTGCCGGTTGCCAAATTGCATTATCTCTTATAGTTTCAGAGATATGGACTATCGATAATTTACATCTTAGGCTCTGCTTCTAACTTGGGCCCAAATTGTAAAATGGTCTTATCTATTGGCGATTTCGTTCCAATTCACATTCCAAGTAATATTCGGCATGCTAATTACATTGCCGATTGCCAAATTGCATTATCTCTTATAGTTTCCGAGATATGGACTATCGATAATTTACACCTTAGGCTCTGCTTCTAACTTGGGCCCAAATTGTAAAATGGTCTTATCTATTGGCGATTTCGTCCCAATTCACATTCCAAGTGATATTCGGCATGCTAATTACATTGCCGGTTGCGAAATTGCATTATCTCTTATAGTTTCCGAGATATGGACTATCAATAATTTACACCTTAGGCTCTGCTTCTAACTTGGGCCCAAATTTTAAAATGGCCTTATCTATTGGCGATTTCGTTCCAATTCACATTCCAAGTAATATTCGGCATGCTAATTACATTGCCGGTTGCCAAATTGCATTATCTCTTATAGTTTCCGAGATATGGACTATCGATAATTTACACCTTAGGCTCTGCTTCTAACTTGGGCCCAAATTGTAAAATGGTCTTATCTATTGGCGATTTCGTTCCAATTCACATTCCAAGTAATATTCGGCATGCTAATTACATTGCCGGTTGCCAAATTGCATTATCTCTTATAGTTTCCGAGATATGGACTATCGATAATTTACACCTTAGGCTCTGCTTCTAACTTGGGCCCAAATTGTAAAATGGTCTTATCTATTGGCGATTTCGTTCCAATTCACATTCCAAGTAATATTCGGCATGCTAATTACATTGCCGGTTGCCAAATTGCATTATCTCTTATAGTTTCCGAGATATGGACTATCGATAATTTACACCTTAGGCTCTGCTTCTAACTTGGGCCCAAATTGTAAAATGGTCTTATCTATTGGCGATTTCGTTCCAATTCACATTCCAAGTAATATTCGGCATGCTAATTACATTGCCGGTTGCCAAATTGCATTATCTCTTATAGTTTCCGAGATATGGACTATCGATAATTTACACCTTAGGCTCTGCTTCTAACTTGGGCCCAAATTGTAAAATGGTCTTATCTATTGGCGATTTCGTTCCAATTCACATTCCAAGTAATATTCGGCATGCTAATTACATTGCCGGTTGCCAAATTACATTATCTCTTATAGTTTCCGAGATATGGACTATCGATAATTTACACCTTAGGCTCTGCTTCTAACTTGGGCCCAAATTGTAAAATGGTCTTACCTATTGGCGATTTCGTTCCAATTCACATTCCAAGTAATATTCGGCATGCTAATTACATTGCCGGTTGCCAAATTGCATTATCTCTTATAGTTTCCGAGATATGGACTATCGATAATTTACACCTTAGGCTCTACTTCTAACTTGGGCCCAAATTGTAAAATGGTCTTATCTATTGGCGATTTCGTTCCAATTCACATTCCAAGTAATATTCGGCATGCTAATTACATTGCCGGTTGCCAAATTGCATTATCTCTTATAGTTTCCGAGATATGTACTATCGATAATTTACACCTTAGGCTCTGCTTCTAACTTGGGCCCAAATTGTAAAATGGTCTTATCTATTGGCGTTTTCGTTCCAATTCACATTCCAAGTAATATTCGGCATGCTAATTACATTGCCGGTTGCCAAATTGCATTATCTCTTATAGTTTCCGAGATATGGACTATCGATAATTTACACCTTAGGCTCTGCTTCTAACTTGGGCCCAAATTGTAAAATGGTCTTATCTATTGGCGATTTCGTTCCAATTCACATTCCAAGTAATATTCGGCATGCTAATTACATTGCCGGTTGCCAAATTGCATTATCTCTTATAGTTTCCGAGATATGGACTATCGATAATTTACACCTTAGGCTCTGCTTCTAACTTGGGCCCAAATTGTAAAATGGTCTTCTCTATTGGCGATTTCGTTCCAATTCACATTCCAAGTAATATTCGGCATGCTAATTACATTGCCGGTTGCCAAATTGCATTATCTCTTATAATTTCCGAGATATGGACTATCGATAATTTACACCTTTGGCTCTGCTTCTAACTTGGGCCCAAATTGTAAAATGGTCTTCTCTATTGGCGATTTCGTTCCAATTCACATTCCAAGTAATATTCGGCATGCTAATTACATTGCCGGTTGCCAAATTGCATTATCTCTTATAGTTTCCGAGATATGGACTATCGATAATTTACACCTTAGGCTCTGCTTCTAACTTGGGCCCAAATTGTAAAATCGTCTTATCTATTGGCGATTTCGTTCCAATTCACATTCCAAGTAATATTCGGCATGCTAATTACATTGCCGGTTGCCAAATTGCATTATCTCTTATAGTTTCCGAGATATGGACTATCGGTAATTTACACCTTAGGCTCTGCTTCTAACTTGGGCCCAAATTGTAAAATGGTCTTATCTATTGGCGATTTCGTTCCAATTCACATTCCAAGTAATATCCGGCATGCTAATTACATTGCCGGTTGCCAAATTGAATTATCTCTTATAGTTTCCGAGATATGGACTATCGATAATTTACACCTTAGGCTCTGCTTCTAACTTGGGCCCAAATTGTAAAATGGTCTTACCTATTGGCGATTTCGTTCCAATTCACATTCCAAGTAATATTCGGCTTGCTAATTACATTGCCGGTTGCCAAATTGCATTATCTCTTATAGTTTCCGAGATATGGACTATCGATAATTTACACCTTAGGCTCTGCTTCTAACTTGGGCCCAAATTGTAAAATGGTCTTATCTATTGGCGATTTCGTCCCAATTCACATTCCAAGTGTTATTCGGCATGCTAATTACATTGCCGGTTGCGAAATTGCATTATCTCTTATAGTTTCCGAGATATGGACTATCAATAATTTACACCTTAGGCTCTGCTTCTAACTTGGGCCCAAATTTTAAAATGGCCTTATCTATTGGCGATTTCGTTCCAATTCACATTCCAAGTAATATTCGGCATGCTAATTACATTGCCGGTTGCCAAATTGCATTATCTCTTATAGTTTCCGAGATATGGACTATCGATAATTTACACCTTAGGCTCTGCTTCTAACTTGGGCCCAAATTGTAAAATGGTCTTATCTATTGGCGATTTCGTTCCAATTCACATTCCAAGTAATATACGGCATGCTAATTACATTGCCGGTTGCCAAATTGCATTATCTCTTATAGTTTCCGAGATATGGAGTATCGATAATTTACACCTTAGGCTCTGCTTCTAACTTGGGCCCAAATTGTAAAATGGTCTTATCTATTGGCGATTTCGTTCCAATTCACATTCCAAGTAATATTCGGCATGCTAATTACATTGCCGGTTGCCAAATTGCATTATCTCTTATAGTTTTTGAGATATGGACTATCGATAATTTACACCTTTGGCTCTGCTTCTAACTTGGGCCCAAATTGTAAAATGGTCTTCTCTATTGGCGATTTCGTTCCAATTCACATTCCAAGTAATATTCGGCATGCTAATTACATTGCCGGTTGCCAAATTGCATTATCTCTTATAGTTTCCGAGATATGGACTATCGATAATTTACACCTTAGGCTCTGCTTCTAACTTGGGCCCAAATTGTAAAATCGTCTTATCTATTTTCGATTTCGTTCCAATTCACATTCCAAGTAATATTCGGCATGCTAATTACATTGCCGGTTGCCAAATTGCATTATCTCTTATAGTTTCCGAGATATGGACTATCGGTAATTTACACCTTAGGCTCTGCTTCTAACTTGGGCCCAAATTGTAAAATGGTCTTATCTATTGGCGATTTCGTTCCAATTCACATTCCAAGTAATATCCGGCATGCTAATTACATTGCCGGTTGCCAAATTGAATTATCTCTTATAGTTTCCGAGATATGGACTATCGATAATTTACACCTTAGGCTCTGCTTCTAACTTGGGCCCAAATTGTAAAATGGTCTTACCTATTGGCGATTTCGTTCCAATTCACATTCCAAGTAATATTCGGCTTGCTAATTACATTGCCGGTTGCCAAATTGCATTATCTCTTATAGTTTCCGAGATATGGACTATCGATAATTTACACCTTAGGCTCTGCTTCTAACTTGGGCCCAAATTGTAAAATGGTCTTATCTATTGGCGATTTCGTCCCAATTCACATTCCAAGTGATATTCGGCATGCTAATTACATTGCCGGTTGCGAAATTGCATTATCTCTTATAGTTTCCGAGATATGGACTATCAATAATTTACACCTTAGGCTCTGCTTCTAACTTGGGCCCAAATTTTAAAATGGCCTTATCTATTGGCGATTTCGTTCCAATTCACATTCCAAGTAATATTCGGCATGCTAATTACATTGCCGGTTGCCAAATTGCATTATCTCTTATAGTTTCCGAGATATGGACTATCGATAATTTACACCTTAGGCTCTGCTTCTAACTTGGGCCCAAATTGTAAAATGGTCTTATCTATTGGCGATTTCGTTCCAATTCACATTCCAAGTAATATACGGCATGCTAATTACATTGCCGGTTGCCAAATTGCATTATCTCTTATAGTTTCCGAGATATGGAGTATCGATAATTTACACCTTAGGCTCTGCTTCTAACTTGGGCCCAAATTGTAAAATGGTCTTATCTATTGGCGATTTCGTTCCAATTCACATTCCAAGTAATATTCGGCATGCTAATTACATTGCCGGTTGCCAAATTGCATTATCTCTTATAGTTTTTGAGATATGGACTATCGATAATTTACACCTTAGGCTCTGCTTCTAACTTGGGCCCAAATTGTAAAATGGTCTTATCTATTGGCGATTTCGTTCCAATTCACACTCCAAGTAATATTCGGCATGCTAATTACATTGCCGGTTGCGAAATTGCATTATCTCTTATAGTTTCCGAGATATGGACTATCAATAATTTACACCTTAGGCTCTGCTTCTAACTTGGGCCCAAATTGTAAAATGGTCTTATCTATTGGCGATTTCGTTCCAATTCACATTCCAAGTAATATTCGGCATGCTAATTACATTGCCGGTTGCCAAATTGCATTATCTCTTATAGTTTCCGAGATATGGACTATCGATAATTTACACCTTAGGCTCTGCTTCTAACTTGGGCCCAAATTGTAAAATGGTCTTATCTATTGGCGATTTCGTTCCAATTCACATTCCAAGCAATATTCGGCATGCTAATTACATTGCCGGTTGCCAAATTGCATTATCTCTTATAGTTTCCGAGATATGGACTATCGGTAATTTACACCTTAGGCTCTGCTTCTAACTTGGGCCCAAATTGTAAAATGGTCTTATCTATTGGCGATTTCGTTCCAATTCACATTCCAAGTAATATCCGGCATGCTAATTACATTGCCGGTTGCCAAATTGAATTATCTCTTATAGTTTCCGAGATATGGACTATCGATAATTTACACCTTAGGCTCTGCTTCTAACTTGGGCCCAAATTGTAAAATGGTCTTATCTATTGGCGATTTCGTTCCAATTCACATTCCAAGTAATATTCGGCTTGCTAATTACATTGCCGGTTGCCAAATTGCATTATCTCTTATAGTTTCCGAGATATGGACTATCGATAATTTACACCTTAGGCTCTGCTTCTAACTTGGGCCCAAATTGTAAAATGGTCTTATCTATTGGCGATTTCGTCCCAATTCACATTCCAAGTGATATTCGGCATGCTAATTACATTGCCGGTTGCGAAATTGCATTATCTCTTATAGTTTCCGAGATATGGACTATCAATAATTTACACCTTAGGCTCTGCTTCTAACTTGGGCCCAAATTTTAAAATGGCCTTATCTATTGGCGATTTCGTTCCAATTCACATTCCAAGTAATATTCGGCATGCTAATTACATTGCCGGTTGCCAAATTGCATTATCTCTTATAGTTTCCGAGATATGGACTATCGATAATTTACACCTTAGGCTCTGCTTCTAACTTGGGCCCAAATTGTAAAATGGTCTTATCTATTGGCGATTTCGTTCCAATTCACATTCCAAGTAATATACGGCATGCTAATTACATTGCCGGTTGCCAAATTGCATTATCTCTTATAGTTTCCGAGATATGGAGTATCGATAATTTACACCTTAGGCTCTGCTTCTAACTTGGGCCCAAATTGTAAAATGGTCTTATCTATTGGCGATTTCGTTCCAATTCACATTCCAAGTAATATTCGGCATGCTAATTACATTGCCGGTTGCCAAATTGCATTATCTCTTATAGTTTTTGAGATATGGACTATCGATAATTTACACCTTAGGCTCTGCTTCTAACTTGGGCCCAAATTGTAAAATGGTCTTATCTATTGGCGATTTCGTTCCAATTCACACTCCAAGTAATATTCGGCATGCTAATTACATTGCCGGTTGCGAAATTGCATTATCTCTTATAGTTTCCGAGATATGGACTATCAATAATTTACACCTTAGGCTCTGCTTCTAACTTGGGCCCAAATTGTAAAATGGTCTTATCTATTGGCGATTTCGTTCCAATTCACATTCCAAGTAATATTCGGCATGCTAATTACATTGCCGGTAGCCAAATTGCATTATCTCTTATAGTTTCCGAGATATGGACTATCGATAATTTACACCTTAGGCTCTGCTTCTAACTTGGGCCCAAATTGTAAAATGGTCTTATCTATTGGCGATTTCGTTCCAATTCACATTCCAAGCAATATTCGGCATGCTAATTACATTGCCGGTTGCCAAATTGCATTATCTCTTATAGTTTCCGAGATATGGACTATCGATAATTTACACCTTAGGCTCTGCTTCTAACTTGGGCCCAAATTGTAAAATGGTCTTATCTATTGGCGATTTCGTTCCTATTCACATTCCAAGTAATATTCGGCATGCTAATTACATTGCCGGTTGCCAAATTGCATTATCTCTTATAGTTTCCGAGATATGGACTATCGATAATTTACACCTTAGGCTCTGCTTCTAACTTGGGCCCAAATTGTAAAATGGTCTTATCTATTGGCGATTTCGTTCCAATTCACATTCCAAGTAATATTCGGCATGCTAATTACATTGCCGGTTGCCAAATTACATTATCTCTTATAGTTTCCGAGATATGGACTATCGATAATTTACACCTTAGGCTCTGCTTCTAACTTGGGCCCAAATTGTAAAATGGTCTTACCTATTGGCGATTTCGTTCCAATTCACATTCCAAGTAATATTCGGCATGCTAATTACATTGCCGGTTGCCAAATTGCATTATCTCTTATAGTTTCCGAGATATGGACTATCGATAATTTACACCTTAGGCTCTACTTCTAACTTGGGCCCAAATTGTAAAATGGTCTTATCTATTGGCGATTTCGTTCCAATTCACATTCCAATTAATATTCGGCATGCTAATTACATTGCCGGTTGCCAAATTGCATTATCTCTTATAGTTTCCGAGATATGGACTATCGATAATTTACACCTTAGGCTCTGCTTCTAACTTGGGCCCAAATTGTAAAATGGTCTTATCTATTGGCGATTTCGTTCCAATTCACATTCCAAGTAATATTCGGCATGCTAATTACATTGCCGGTTGCCAAATTGCATTATCTCTTATAGTTTCCGAGATATGGACTATCGATAATTTACACCTTAGGCTCTGCTTCTAACTTGGGCCCAAAATGTAAAATGGTCTTATCTATTGGCGATTTCGTTCCAATTCACATTCCAAGTAATATTCGGCATGCTAATTACATTGCCGGTTGCCAAATTGCATTATCTCTTATAGTTTCCGAGATATGGACTATCGATAATTTACACCTTAGGCTCTGCTTCTAACTTGGGCCCAAATTGTAAAATGGTCTTATCTATTGGCGATTTCGTTCCAATTCACATTCCAAGTAATATTCGGCATGCTAATTACATTGCCGGTTGCCAAATTGAATTATCTCTTATAGTTTCCGAGATATGGACTATCGATAATTTACACCTTAGGCTCTACTTCTAACTTGGGCCCAAATTGTAAAATGGTCTTATCTATTGGCGATTTCGTTCCAATTCACATTCCAATTAATATTCGGCATGCTAATTACATTGCCGGTTGCCAAATTGCATTATCTCTTATAGTTTCCGAGATATGGACTATCGATAATTTACACCTTAGGCTCTGCTTCTAACTTGGGCCCAAATTGTAAAATGGTCTTATCTATTGACGATTTCGTTCCAATTCACATTCCAAGTAATATTCGGCATGCTAATTACATTGCCGGTTGCCAAATTGCATTATCTCTTATAGTTTCCGAGATATGGACTATCGATAATTTACACCTTAGGCTCTGCTTCTAACTTGGGCCCAAATTGTAAAATGGTCTTATCTATTGGCGATTTCGTTCCAATTCACATTCCAAGTAATATTCGGCATGCTAATTGCATTGCCGGTTGCCAAATTGCATTATCTCTTATAGTTTCCGAGATATGGACTATCGATAATTTACACCTTAGGCTCTGCTTCTAACTTGGGCCCAAATTGTAAAATGGTCTTACCTATTGGCGATTTCGTTCCAATTCACATTCCAAGTAATATTCGGCATGCTAATTACATTGCCGGTTGCCAAATTGCATTATCTCTTATAGTTTCCGAGATATGGACTATCGATAATTTACACCTTAGGCTCTGCTTCTAACTTGGGCCCAAATTGTAAAATGGTCTTATCTATTGGCGATTTCGTTCCAATTCACATTCCAAGTAATATTCGGCATGCTAATTACATTGCCGGTTGCCAAATTGCATTATCTCTTATAGTTTCCGAGATATGGACTATCGATAATTTACACCTTAGGCTCTGCTTCTAACTTGGGCCCAAATTGTAAAATCGTCTTATCTATTGGCGATTTCGTTCCAATTCACATTCCAAGTAATATTCGGCATGCTAATTACATTGCCGGTTGCCAAATTGCATTATCTCTTATAGTTTCCGAGATATGGACTATCGGTAATTTACACCTTAGGCTCTGCTTCTAACTTGGGCCCAAATTGTAAAATGGTCTTATCTATTGGCGATTTCGTTCCAATTCACATTCCAAGTAATATCCGGCATGCTAATTACATTGCCGGTTGCCAAATTGAATTATCTCTTATAGTTTCCGAGATATGGACTGTCGATAATTTACACCTTAGGCTCTGCTTCTAACTTGGGCCAAAATTGTAAAATGGTCTTACCTATTGGCGATTTCGTTCCAATTCACATTCCAAGTAATATTCGGCATGCTAATTACATTGCCGGTTGCCAAATTGTATTATCTCTTATAGTTTCCGAGATATGGACTATCGATAATTTACACCTTAGGCTCTGCTTCTAACTTGGGCCCAAATTGTAAAATGGTCTTATCTATTGGCGATTTCGTTCCAATTTACATTCCAAGTAATATTCGGCATGCTAATTACATTGCCGGTTGCCAAATTGCATTATCTCTTATAGTTTCCGAGATATGTACTATCGATAATTTACATCTTAGGCTCTGCTTCTAACTTGGGCCCAAATTGTAAAATGGTCTTATCTATTGGCGATTTCGTTCCAATTCACATTCCAAGTAATATCCGGCATGCTAATTACATTGCCGGTTGCCAAATTGAATTATCTCTTATAGTTTCCGAGATATGGACTATCGATAATTTACACCTTAGGCTCTGCTTCTAACTTGGGCCCAAATTGTAAAATCGTCTTATCTATTGGCGATTTCGTTCCAATTCACATTCCAAGTAATATTCGGCATGCTAATTACATTGCCGGTTGCCAAATTGCATTATCTCTTATAGTTTCCGAGATATGGACTATCGGTAATTTACACCTTAGGCTCTGCTTCTAACTTGGGCCCAAATTGTAAAATGGTCTTATCTATTGGCGATTTCGTTCCAATTCACATTCCAAGTAATATCCGGCATGCTAATTACATTGCCGGTTGCCAAACTGAATTATCTCTTATAGTTTCCGAGATATGGACTATCGATAATTTACACCTTAGGCTCTGCTTCTAACTTGGGCCCAAATTGTAAAATGGTCTTACCTATTGGCGATTTCGTTCCAATTCACATTCCAAGTAATATTCGGCATGCTAATTACATTGCCGGTTGCCAAATTGCATTATCTCTTATAGTTTCCGAGATATGGACTATCGATAATTTACACCTTAGGCTCTGCTTCTAACTTGGGCCCAAATTGTAAAATGGTCTTATCTATTGGCGATTTCGTTCCAATTTACATTCCAAGTAATATTCGGCATGCTAATTACATTGCCGGTTGCCAAATTGCATTATCTCTTATAGTTTCCGAGATATGTACTATCGATAATTTACATCTTAGGCTCTGCTTCTAACTTGGGCCCAAATTGTAAAATCGTCTTATCTATTGGCGATTTCGTTCCAATTGACATTCCAAGTAATATTCGGCATGCTAATTACATTGCCGGTTGCCAAATTGCATTATCTCTTATAGTTTCCGAGATATGGACTATCGATAATTTACACCTTAGGCTCTGCTTCTAACTTGGGCCCAAATTGTAAAATGGTCTTATCTATTGGCGATTTCGTTCCAATTCACATTCCAAGTAATATCCGGCATGCTAATTACATTGCCGGTTGCCAAATTGAATTATCTCTTATAGTTTCCGAGATATGGACTATCGATAATTTACATCTTAGGCTCTGCTTCTAACTTGGGCCCAAATTGTAAAATGGTCTTATCTATTGGCGATTTCGTTCCAATTCACATTCCAAGTAATATTCGGCATGCTAATTACATTGCCGGTTGCCAAATTGCATTATCTCTTATAGTTTCCGAGATATGGACTATCGATAATTTACATCTTAGGCTCTGCTTCTAACTTGGGCCCAAATTGTAAAATGGTCTTATCTATTGGCGAT
This sequence comes from Rhynchophorus ferrugineus, assembly GCF_030347505.1. Taxonomy (NCBI): domain Eukaryota; kingdom Metazoa; phylum Arthropoda; class Insecta; order Coleoptera; family Curculionidae; genus Rhynchophorus; species Rhynchophorus ferrugineus. Next base: position 316,317 of record NW_027472723.1, on the reverse strand, counting down.
TTCGTTCCAATTCACATTCCAAGTAATATTCGGCATGCTAATTACATTGCCGGTTGCCAAATTGCATTATCTCTTATAGTTTCCGAGATATGGACTATCGATAATTTACACCTTAGTCTCTGCTTCTAACTTGGGCCCAAATTGTAAAATGGTCTTATCTATTGGCGATTTCGTCCCAATTCACATTCCAAGTGATATTCGGCATGCTAATTACATTGCCGGTTGCGAAATTGCATTATCTCTTATAGTTTCCGAGATATGGACTATCAATAATTTACACCTTAGGCTCTGCTTCTAACTTGGGCCCAAATTGTAAAATGGTCTTATCTATTGGCGATTTCGTTCCAATTCACATTCCAAGTAATATTCGGCATGCTAATTACATTGCCGGTTGCCAAATTGCATTATCTTTTATAGTTTCCGAGATATGGACTATCGATAATTTACACCTTAGGCTCTGCTTCTAACTTGGGCCCAAATTGTAAAATGGTCTTATCTATTGGCGATTTCGTCCCAATTCACATTCCAAGTAATATTCGGCATGCTAATTACATTGCCGGTTGCCAAATTGCATTATCTCTTATAGTTTCCGAGATATGGACTATCGATAATTTACACCTTAGGCTCTGCTTCTAACTTGGGCCCAAATTGTAAAATGGCCTTATCTATTGGCGATTTCGTTCCAATTCACATTCCAAGTAATATTCGGCATGCTAATTACATTGCCGGTTGCCAAATTGCATTATCTCTTATAGTTTCCGAGATATGGACTATCGATAATTTACACCTTAGGCTCTGCTTCTAACTTGGGCCCAAATTGTAAAATGGTCTTATCTATTGACGATGTCGTTCCAATTCACATTCCAACTAATATTCGGCATGCTAATTACATTGCCGGTTGCCAAATTGCATTATCTCTTATAGTTTCCGAGATATGGACTATCGATAATTTACACCTTAGGCTCTGCTTCTAACTTGGGCCCAAATTGTAAAATGGTCTTATCTATTGGCGATTTCGTTCCAATTCACATTCCAAGTAATATTCGGCATGCTAATTACATTGCCGGTTGCCAAATTGCATTATCTCTTATAGTTTCCGAGATATGGACTATCGATAATTTACATCTTAGGCTCTGCTTCTAACTTGGGCCCAAATTGTAAAATCGTCTTATCTATTGGCGATTTCGTTCCAATTCACATTCCAAGTAATATTCGGCATGCTAATTACATTGCCGGTTGCCAAATTGCATTATCTCTTATAGTTTCCGAGATATGGACTATCGATAATTTATACCTTAGGCTCTGCTTCTAACTTGGGCCCAAATTGTAAAATGGTCTTATCTATTGGCGATTTCGTTCCAATTCACATTCCAAGTAATATTCGGCATGCTAATTACATTGCCGGTTGCCAAATTGCATTATATCTTATAGTGTCCGAGATATGGACTATCGATAATTTACACCTTAGGCTCTGCTTCTAACTTGGGCCCAAATTGTAAAATGGTCTTATCTATTGGCGATTTCGTCCCAATTCACATTCCAAGTGATATTCGGCATGCTAATTACATTGCCGGTTGCGAAATTGCATTATCTCTTATAGTTTCCGAGATATGGACTATCCATAATTTACACCTTAGGCTCTGCTTCTAACTTGGGCCCAAATTGTAAAATGGTCTTATCTATTGGCGATTTCGTTCCAATTCACATTCCAAGTAATATTCGGCATGCTAATTACATTGCCGGTTGCCAAATTGCATTATCTCTTATAGTTTCCGAGATATGGACTATCGATAATTTACACCTTAGGCTCTGCTTCTAACTTGGGCCCAAATTGTAAAATGGTCTTATCTATTGGCGATTTCGTTCCAATTCGCATTCCAAGTAATATTCGGCATGCTAATTACTTTGCCGGTTGCCAAATTGCATTATCTCTTATAGTTTCCGAGATATGGACTATCGATAATTTACACCTTAGGCTCTGCTTCTAACTTGGGCCCAAATTGTAAAATGGTCTTATCTATTGGCGATTTCGTTCCAATTCACATTCCAAGTAATATTCGGCATGCTAATTACATTGCCGGTTGCCAAATTGCATTATCTCTTATAGTTTCCGAAATATGGACTATCGATAATTTACACCTTAGGCTCTGCTTCTAACTTGGGCCCAAATTGTAAAATGGTCTTATCTATTGGCGATTTCGTTCCAATTCACATTCCAAGTAATATTCGGCATGCTAATTACATTGCCGGTTGCCAAATTGCATTATCTCTTATAGTTTCCGAGATATGGACTATCGATAATTTACACCTTAGGCTCTGCTTCTAACTTGGGCCCAAATTGTAAAATGGTCTTATCTATTGGCGATTTCGTTCCAATTCACACTCCAAGTAATATTCGGCATGCTAATTACATTGCCGGTTGCGAAATTGCATTATCTCTTATAGTTTCCGAGATATGGACTATCAATAATTTACACCTTAGGCTCTGCTTCTAACTTGGGCCCAAATTGTAAAATGGTCTTATCTATTGGCGATTTCGTTCCAATTCACATTCCAAGTAATATTCGGCATGCTAATTACATTGCCGGTTGCCAAATTGCATTATCTCTTATAGTTTCCGAGATATGGACTATCGATAATTTACACCTTAGGCTCTGCTTCTAACTTGGGCCCAAATTGTAAAATGGTCTTATCTATTGGCGATTTCGTTCCAATTCACATTCCAAGTAATATTCAGCATGCTAAATACATTGCCGGTTGCCAAATTGCATTATCTCTTATAGTTTCCGAGATATGGACTATCGATAATTTACACCTTAGGCTCTGCTTCTAACTTGGGCCCAAATTGTAAAATGGTCTTATCTATTGGCGATTTCGTTCCAATTCACATTCCAAGTAATATTCGGCATGCTAATTACATTGCCGGTTGCCAAATTGCATTATCTCTTATAGTTTCCGAGATATGGACTATCGATAATTTACACCTTAGGCTCTGCTTCTAACTTGGGCCCAAATTGTAAAATGGTCTTCTCTATTGGCGATTTCGTTCCAATTCACATTCCAAGTAATATTCGGCATGCTAATTACATTGCCGGTTGCCAAATTGCATTACCTCTTATAGTTTCCGAGATATGGACTATCGATAATTTACACCTTAGGCTCTGCTTCTAACTTGGGCCCAAATTGTAAAATGGTCTTATCTATTGGCGATTTCGTTCCAATTCAAATTCCAAGTAATATTCGGCATGCTAATTACATTGCCGGTTGCCAAATTGCATTATCTCTTATAGTTTCCGAGATATGGACTATCGATAATTTACACCTTAGGCTCTGCTTCTAACTTGGGCCCAAATTGTAAAATGGTCTTCTCTATTGGCGATTTCGTTCCAATTCACATTCCAAGTAATATTCGGCATGCTAATTACATTGCCGGTTGCCAAATTGCATTATCTCTTATAGTTTCCGAGATATGGACTATCAATAATTTACACCTTAGGCTCTGCTTCTAACTTGGGCCCAAATTGTAAAATGGTCTTATCTATTGGCGATTTCGTTCCAATTCACATTCCAAGTAATATTCGGCATGCTAATTACATTGCCGGTTGCCAAATTGAATTATCTCTTATAGTTTCCGAGATATGGACTATCGATAATTTACACCTTAGGCTCTGCTTCTAACTTGGGCCCAAATTGTAAAATGGTCTTACCTATTGGCGATTTCGTTCCAATTCACATTCCAAGTAATATTCGGCATACTAATTACATTGCCGGTTGCCAAATTGCATTATCTCTTATAGTTTCCGAGATATGGACTATCGATAATTTACAATTTAGGCTCTGCTTCTAACTTGGGCCCAAATTGTAAAATGGTCTTACCTATTGGCGATTTCGTTCCAATTCACATTCCAAGTAATATTCGGCATACTAATTACATTGCCGGTTGCCAAATTGCATTATCTCTTATAGTTTCCGAGATATGGACTATCGATAATTTACAATTTAGGCTCTGCTTCTAACTTGGGCCCAAATTGTAAAATGGTCTTATCTATTGGCGATTTCGTTCCAATTCACATTCCAATTAATATTCGGCATGCTAATTACATTGCCGGTTGCCAAATTGCATTATCTCTTATAGTTTCCGAGATATGGACTATCGATAATTTACACCTTAGGCTCTGCTTCTAACTTGGGCCCAAATTGTAAAATGGTCTTATCTGTTGACGATTTCGTTCCAATTCACATTCCAAGTAATATTCGGCATGCTAATTACATTGCCGGTTGCCAAATTGCATTATCTCTTATAGTTTCCGAGATATGGACTATCGATAATTTACACCTTAGGCTCTGCTTCTAACTTGGGCCCAAATTGTAAAATGGTCTTATCTATTGGCGATTTCGTTCCAATTCACATTCCAAGTAATATTCGGCATGCTAATTACATTGCCGGTTGCCAAATTGCATTATCTCTTATAGTTTCCGAGATATGGACTATCGATAATTTACACCTTAGGCTCTGCTTCTAACTTGGGCCCAAATTGTAAAATGGTCTTATCTATTGGCGATTTCGTTCCAATTCACATTCCAAGTAATATTCGGCATGCTAATTACATTGCCGGTTGCCAAATTGCATTATCTCTTATAGTTTCCGAGATATGGACTATCGATAATTTACACCCTAGGCTCTGCTTCTAACTTGGGCCCAAATTGTAAAATGGTCTTACCTATTGGCGATTTCGTTCCAATTCACATTCCAAGTAATATTCGGCATGCTAATTACATTGCCGGTTGCCAAATTGCATTATCTCTTATAGTTTCCGAGATATGGACTATCGATAATTTACACCTTAGGCTCTGCTTCTAACTTGGGCCCAAATTGTAAAATGGTCTTATCTATTGGCGATTTCGTTCCAATTCACATTCCAAGTAATATTCGGCATGCTAATTACATTGCCGGTTGCCAAATTGCATTATCTCTTATAGTTTCCGAGATATGGACTATCGATAATTTACACCTTAGGCTCTGCTTCTAACTTGGGCCCAAATTGTAAAATCGTCTTATCTATTGGCGATTTCGTTCCAATTCACATTCCAAGTAATATTCGGCATGCTAATTACATTGCCGGTTGCCAAATTGCATTATCTCTTATAGTTTCCGAGATATGGACTATCGGTAATTTACACCTTAGGCTCTGCTTCTAACTTGGGCCCAAATTGTAAAATGGTCTTATCTATTGGCGATTTCGTTCCAATTCACATTCCAAGTAATATCCGGCATGCTAATTACATTGCCGGTTGCCAAATTGAATTATCTCTTATAGTTTCCGAGATATGGACTCTCGATAATTTACACCTTAGGCTCTGCTTCTAACTTGGGCCAAAATTGTAAAATGGTCTTACCTATTGGCGATTTCGTTCCAATTCACATTCCAAGTAATATTCGGCATGCTAATTACATTGCCGGTTGCCAAATTGTATTATCTCTTATAGTTTCCGAGATATGGACTATCGATAATTTACACCTTAGGCTCTGCTTCTAACTTGGGCCCAAATTGTAAAATGGTCTTATCTATTGGCGATTTCGTTCCTATTTACATTCCAAGTAATATTCGGCATGCTAATTACATTGCCGGTTGCCAAATTGCATTATCTCTTATAGTTTCCGAGATATGTACTATCGATAATTTACATCTTAGGCTCTGCTTCTAACTTGGGCCCAAATTGTAAAATCGTCTTATCTATTGGAGATTTCGTTCCAATTGACATTCCAAGTAATATTCGGCATGCTAATTACATTGCCGGTTGCCAAATTGCATTATCTCTTATAGTTTCCGAGATATGGACTATCGATAATTTACACCTTAGGCTCTGCTTCTAACTTGGGCCCAAATTGTAAAATGGTCTTATCTATTGGCGATTTCGTTCCAATTCACATTCCAAGTAATATCCGGCATGCTAATTACATTGCCGGTTGCCAAATTGAATTATCTCTTATAGTTTCCGAGATATGGACTATCGATAATTTACACCTTAGGCTCTGCTTCTAACTTGGGCCCAAATTGTAAAATCGTCTTATCTATTGGCGATTTCGTTCCAATTCACATTCCAAGTAATATTCGGCATGCTAATTACATTGCCGGTTGCCAAATTGCATTATCTCTTATAGTTTCCGAGATATGGACTATCGGTAATTTACACCTTAGGCTCTGCTTCAAACTTGGGCCCAAATTGTAAAATGGTCTTATCTATTGGCGATTTCGTTCCAATTCACATTCCAAGTAATATCCGGCATGCTAATTACATTGACGGTTGCCAAATTGAATTATCTCTTATAGTTTCCGAGATATGGACTATCGATAATTTACACCTTAGGCTCTGCTTCTAACTTGGGCCCAAATTGTAAAATGGTCTTACCTATTGGCGATTTCGTTCCAATTCACATTCCAAGTAATATTCGGCATGCTAATTACATTGCCGGTTGCCAAATTGCATTATCTCTTATAGTTTCCGAGATATGGACTATCGATAATTTACACCTTAGGCTCTGCTTCTAACTTGGGCCCAAATTGTAAAATGGTCTTATCTATTGGCGATTTCGTTCCAATTTACATTCCAAGTAATATTCGGCATGCTAATTACATTGCCGGTTGCCAAATTGCATTATCTCTTATAGTTTCCGAGATATGTACTATCGATAATTTACATCTTAGGCTCTGCTTCTAACTTGGGCCCAAATTGTAAAATCGTCTTATCTATTGGCGATTTCGTTCCAATTGACATTCCAAGTAATATTCGGCATGCTAATTACATTGCCGGTTGCCAAATTGCATTATCTCTTATAGTTTCCGAGATATGGACTATCGATAATTTACACCTTAGGCTCTGCTTCTAACTTGGGCCCAAATTGTAAAATGGTCTTATCTATTGGCGATTTCGTTCCAATTCACATTCCAAGTAATATCCGGCATGCTAATTACATTGCCGGTTGCCAAATTGAATTATCTCTTATAGTTTCCGAGATATGGACTATCGATAATTTACATCTTAGGCTCTGCTTCTAACTTGGGCCCAAATTGTAAAATGGTCTTATCTATTGGCGATTTCGTTCCAATTCACATTCCAAGTAATATTCGGCATGATAATTACATTGCCGGTTGCCAAATTGCATTATCTCTTATAGTTTCCGAGATATGGACTATCGATAATTTACATCTTAGGCTCTGCTTCTAACTTGGGCCCAAATTGTAAAATGGTCTTATCTATTGGCGATTTCGTTCCAATTCACATTCCAAGTAATATTCGGCATGCTAATTACATTTCCGGTTGCCAAATTGCATTATCTCTTATAGTTTCCGAGATATGGACTATCGATAATTTACACCTTAGTCTCTGCTTCTAACTTGGGCCCAAATTGTAAAATGGTCTTATCTATTGGCGATTTCGTCCCAATTCACATTCCAAGTGATATTCGGCATGCTAATTACATTGCCGGTTGCGAAATTGCATTATCTCTTATAGTTTCCGAGATATGGACTATCAATAATTTACACCTTAGGCTCTGCTTCTAATTTGGGCCCAAATTGTAAAATGGTCTTATCTATTGGCGATTTCGTTCCAATTCACATTCCAAGTAATATTCGGCATGCTAATTACATTGCCGGTTGCCAAATTGTATTATCTCTTATAGTTTCCGAGATATGGACTATCGATAATTTACACCTTAGGCTCTGCTTCTAACTTGGGCCCAAATTGTAAAATGGTCTTATCTATTGGCGATTTCGTTCCAATTTACATTCCAAGTAATATTCGGCATGCTAATTACATTGCCGGTTGCCAAATTGCATTATCTCTTATAGTTTCCGAGATATGTACTATCGATAATTTACATCTTAGGCTCTGCTTCTAACTTGGGCCCAAATTGTAAAATCGTCTTATCTATTGGAGATTTCGTTCCAATTGACATTCCAAGTAATATTCGGCATGCTAATTACATTGCCGGTTGCCAAATTGCATTATCTCTTATAGTTTCCGAGATATGGACTATCGATAATTTACACCTTAGGCTCTGCTTCTAACTTGGGCCCAAATTGTAAAATGGTCTTATCTATTGGCGATTTCGTTCCAATTCACATTCCAAGTAATATCCGGCATGCTAATTACATTGCCGGTTGCCAAATTGAATTATCTCTTATAGTTTCCGAGATATGGACTATCGATAATTTACACCTTAGGCTCTGCTTCTAACTTGGGCCCAAATTGTAAAATCGTCTTATCTATTGGCGATTTCGTTCCAATTCACATTCCAAGTAATATTCGGCATGCTAATTACATTGCCGGTTGCCAAATTGCATTATCTCTTATAGTTTCCGAGATATGGACTATCGGTAATTTACACCTTAGGCTCTGCTTCTAACTTGGGCCCAAATTGTAAAATGGTCTTATCTATTGGCGATTTCGTTCCAATTCACATTCCAAGTAATATCCGGCATGCTAATTACATTGCCGGTTGCCAAACTGAATTATCTCTTATAGTTTCCGAGATATGGACTATCGATAATTTACACCTTAGGCTCTGCTTCTAACTTGGGCCCAAATTGTAAAATGGTCTTACCTATTGGCGATTTCGTTCCAATTCACATTCCAAGTAATATTCGGCATGCTAATTACATTGCCGGTTGCCAAATTGCATTATCTCTTATAGTTTCCGAGATATGGACTATCGATAATTTACACCTTAGGCTCTGCTTCTAACTTGGGCCCAAATTGTAAAATGGTCTTATCTATTGGCGATTTCGTTCCAATTTACATTCCAAGTAATATTCGGCATGCTAATTACATTGCCGGTTGCCAAATTGCATTATCTCTTATAGTTTCCGAGATATGTACTATCGATAATTTACATCTTAGGCTCTGCTTCTAACTTGGGCCCAAATTGTAAAATCGTCTTATCTATTGGCGATTTCGTTCCAATTGACATTCCAAGTAATATTCGGCATGCTAATTACATTGCCGGTTGCCAAATTGCATTATCTCTTATAGTTTCCGAGATATGGACTATCGATAATTTACACCTTAGGCTCTGCTTCAAACTTGGGCCCAAATTGTAAAATGGTCTTATCTATTGGCGATTTCGTTCCAATTCACATTCCAAGTAATATCCGGCATGCTAATTACATTGCCGGTTGCCAAATTGAATTATCTCTTATAGTTTCCGAGATATGGACTATCGATAATTTACATCTTAGGCTCTGCTTCTAACTTGGGCCCAAATTGTAAAATGGTCTTATCTATTGGCGATTTCGTTCCAATTCACATTCCAAGTAATATTCGGCATGCTAATTACATTGCCGGTTGCCAAATTGCATTATCTCTTATAGTTTCCGAGATATGGACTATCGATAATTTACATCTTAGGCTCTGCTTCTAACTTGGGCCCAAATTGTAAAATGGTCTTATCTATTGGCGATTTCGTTCCAATTCACATTCCAAGTAATATTCGGCATGCTAATTACATTGCCGGTTGCCAAATTGCATTATCTCTTATAGTTTCCGAGATATGGACTATCGATAATTTACACCTTAGTCTCTGCTTCTAACTTGGGCCCAAATTGTAAAATGGTCTTATCTATTGGCGATTTCGTTCCAATTCACATTCCAAGTAATATTCGGCATGCTAATTACATTGCCGGTTGCCAAATTGCATTATCTCTTATAGTTTCCGAGATATGGACTATCGATAATTTACACCTTAGGCTCTGCTTCTAACTTGGGCCCAAATTGTAAAATGGTCTTATCTATTGGCGATTTCGTCCCAATTCACATTCCAAGTAATATTCGGCATGCTAATTACATTGCCGGTTGCCAAATTGCATTATCTCTTATAGTTTCCGAGATATGGACTATCGATAATTTACACCTTAGGCTCTGCTTCTAACTTGGGCCCAAATTGTAAAATGGCCTTATCTATTGGCGATTTCGTTCCAATTCACATTCCAAGTAATATTCGGCATGCTAATTACATTGCCGGTTGCCAAATTGCATTATCTCTTATAGTTTCCGAGATATGGACTATCGATAATTTACACCTTAGGCTCTGCTTCTAACTTGGGCCCAAATTGTAAAATGGTCTTATCTATTGGCGATTTCGTTCCAATTCACATTCCAAGTAATATTCGGCATGCTAATTACATTGCCGGTTGCCAAATTGCATTATCTCTTATAGTTTCCGAGATATGGACTATCGATAATTTACACCTTAGGCTCTGCTTCTAACTTGGGCCCAAATTGTAAAATGGTCTTATCTATTGGCGATTTCGTCCCAATTCACATTCCAAGTAATATTCGGCATGCTAATTACATTGCCGGTTGCCAAATTGCATTATCTCTTATAGTTTCCGAGATATGGACTATCGATAATTTACACCTTAGGCTCTGCTTCTAACTTGGGCCCAAATTGTAAAATGGCCTTATCTATTGGCGATTTCGTTCCAATTCACATTCCAAGTAATATTCGGCATGCTAATTACATTGCCGGTTGCCAAATTGCATTATCTCTTATAGTTTCCGAGATATGGACTATCGATAATTTACACCTTAGGCTCTGCTTCTAACTTGGGCCCAAATTGTAAAATGGTCTTATCTATGGACGAAACTAATATTCGGCATGCTAATTACATTGCCGGTTGCCAAATTGCATTATCTCTTATAGTTTCCGAGATATGGACTATCGATAATTTACACCTTAGGCTCTGCTTCTAACTTGGGCCCAAATTGTAAAATGGTCTTATCTATTGGCGATTTCGTTCCAATTCACATTCCAAGTAATATTCGGCATGCTAATTACATTGCCGGTTGCCAAATTGCATTATCTCTTATAGTTTCCGAGATATGGACTATCGATAATTTACATCTTAGGCTCTGCTTCTAACTTGGGCCCAAATTGTAAAATCGTCTTATCTATTGGCGATTTCGTTCCAATTCACATTCCAAGTAATATTCGGCATGCTAATTACATTGCCGGTTGCCAAATTGCATTATCTCTTATAGTTTCCGAGATATGGACTATCGATAATTTATACCTTAGGCTCTGCTTCTAACTTGGGCCCAAATTGTAAAATGGTCTTATCTATTGGCGATTTCGTTCCAATTCACATTCCAAGTAATATTCGGCATGCTAATTACATTGCCGGTTGCCAAATTGCATTATATCTTATAGTGTCCGAGATATGGACTATCGATAATTTACACCTTAGGCTCTGCTTCTAACTTGGGCCCAAATTGTAAAATGGTCTTATCTATTGGCGATTTCGTCCCAATTCACATTCCAAGTGATATTCGGCATGCTAATTACATTGCCGGTTGCGAAATTGCATTATCTCTTATAGTTTCCGAGATATGGACTATCCATAATTTACACCTTAGGCTCTGCTTCTAACTTGGGCCCAAATTGTAAAATGGTCTTATCTATTGGCGATTTCGTTCCAATTCACATTCCAAGTAATATTCGGCATGCTAATTACATTGCCGGTTGCCAAATTGCATTATCTCTTATAGTTTCCGAGATATGGACTATCGATAATTTACACCTTAGGCTCTGCTTCTAACTTGGGCCCAAATTGTAAAATGGTCTTATCTATTGGCGATTTCGTTCCAATTCGCATTCCAAGTAATATTCGGCATGCTAATTACTTTGCCGGTTGCCAAATTGCATTATCTCTTATAGTTTCCGAGATATGGACTATCGATAATTTACACCTTAGGCTCTGCTTCTAACTTGGGCCCAAATTGTAAAATGGTCTTATCTATTGGCGATTTCGTTCCAATTCACATTCCAAGTAATATTCGGCATGCTAATTACATTGCCGGTTGCCAAATTGCATTATCTCTTATAGTTTCCGAAATATGGACTATCGATAATTTACACCTTAGGCTCTGCTTCTAACTTGGGCCCAAATTGTAAAATGGTCTTATCTATTGGCGATTTCGTTCCAATTCACATTCCAAGTAATATTCGGCATGCTAATTACATTGCCGGTTGCCAAATTGCATTATCTCTTATAGTTTCCGAGATATGGACTATCGATAATTTACACCTTAGGCTCTGCTTCTAACTTGGGCCCAAATTGTAAAATGGTCTTATCTATTGGCGATTTCGTTCCAATTCACACTCCAAGTAATATTCGGCATGCTAATTACATTGCCGGTTGCGAAATTGCATTATCTCTTATAGTTTCCGAGATATGGACTATCAATAATTTACACCTTAGGCTCTGCTTCTAACTTGGGCCCAAATTGTAAAATGGTCTTATCTATTGGCGATTTCGTTCCAATTCACATTCCAAGTAATATTCGGCATGCTAATTACATTGCCGGTTGCCAAATTGCATTATCTCTTATAGTTTCCGAGATATGGACTATCGATAATTTACACCTTAGGCTCTGCTTCTAACTTGGGCCCAAATTGTAAAATGGTCTTATCTATTGGCGATTTCGTTCCAATTCACATTCCAAGTAATATTCAGCATGCTAAATACATTGCCGGTTGCCAAATTGCATTATCTCTTATAGTTTCCGAGATATGGACTATCGATAATTTACACCTTAGGCTCTGCTTCTAACTTGGGCCCAAATTGTAAAATGGTCTTATCTGTTGGCGATTTCGTTCCAATTCACATTCCAAGTAATATTCGGCATGCTAATTACATTGCCGGTTGCCAAATTGCATTATCTCTTATAGTTTCCGAGATATGGACTATCGATAATTTACACCTTAGGCTCTGCTTCTAACTTGGGCCCAAATTGTAAAATGGTCTTCTCTATTGGCGATTTCGTTCCAATTCACATTCCAAGTAATATTCGGCATGCTAATTACATTGCCGGTTGCCAAATTGCATTACCTCTTATAGTTTCCGAGATATGGACTATCGATAATTTACACCTTAGGCTCTGCTTCTAACTTGGGCCCAAATTGTAAAATGGTCTTATCTATTGGCGATTTCGTTCCAATTCAAATTCCAAGTAATATTCGGCATGCTAATTACATTGCCGGTTGCCAAATTGCATTATCTCTTATAGTTTCCGAGATATGGACTATCGATAATTTACACCTTAGGCTCTGCTTCTAACTTGGGCCCAAATTGTAAAATGGTCTTCTCTATTGGCGATTTCGTTCCAATTCACATTCCAAGTAATATTCGGCATGCTAATTACATTGCCGGTTGCCAAATTGCATTATCTCTTATAGTTTCCGAGATATGGACTATCAATAATTTACACCTTAGGCTCTGCTTCTAACTTGGGCCCAAATTGTAAAATGGTCTTATCTATTGGCGATTTCGTTCCAATTCACATTCCAAGTAATATTCGGCATGCTAATTACATTGCCGGTTGCCAAATTGAATTATCTCTTATAGTTTCCGAGATATGGACTATCGATAATTTACACCTTAGGCTCTGCTTCTAACTTGGGCCCAAATTGTAAAATGGTCTTACCTATTGGCGATTTCGTTCCAATTCACATTCCAAGTAACATTCGGCATACTAATTACATTGCCGGTTGCCAAATTGCTTTATCTCTTATAGTTTCCGAGATATGGACTATCGATAATTTACAATTTAGGCTCTGCTTCTAACTTGGGCCCAAATTGTAAAATGGTCTTACCTATTGGCGATTTCGTTCCAATTCACATTCCAAGTAACATTCGGCATACTAATTACATTGCCGGTTGCCAAATTGCATTATCTCTTATAGTTTCCGAGATATGGACTATCGATAATTTACAATTTAGGCTCTGCTTCTAACTTGGGCCCAAATTGTAAAATGGTCTTATCTATTGGCGATTTCGTTCCAATTCACATTCCAATTAATATTCGGCATGCTAATTACATTGCCGGTTGCCAAATTGCATTATCTCTTATAGTTTCCGAGATATGGACTATCGATAATTTACACCTTAGGCTCTGCTTCTAACTTGGGCCCAAATTGTAAAATGGTCTTATCTGTTGACGATTTCGTTCCAATTCACATTCCAAGTAATATTCGGCATGCTAATTACATTGCCGGTTGCCAAATTGCATTATCTCTTATAGTTTCCGAGATATGGACTATCGATAATTTACACCTTAGGCTCTGCTTCTAACTTGGGCCCAAATTGTAAAATGGTCTTATCTATTGGCGATTTCGTTCCAATTCACATTCCAAGTAATATTCGGCATGCTAATTACATTGCCGGTTGCCAAATTGCATTATCTCTTATAGTTTCCGAGATATGGACTATCGATAATTTACACCTTAGGCTCTGCTTCTAACTTGGGCCCAAATTGTAAAATGGTCTTATCTATTGGCGATTTCGTTCCAATTCACATTCCAAGTAATATTCGGCATGCTAATTACATTGCCGGTTGCCAAATTGCATTATCTCTTATAGTTTCCGAGATATGGACTATCAATAATTTACACCTTAGGCTCTGCTTCTAACTTGGGCCCAAATTGTAAAATGGTCTTACCTATTGGCGATTTCGTTCCAATTCACATTCCAAGTAATATTCGGCATGCTAGTTACATTGCCGGTTGGCAAATTGCATTATCTCTTATAGTTTCCTTAGGCTCTGCTTCTAACTTGGGCCCAAATTGTAAAATGGTCTTATCTATTGGCGATTTCGTTCCAATTCACATTCCAAGTAATATTCGGCATGCTAATTACATTGCCGGTTGCCAAATTGCATTATCTCTTATAGTTTCCGAGATATGGACTATCGATAATTTACACCTTAGGCTCTGCTTCTAACTTGGGCCCAAATTGTAAAATCGTCTTATCTATTGGCGATTTCGTTCCAATTCACATTCCAAGTAATATTCGGCATGCTAATTACATTGCCGGTTGCCAAATTGCATTATCTCTTATAGTTTCCGAGATATGGACTATCGGTAATTTACACCTTAGGCTCTGCTTCTAACTTGGGCCCAAATTGTAAAATGGTCTTATCTATTGGCGATTTCGTTCCAATTCACATTCCAAGTAATATCCGGCATGCTAATTACATTGCCGGTTGCCAAATTGAATTATCTCTTATAGTTTCCGAGATATGGACTCTCGATAATTTACACCTTAGGCTCTGCTTCTAACTTGGGCCAAAATTGTAAAATGGTCTTACCTATTGGCGATTTCGTTCCAATTCACATTCCAAGTAATATTCGGCATGCTAATTACATTGCCGGTTGCCAAATTGTATTATCTCTTATAGTTTCCGAGATATGGACTATCGATAATTTACACCTTAGGCTCTGCTTCTAACTTGGGCCCAAATTGTAAAATGGTCTTATCTATTGGCGATTTCGTTCCTATTTACATTCCAAGTAATATTCGGCATGCTAATTACATTGCCGGTTGCCAAATTGCATTATCTCTTATAGTTTCCGAGATATGTACTATCGATAATTTACATCTTAGGCTCTGCTTCTAACTTGGGCCCAAATTGTAAAATCGTCTTATCTATTGGAGATTTCGTTCCAATTGACATTCCAAGTAATATTCGGCATGCTAATTACATTGCCGGTTGCCAAATTGCATTATCTCTTATAGTTTCCGAGATATGGACTATCGATAATTTACACCTTAGGCTCTGCTTCTAACTTGGGCCCAAATTGTAAAATGGTCTTATCTATTGGCGATTTCGTTCCAATTCACATTCCAAGTAATATCCGGCATGCTAATTACATTGCCGGTTGCCAAATTGAATTATCTCTTATAGTTTCCGAGATATGGACTATCGATAATTTACACCTTAGGCTCTGCTTCTAACTTGGGCCCAAATTGTAAAATCGTCTTATCTATTGGCGATTTCGTTCCAATTCACATTCCAAGTAATATTCGGCATGCTAATTACATTGCCGGTTGCCAAATTGCATTATCTCTTATAGTTTCCGAGATATGGACTATCGGTAATTTACACCTTAGGCTCTGCTTCAAACTTGGGCCCAAATTGTAAAATGGTCTTATCTATTGGCGATTTCGTTCCAATTCACATTCCAAGTAATATCCGGCATGCTAATTACATTGACGGTTGCCAAATTGAATTATCTCTTATAGTTTCCGAGATATGGACTATCGATAATTTACACCTTAGGCTCTGCTTCTAACTTGGGCCCAAATTGTAAAATGGTCTTACCTATTGGCGATTTCGTTCCAATTCACATTCCAAGTAATATTCGGCATGCTAATTACATTGCCGGTTGCCAAATTGCATTATCTCTTATAGTTTCCGAGATATGGACTATCGGTAATTTACACCTTAGGCTCTGCTTCAAACTTGGGCCCAAATTGTAAAATGGTCTTATCTATTGGCGATTTCGTTCCAATTCACATTCCAAGTAATATCCGGCATGCTAATTACATTGACGGTTGCCAAATTGAATTATCTCTTATAGTTTCCGAGATATGGACTATCGATAATTTACACCTTAGGCTCTGCTTCTAACTTGGGCCCAAATTGTAAAATGGTCTTACCTATTGGCGATTTCGTTCCAATTCACATTCCAAGTAATATTCGGCATGCTAATTACATTGCCGGTTGCCAAATTGCATTATCTCTTATAGTTTCCGAGATATGGACTATCGATAATTTACACCTTAGGCTCTGCTTCTAACTTGGGCCCAAATTGTAAAATGGTCTTATCTATTGGCGATTTCGTTCCAATTTACATTCCAAGTAATATTCGGCATGCTAATTACATTGCCGGTTGCCAAATTGCATTATCTCTTATAGTTTCCGAGATATGTACTATCGATAATTTACATCTTAGGCTCTGCTTCTAACTTGGGCCCAAATTGTAAAATCGTCTTATCTATTGGCGATTTCGTTCCAATTGACATTCCAAGTAATATTCGGCATGCTAATTACATTGCCGGTTGCCAAATTGCATTATCTCTTATAGTTTCCGAGATATGGACTATCGATAATTTACACCTTAGGCTCTGCTTCTAACTTGGGCCCAAATTGTAAAATGGTCTTATCTATTGGCGATTTCGTTCCAATTCACATTCCAAGTAATATCCGGCATGCTAATTACATTGCCGGTTGCCAAATTGAATTATCTCTTATAGTTTCCGAGATATGGACTATCGATAATTTACATCTTAGGCTCTGCTTCTAACTTGGGCCCAAATTGTAAAATGGTCTTATCTATTGGCGATTTCGTTCCAATTCACATTCCAAGTAATATTCGGCATGATAATTACATTGCCGGTTGCCAAATTGCATTATCTCTTATAGTTTCCGAGATATGGACTATCGATAATTTACATCTTAGGCTCTGCTTCTAACTTGGGCCCAAATTGTAAAATGGTCTTATCTATTGGCGATTTCGTTCCAATTCACATTCCAAGTAATATTCGGCATGCTAATTACATTTCCGGTTGCCAAATTGCATTATCTCTTATAGTTTCCGAGATATGGACTATCGATAATTTACACCTTAGTCTCTGCTTCTAACTTGGGCCCAAATTGTAAAATGGTCTTATCTATTGGCGATTTCGTCCCAATTCACATTCCAAGTGATATTCGGCATGCTAATTACATTGCCGGTTGCGAAATTGCATTATCTCTTATAGTTTCCGAGATATGGACTATCAATAATTTACACCTTAGGCTCTGCTTCTAACTTGGGCCCAAATTGTAAAATGGTCTTATCTATTGGCGATTTCGTTCCAATTCACATTCCAAGTAATATTCGGCATGCTAATTACATTGCCGGTTGCCAAATTGCATTATCTCTTATAGTTTCCGAGATATGGACTATCGATAATTTACACCTTAGGCTCTGCTTCTAACTTGGGCCCAAATTGTAAAATGGTCTTATCTATTGGCGATTTCGTCCCAATTCACATTCCAAGTAATATTCGGCATGCTAATTACATTGCCGGTTGCCAAATTGCATTATCTCTTATAGTTTCCGAGATATGGACTATCGATAATTTACACCTTAGGCTCTGCTTCTAACTTGGGCCCAAATTGTAAAATGGCCTTATCTATTGGCGATTTCGTTCCAATTCACATTCCAAGTAATATTCGGCATGCTAATTACATTGCCGGTTGCCAAATTGCATTATCTCTTATAGTTTCCGAGATATGGACTATCGATAATTTACACCTTAGGCTCTGCTTCTAACTTGGGCCCAAATTGTAAAATGGTCTTATCTATTGACGATTTCGTTCCAATTCACATTCCAAGTAATATTCGGCATGCTAATTACATTGCCGGTTGCCAAATTGCATTATCTCTTATAGTTTCCGAGATATGGACTATCGATAATTTACACCTTAGGCTCTGCTTCTAACTTGGGCCCAAATTGTAAAATGGTCTTATCTATTGGCGATTTCGTTCCAATTCACATTCCAAGTAATATTCGGCATGCTAATTACATTGCCGGTTGCCAAATTGCATTAATTCTTATAGTTTCCGAGATATGGACTATCGATAATTTACATCTTAGGCTCTGCTTCTAACTTGGGCCCAAATTGTAAAATCCTCTTATCTATTGGCGATTTCGTTCCTATTCACATTCCAAGTAATATTCGGCATGCTAATTACATTGCCGGTTGCCAAATTGCATTATCTCTTATAGTTTCCGAGATATGGACTATCGGTAATTTACACCTTAGGCTCTGCTTCTAACTTGGGCCCAAATTGTAAAATGGTCTTATCTATTGGCGATTTCGTTCCAATTCACACTCCAAGTAATATTCGGCATGCTAATTACATTGCCGGTTGCCAAATTGCATTATCTCTTATAGTTTCCGAGATATGGACTATCGATAATTTACATCTTAGGCTCTGCTTCTAACTTGGGCCCAAATTGTAAAATCGTCTTATCTATTGGCGATTTCGTTCCAATTCACATTCCAAGTAATATTCGGCATGCTAATTACATTGCCGGTTGCCAAATTGCATTATCTCTTATAGTTTCCGAGATATGGACTATCGATAATTTACACCTTAGGCTCTGCTTCTAACTTGGGCCCAAATTGTAAAATGGTCTTATCTATTGGCGATTTCGTTCCAATTCACATTCCAAGTAATATCCGGCATGCTAATTACATTGCCGGTTGCCAAATTGAATTATCTCTTATAGTTTCCGAGATATGGACTATCGATAATTTACACCTTAGGCTCTGCTTCTAACTTGGGCCCAAATTGTAAAATGGTCTTATCTATTGGCGATTTCGTTCCAATTCACATTCCAAGTAATATTCGGCATGCTAATTACATTGCCGGTTGCCAAATTGCATTATCTCTTATAGTTTCCGAGATATGGACTATCGATAATTTACACCTTAGGCTCTGCTTCTAACTTGGGCCCAAATTGTAAAATGGTCTTATCTATTGGCGATTTCGTTCCAATTCACATTCCAAGTAATATTCGGCATGCTAATTACATTGCCGGTTGCCAAATTGCATTATCTCTTATAGTTTCCGAGATATGGACTATCGATAATTTACACCTTAGGCTCTGCTTCTAACTTGGGCCCAAATTGTAAAATGGTCTTATCTATTGGCGATTTCGTTCCAATTCACATTCCAAGTAATATTCGGCATGCTAATTACATTGCCGGTTGCCAAATTGCATTATCTCTTATAGTTTCCGAGATATGTACTATCGATAATTTACACCTTAGGCTCTGCTTCTAACTTGGGCCCAAATTGTAAAATGGTCTTATCTATTGGCGTTTTCGTTCCAATTCACATTCCAAGTAATATTCGGCATGCTAATTACATTGCCGGTTGCCAAATTGCATTATCTCTTATAGTTTCCGAGATATGGACTATCGATAATTTACACCTTAGGCTCTGCTTCTAACTTGGGCCCAAATTGTAAAATGGTCTTATCTATTGGCGATTTCGTTCCAATTCACATTCCAAGTAATATTCGGCATGCTAATTACATTGCCGGTTGCCAAATTGCATTATCTCTTATAGTTTCCGAGATATGGACTATCGATAATTTACACCTTAGGCTCTGCTTCTAACTTGGGCCCAAATTGTAAAATGGTCTTCTCTATTGGCGATTTCGTTCCAATTCACATTCCAAGTAATATTCGGCATGCTAATTACATTGCCGGTTGCCAAATTGCATTATCTCTTATAATTTCCGAGATATGGACTATCGATAATTTACACCTTTGGCTCTGCTTCTAACTTGGGCCCAAATTGTAAAATGGTCTTCTCTATTGGCGATTTCGTTCCAATTCACATTCCAAGTAATATTCGGCATGCTAATTACATTGCCGGTTGCCAAATTCCATTATCTCTTATAGTTTCCGAGATATGGACTATCGATAATTTACACCTTAGGCTCTGCTTCTAACTTGGGCCCAAATTGTAAAATCGTCTTATCTATTGGCGATTTCGTTCCAATTCACATTCCAAGTAATATTCGGCATGCTAATTACATTGCCGGTTGCCAAATTGCATTATCTCTTATAGTTTCCGAGATATGGACTATCGGTAATTTACACCTTAGGCTCTGCTTCTAACTTGGGCCCAAATTGTAAAATGGTCTTATCTATTGGCGATTTCGTTCCAATTCACATTCCAAGTAATATCCGGCATGCTAATTACATTGCCGGTTGCCAAATTGAATTATCTCTTATAGTTTCCGAGATATGGACTATCGATAATTTACACCTTAGGCTCTGCTTCTAACTTGGGCCCAAATTGTAAAATGGTCTTACCTATTGGCGATTTCGTTCCAATTCACATTCCAAGTAATATTCGGCTTGCTAATTACATTGCCGGTTGCCAAATTGCATTATCTCTTATAGTTTCCGAGATATGGACTATCGATAATTTACACCTTAGGCTCTGCTTCTAACTTGGGCCCAAATTGTAAAATGGTCTTATCTATTGGCGATTTCGTTCCAATTCACATTCCAAGTAATATTCGGCATGCTAATTACATTGCCGGTTGCCAAATTGCATTATCTCTTATAGTTTCCGAGATATGGACTATCGATAATTTACATCTTAGGCTCTGCTTCTAACTTGGGCCCAAATTGTAAAATCGTCATATCTATTGGCGATTTCGTTCCAATTCACAGTCCAAGTAATATTCGGCATGCTAATTACATTGCCGGTTGCCAAATTGCATTATCTCTTATAGTTTCCGAGATATGGACTATCGATAATTTACACCTTAGGCTCTGCTTCTAACTTGGGCCCAAATTGTAAAATGGTCTTATCTATTGGCGATTTAGTTCCAATTCACATTCCAAGTAATATCCGGCATGCTAATTACATTGCCGGTTGCCAAATTGAATTATCTCTTATAGTTTCCGAGATATGGACTATCGATAATTTACAACTTAGGCTCTGCTTCTAACTTGGGCCCAAATTGTAAAATGGTCTTATCTATTGGCGATTTCGTTCCAATTCACATTCCAAGTAATATTCGGCATGCTAATTACATTGCCGGTTGCCAAATTGCATTATCTCTTATAGTTTCAGAGATATGGACTATCGATAATTTACATCTTAGGCTCTGCTTCTAACTTGGGCCCAAATTGTAAAATGGTCTTATCTATTGGCGATTTCGTTCCAATTCACATTCCAAGTAATATTCGGCATGCTAATTACATTGCGGATTGCCAAATTGCATTATCTCTTATAGTTTCCGAGATATGGACTATCGATAATTTACACCTTAGGCTCTGCTTCTAACTTGGGCCCAAATTGTAAAATGGTCTTATCTATTGGCGATTTCGTCCCAATTCACATTCCAAGTGATATTCGGCATGCTAATTACATTGCCGGTTGCGAAATTGCATTATCTCTTATAGTTTCCGAGATATGGACTATCAATAATTTACACCTTAGGCTCTGCTTCTAACTTGGGCCCAAATTTTAAAATGGCCTTATCTATTGGCGATTTCGTTCCAATTCACATTCCAAGTAATATTCGGCATGCTAATTACATTGCCGGTTGCCAAATTGCATTATCTCTTATAGTTTCCGAGATATGGACTATCGATAATTTACACCTTAGGCTCTGCTTCTAACTTGGGCCCAAATTGTAAAATGGTCTTATCTATTGGCGATTTCGTTCCAATTAACATTCCAAGTAATATTCGGCATGCTAATTACATTGCCGGTTGCCAAATTGCATTATCTCTTATAGTTTCCGAGATATGGACTATCGATAATTTACACCTTAGGCTCTGCTTCTAACTTGGGCCCAAATTGTAAAATGGTCTTATCTATTGGCGATTTCGTTCCAATTCACATTCCAAGTAATATTCGGCATGCTAATTACATTGCCGGTTGCCAAATTGCATTATCTCTTATAGTTTCCGAGATATGGAGTATCGATAATTTACACCTTAGGCTCTGCTTCTAACTTGGGCCCAAATTGTAAAATGGTCTTATCTATTGGCGATTTCGTTCCAATTCACATTCCAAGTAATATTCGGCATGCTAATTACATTGCCGGTTGCCAAATTGCATTATCTCTTATAGTTTCCGAGATATGGACTATCGATAATTTACACCTTAGGCTCTGCTTCTAACTTGGGCCCAAATTGTAAAATGGTCTTATCTATTGGCGATTTCGTTCCAATTCACACTCCAAGTAATATTCGGCATGCTAATTACATTGCCGGTTGCGAAATTGCATTATCTCTTATAGTTTCCGAGATATGGACTATCAATAATTTACACCTTAGGCTCTGCTTCTAACTTGGGCCCAAATTGTAAAATGGTCTTATCTATTGGCGATTTCGTTCCAATTCACATTCCAAGTAATATTCGGCATGCTAATTACATTGCCGGTTGCCAAATTGCATTACCTCTTATAGTTTCCGAGATATGGACTATCGATAATTTACACCTTAGGCTCTGCTTCTAACTTGGGCCCAAATTGTAAAATGGTCTTATCTATTGGCGATTTCGTTCCAATTCACATTCCAAGTAATATTCGGCATGCTAATTACATTGCCGGTTGCCAAATTGCATTATCTCTTATAGTTTCCGAGATATGGACTATCGATAATTTACACCTTAGGCTCTGCTTCTAACTTGGGCCCAAATTGTAAAATGGTCTTATCTATTGGCGATTTCGTTCCAATTCACATTATAAGTAATATTCGGCATGCTAATTACATTGCCGGTTGCCAAATTGCATTATCTCTTATAGTTTCCGAGATATGGACTATCGATAATTTACACCTTAGGCTCTGCTTCTAACTTGGGCCCAAATTGTAAAATGGTCTTATCTATTGGCGATTCCGTTCCAATTCACATTCCAAGTAATATTCGGCATGCTAATTACATTGCCGGTTGCCAAATTACATTATCTCTTATAGTTTCCGAGATACGGACTATCGATAATTTACACCTTAGGCTCTGCTTCTAACTTGGGCCCAAATTGTAAAATGGTCTTACCTATTGGCGATTTCGTTCCAATTCACATTCCAAGTAATATTCGGCATGCTAATTACATTGCCGGTTGCTAAATTGCATTATCTCTTATAGTTTCCGAGATATGGACTATCGATAATTTACACCTTAGGCTCTACTTCTAACTTGGACCCAAATTGTAAAATGGTCTTATCTATTGGCGATTTCGTTCCAATTCACATTCCAATTAATATTCGGCATGCTAATTACATTGCCGGTTGCCAAATTGCATTATCTCTTATAGTTTCCGAGATATGGACTATCGATAATTTACACCTTAGGCTCTGCTTCTAACTTGGGCCCAAATTGTAAAATGGTCTTATCTATTGGCGATTTCGTTCCAATTCACATTCCAAGTAATATTCGGCATGCTAATTACATTGCCGGTTGCCAAATTGCATTATCTCTTATAGTTTCCGAGATATGGACTATCGATAATTTACACCTTAGGCTCTGCTTCTAACTTGGGCCCAAATTGTAAAATCGTCTTATCTATTGGCGATTTCGTTCCAATTCACATTCCAAGTAATATTCGGCATGCTAATTACATTGCCGGTTGCCAAATTGCATTATCTCTTATAGTTTCCGAGATATGGACTATCGGTAATTTACACCTTAGGCTCTGCTTCTAACTTGGGCCCAAATTGTAAAATGGTCTTATCTATTGGCGATTTCGTTCCAATTCACATTCCAAGTAATATCCGGCATGCTAATTACATTGCCGGTTGCCAAATTGAATTATCTCTTATAGTTTCCGAGATATGGACTATCGATAATTTACATCTTAGGCTCTGCTTCTAACTTGGGCCCAAATTGTAAAATCGTCTTATCTATTGGCGATTTCGTTCCAATTCACAGTCCAAGTAATATTCCGCATGCTAATTACATTGCCGGTTGCCAAATTGCATTATCTCTTATAGTTTCCGAGATATGGACTATCGATAATTTACACCTTAGGCTCTGCTTCTAACTTGGGCCCAAATTGTAAAATGGTCTTATCTATTGGCGATTTAGTTCCAATTCACATTCCAAGTAATATCCGGCATGCTAATTACATTGCCGGTTGCCAAATTGCATTATCTCTTATAGTTTCATAGATATGGACTATCGATAATTTACATCTTAGGCTCTGCTTCTAACTTGGGCCCAAATTGTAAAATGGTCTTATCTATTGGCGATTTCGTTCCAATTCACATTCCAAGTAATATTCGGCATGCTAATTACATTGCCGATTGCCAAATTGCATTATCTCTTATAGTTTCCGAGATATGGACTATCGATAATTTACACCTTAGGCTCTGCTTCTAACTTGGGCCCAAATTGTAAAATGGTCTTATCTATTGGCGATTTCGTCCCAATTCACATTCCAAGTGATATTCGGCATGCTAATTACATTGCCGGTTGCGAAATTGCATTATCTCTTATAGTTTCCGAGATATGGACTATCAATAATTTACACCTTAGGCTCTGCTTCTAACTTGGGCCCAAATTTTAAAATGGCCTTATCTATTGGCGATTTCGTTCCAATTCACATTCCAAGTAATATTCGGCATGCTAATTACATTGCCGGTTGCCAAATTGCATTATCTCTTATAGTTTCCGAGATATGGACTATCGATAATTTACACCTTAGGCTCTGCTTCTAACTTGGGCCCAAATTGTAAAATGGTCTTATCTATTGGCGATTTCGTTCCAATTCACATTCCAAGTAATATTCGGCATGCTAATTACATTGCCGGTTGCCAAATTGCATTATCTCTTATAGTTTCCGAGAATGGACTATCGATAATTTACACCTTAGGCTCTGCTTCTAACTTGGGCCCAAATTGTAAAATGGTCTTATCTATTGACGATTTCGTTCCAATTCACATTCCAAGTAATATTCGGCATGCTAATTACATTGCCGGT
Source organism: Rhynchophorus ferrugineus (assembly GCF_030347505.1). Classification (NCBI taxonomy): domain Eukaryota; kingdom Metazoa; phylum Arthropoda; class Insecta; order Coleoptera; family Curculionidae; genus Rhynchophorus; species Rhynchophorus ferrugineus. The sequence continues at coordinate 290,963 of NW_027472723.1, read as the reverse complement.
TGCCAAATTGCATTATCTCTTATAGTTTCCGAGATATGGAGTATCGATAATTTACACCTTAGGCTCTGCTTCTAACTTGGGCCCAAATTGTAAAATGGTCTTATCTATTGGCGATTTCGTTCCAATTCACATTCCAAGTAATATTCGGCATGCTAATTACATTGCCGGTTGCCAAATTGCATTATCTCTTATAGTTTCCGAGATATGGACTATCGATAATTTACACCTTAGGCTCTGCTTCTAACTTGGGCCCAAATTGTAAAATGGTCTTATCTATTGGCGATTTCGTTCCAATTCACACTCCAAGTAATATTCGGCATGCTAATTACATTGCCGGTTGCGAAATTGCATTATCTCTTATAGTTTCCGAGATATGGACTATCAATAATTTACACCTTAGGCTCTGCTTCTAACTTGGGCCCAAATTGTAAAATGGTCTTATCTATTGGCGATTTCGTTCCAATTCACATTCCAAGTAATATTCGGCATGCTAATTACATTGCCGGTTGCCAAATTGCATTATCTCTTATAGTTTCCGAGATATGGACTATCGATAATTTACACCTTAGGCTCTGCTTCTAACTTGGGCCCAAATTGTAAAATGGTCTTATCTATTGGCGATTTCGTTCCAATTCACATTCCAAGTAATATTCGGCATGCTAATTACATTGCCGGTTGCCAAATTGCATTATCTCTTATAGTTTCCGAGATATGGACTATCGATAATTTACACCTTAGGCTCTGCTTCTAACTTGGGCCCAAATTGTAAAATGGTCTTATCTATTGGCGATTTCGTTCCAATTCACATTCCAAGTAATATTCGGCATGCTAATTACATTGCCGGTTGCCAAATTGCATTATCTCTTATAGTTTCCGAGATATGGACTATCGATAATTTACACCTTAGGCTCTGCTTCTAACTTGGGCCCAAATTGTAAAATGGTCTTATCTATTGGCGATTTCGTTCCAATTCACATTCCAAGTAATATTCGGCATGCTAATTACATTGCCGGTTGCCAAATTACATTATCTCTTATAGTTTCCGAGATATGGACTATCGATAATTTACACCTTAGGCTCTGCTTCTAACTTGGGCCCAAATTGTAAAATGGTCTTACCTATTGGCGATTTCGTTCCAATTCACATTCCAAGTAATATTCGGCATGCTAATTACATTGCCGGTTGCCAAATTGCATTATCTCTTATAGTTTCCGAGATATGGACTATCGATAATTTACACCTTAGGCTCTACTTCTAACTTGGGCCCAAATTGTAAAATGGTTTTATCTATTGGCGATTTCGTTCCAATTCACATTCCAATTAATATTCGGCATGCTAATTACATTGCCGGTTGCCAAATTGCATTATCTCTTATAGTTTCCGAGATATGGACTATCGATAATTTACACCTTAGGCTCTGCTTCTAACTTGGGCCCAAATTGTAAAATGGTCTTATCTATTGGCGATTTCGTTCCAATTCACATTCCAAGTAATATTCGGCATGCTAATAACATTGCCGGTTGCCAAATTGCATTATCTCTTATAGTTTCCGAGATATGGACTATCGATAATTTACACCTTAGGCTCTGCTTCTAACTTGGGCCCAAATTGTAAAATCGTCTTATCTATTGGCGATTTCGTTCCAATTCACATTCCAAGTAATATTTGGCATGCTAATTACATTGCCGGTTGCCAAATTGCATTATCTCTTATAGTTTCCGAGATATGGACTATCGGTAATTTACACCTTAGGCTCTGCTTCTAACTTGGGCCCAAATTGTAAAATGGTCTTATCTATTGGCGATTTCGTTCCAATTCACATTCCAAGTAATATCCGGCATGCTAATTACATTGCCGGTTGCCAAAATGCATTATCTCTTATAGTTTCCGAGATATGGACTATCGATAATTTACACCTTAGGCTCTGCTTCTAACTTGGGCCCAAATTGTAAAATGGTCTTACCTATTGGCGATTTCGTTCCAATTCACAGTCCAAGTAATATTCGGCATGCTAATTACATTGCCGGTTGCCAAATTGCATTATCTCTTATAGTTTCCGAGATATGGACTATCGATAATTTACACCTTAGGCTCTGCTTCTAACTTGGGCCCAAATTGTAAAATGGTCTTACCTATTGGCGATTTAGTTCCAATTCACATTCCAAGTAATATCCGGCATGCTAATTACATTGCCGGTTGCCAAATTGCATTATCTCTTATAGTTTCATAGATATGGACTATCGATAATTTACATCTTAGGCTCTGCTTCTAACTTGGGCCCAAATTGTAAAATGGTCTTATCTATTGGCGATTTCGTTCCAATTCACATTCCAAGTAATATTCGGCATGCTAATTACATTGCCGATTGCCAAATTGCATTATCTCTTATAGTTTCCGAGATATGGACTATCGATAATTTACACCTTAGGCTCTGCTTCTAACTTGGGCCCAAATTGTAAAATGGTCTTATCTATTGGCGATTTCGTCCCAATTCACATTCCAAGTGATATTCGGCATGCTAATTACATTGCCGGTTGCGAAATTGCATTATCTCTTATAGTTTCCGAGATATGGACTATCAATAATTTACACCTTAGGCTCTGCTTCTAACTTGGGCCCAAATTTTAAAATGGCCTTATCTATTGGCGATTTCGTTCCAATTCACATTCCAAGTAATATTCGGCATGCTAATTACATTGCCGGTTGCCAAATTGCATTATCTCTTATAGTTTCCGAGATATGGACTATCGATAATTTACACCTTAGGCTCTGCTTCTAACTTGGGCCCAAATTGTAAAATGGTCTTATCTATTGGCGATTTCGTTCCAATTCACATTCCAAGTAATATTCGGCATGCTAATTACATTGCCGGTTGCCAAATTGCATTATCTCTTATAGTTTCCGAGAATGGACTATCGATAATTTACACCTTAGGCTCTGCTTCTAACTTGGGCCCAAATTGTAAAATGGTCTTATCTATTGACGATTTCGTTCCAATTCACATTCCAAGTAATATTCGGCATGCTAATTACATTGCCGGTTGCCAAATTGCATTATCTCTTATAGTTTCCGAGATATGGAGTATCGATAATTTACACCTTAGGCTCTGCTTCTAACTTGGGCCCAAATTGTAAAATGGTCTTATCTATTGGCGATTTCGTTCCAATTCACATTCCAAGTAATATTCGGCATGCTAATTACATTGCCGGTTGCCAAATTGCATTATCTCTTATAGTTTCCGAGATATGGACTATCGATAATTTACACCTTAGGCTCTGCTTCTAACTTGGGCCCAAATTGTAAAATGGTCTTATCTATTGGCGATTTCGTTCCAATTCACACTCCAAGTAATATTCGGCATGCTAATTACATTGCCGGTTGCGAAATTGCATTATCTCTTATAGTTTCCGAGATATGGACTATCAATAATTTACACCTTAGGCTCTGCTTCTAACTTGGGCCCAAATTGTAAAATGGTCTTATCTATTGGCGATTTCGTTCCAATTCACATTCCAAGTAATATTCGGCATGCTAATTACATTGCCGGTTGCCAAATTGCATTATCTCTTATAGTTTCCGAGATATGGACTATCGATAATTTACACCTTAGGCTCTGCTTCTAACTTGGGCCCAAATTGTAAAATGGTCTTATCTATTGGCGATTTCGTTCCAATTCACATTCCAAGTAATATTCGGCATGCTAATTACATTGCCGGTTGCCAAATTGCATTATCTCTTATAGTTTCCGAGATATGGACTATCGATAATTTACACCTTAGGCTCTGCTTCTAACTTGGGCCCAAATTGTAAAATGGTCTTATCTATTGGCGATTTCGTTCCAATTCACATTCCAAGTAATATTCGGCATGCTAATTACATTGCCGGTTGCCAAATTGCATTATCTCTTATAGTTTCCGAGATATGGACTATCGATAATTTACACCTTAGGCTCTGCTTCTAACTTGGGCCCAAATTGTAAAATGGTCTTATCTATTGGCGATTTCGTTCCAATTCACATTCCAAGTAATATTCGGCATGCTAATTACATTGCCGGTTGCCAAATTACATTATCTCTTATAGTTTCCGAGATATGGACTATCGATAATTTACACCTTAGGCTCTGCTTCTAACTTGGGCCCAAATTGTAAAATGGTCTTACCTATTGGCGATTTCGTTCCAATTCACATTCCAAGTAATATTCGGCATGCTAATTACATTGCCGGTTGCCAAATTGCATTATCTCTTATAGTTTCCGAGATATGGACTATCGATAATTTACACCTTAGGCTCTACTTCTAACTTGGGCCCAAATTGTAAAATGGTTTTATCTATTGGCGATTTCGTTCCAATTCACATTCCAATTAATATTCGGCATGCTAATTACATTGCCGGTTGCCAAATTGCATTATCTCTTATAGTTTCCGAGATATGGACTATCGATAATTTACACCTTAGGCTCTGCTTCTAACTTGGGCCCAAATTGTAAAATGGTCTTATCTATTGGCGATTTCGTTCCAATTCACATTCCAAGTAATATTCGGCATGCTAATAACATTGCCGGTTGCCAAATTGCATTATCTCTTATAGTTTCCGAGATATGGACTATCGATAATTTACACCTTAGGCTCTGCTTCTAACTTGGGCCCAAATTGTAAAATCGTCTTATCTATTGGCGATTTCGTTCCAATTCACATTCCAAGTAATATTTGGCATGCTAATTACATTGCCGGTTGCCAAATTGCATTATCTCTTATAGTTTCCGAGATATGGACTATCGGTAATTTACACCTTAGGCTCTGCTTCTAACTTGGGCCCAAATTGTAAAATGGTCTTATCTATTGGCGATTTCGTTCCAATTCACATTCCAAGTAATATCCGGCATGCTAATTACATTGCCGGTTGCCAAAATGCATTATCTCTTATAGTTTCCGAGATATGGACTATCGATAATTTACACCTTAGGCTCTGCTTCTAACTTGGGCCCAAATTGTAAAATGGTCTTACCTATTGGCGATTTCGTTCCAATTCACAGTCCAAGTAATATTCGGCATGCTAATTACATTGCCGGTTGCCAAATTGCATTATCTCTTATAGTTTCCGAGATATGGACTATCGATAATTTACACCTTAGGCTCTGCTTCTAACTTGGGCCCAAATTGTAAAATGGTCTTATCTATTGGCGATTTAGTTCCAATTCACATTCCAAGTAATATCCGGCATGCTAATTACATTGCCGGTTGCCAAATTGCATTATCTCTTATAGTTTCAGAGATATGGACTATCGATAATTTACATCTTAGGCTCTGCTTCTAACTTGGGCCCAAATTGTAAAATGGTCTTATCTATTGGCGATTTCGTTCCAATTCACATTCCAAGTAATATTCGGCATGCTAATTACATTGCCGATTGCCAAATTGCATTATCTCTTATAGTTTCCGAGATATGGACTATCGATAATTTACACCTTAGGCTCTGCTTCTAACTTGGGCCCAAATTGTAAAATGGTCTTATCTATTGGCGATTTCGTCCCAATTCACATTCCAAGTGATATTCGGCATGCTAATTACATTGCCGGTTGCGAAATTGCATTATCTCTTATAGTTTCCGAGATATGGACTATCAATAATTTACACCTTAGGCTCTGCTTCTAACTTGAGCCCAAATTTTAAAATGGCCTTATCTATTGGCGATTTCGTTCCAATTCACATTCCAAGTAATATTCGGCATGCTAATTACATTGCCGGTTGCCAAATTGCATTATCTCTTATAGTTTCCGAGATATGGACTATCGATAATTTACACCTTAGGCTCTGCTTCTAACTTGGGCCCAAATTGTAAAATGGTCTTATCTATTGGCGATTTCGTTCCAATTCACATTCCAAGTAATATTCGGCATGCTAATTACATTGCCGGTTGCCAAATTGCATTATCTCTTATAGTTTCCGAGAATGGACTATCGATAATTTACACCTTAGGCTCTGCTTCTAACTTGGGCCCAAATTGTAAAATGGTCTTATCTATTGACGATTTCGTTCCAATTCACATTCCAAGTAATATTCGGCATGCTAATTACATTGCCGGTTGCCAAATTGCATTATCTCTTATAGTTTCCGAGATATGGAGTATCGATAATTTACACCTTAGGCTCTGCTTCTAACTTGGGCCCAAATTGTAAAATGGTCTTATCTATTGGCGATTTCGTTCCAATTCACATTCCAAGTAATATTCGGCATGCTAATTACATTGCCGGTTGCCAAATTGCATTATCTCTTATAGTTTCCGAGATATGGACTATCGATAATTTACACCTTAGGCTCTGCTTCTAACTTGGGCCCAAATTGTAAAATGGTCTTATCTATTGGCGATTTCGTTCCAATTCACACTCCAAGTAATATTCGGCATGCTAATTACATTGCCGGTTGCGAAATTGCATTATCTCTTATAGTTTCCGAGATATGGACTATCAATAATTTACACCTTAGGCTCTGCTTCTAACTTGGGCCCAAATTGTAAAATGGTCTTATCTATTGGCGATTTCGTTCCAATTCACATTCCAAGTAATATTCGGCATGCTAATTACATTGCCGGTTGCCAAATTGCATTATCTCTTATAGTTTCCGAGATATGGACTATCGATAATTTACACCTTAGGCTCTGCTTCTAACTTGGGCCCAAATTGTAAAATGGTCTTATCTATTGGCGATTTCGTTCCAATTCACATTCCAAGTAATATTCGGCATGCTAATTACATTGCCGGTTGCCAAATTGCATTATCTCTTATAGTTTCCGAGATATGGACTATCGATAATTTACACCTTAGGCTCTGCTTCTAACTTGGGCCCAAATTGTAAAATGGTCTTATCTATTGGCGATTTCGTTCCAATTCACATTCCAAGTAATATTCGGCATGCTAATTACATTGCCGGTTGCCAAATTGCATTATCTCTTATAGTTTCCGAGATATGGACTATCGATAATTTACACCTTAGGCTCTGCTTCTAACTTGGGCCCAAATTGTAAAATGGTCTTATCTATTGGCGATTTCGTTCCAATTCACATTCCAAGTAATATTCGGCATGCTAATTACATTGCCGGTTGCCAAATTACATTATCTCTTATAGTTTCCGAGATATGGACTATCGATAATTTACATCTTAGGCTCTGCTTCTAACTTGGGCCCAAATTGTAAAATGGTCTTACCTATTGGCGATTTCGTTCCAATTCACATTCCAAGTAATATTCGGCATGCTAATTACATTGCCGATTGCCAAATTGCATTATCTCTTATAGTTTCCGAGATATGGACTATCGATAATTTACACCTTAGGCTCTGCTTCTAACTTGGGCCCAAATTGTAAAATGGTCTTATCTATTGGCGATTTCGTCCCAATTCACATTCCAAGTGATATTCGGCATGCTAATTACATTGCCGGTTGCGAAATTGCATTATCTCTTATAGTTTCCGAGATATGGACTATCAATAATTTACACCTTAGGCTCTGCTTCTAACTTGGGCCCAAATTTTAAAATGGCCTTATCTATTGGCGATTTCGTTCCAATTCACATTCCAAGTAATATTCGGCATGCTAATTACATTGCCGGTTGCCAAATTGCATTATCTCTTATAGTTTCCGAGATATGGACTATCGATAATTTACACCTTAGGCTCTGCTTCTAACTTGGGCCCAAATTGTAAAATGGTCTTATCTATTGGCGATTTCGTTCCAATTCACATTCCAAGTAATATTCGGCATGCTAATTACATTGCCGGTTGCCAAATTGCATTATCTCTTATAGTTTCCGAGAATGGACTATCGATAATTTACACCTTAGGCTCTGCTTCTAACTTGGGCCCAAATTGTAAAATGGTCTTATCTATTGACGATTTCGTTCCAATTCACATTCCAAGTAATATTCGGCATGCTAATTACATTGCCGGTTGCCAAATTGCATTATCTCTTATAGTTTCCGAGATATGGAGTATCGATAATTTACACCTTAGGCTCTGCTTCTAACTTGGGCCCAAATTGTAAAATGGTCTTATCTATTGGCGATTTCGTTCCAATTCACATTCCAAGTAATATTCGGCATGCTAATTACATTGCCGGTTGCCAAATTGCATTATCTCTTATAGTTTCCGAGATATGGACTATCGATAATTTACACCTTAGGCTCTGCTTCTAACTTGGGCCCAAATTGTAAAATGGTCTTATCTATTGGCGATTTCGTTCCAATTCACACTCCAAGTAATATTCGGCATGCTAATTACATTGCCGGTTGCGAAATTGCATTATCTCTTATAGTTTCCGAGATATGGACTATCAATAATTTACACCTTAGGCTCTGCTTCTAACTTGGGCCCAAATTGTAAAATGGTCTTATCTATTGGCGATTTCGTTCCAATTCACATTCCAAGTAATATTCGGCATGCTAATTACATTGCCGGTTGCCAAATTGCATTATCTCTTATAGTTTCCGAGATATGGACTATCGATAATTTACACCTTAGGCTCTGCTTCTAACTTGGGCCCAAATTGTAAAATGGTCTTATCTATTGGCGATTTCGTTCCAATTCACATTCCAAGTAATATTCGGCATGCTAATTACATTGCCGGTTGCCAAATTGCATTATCTCTTATAGTTTCCGAGATATGGACTATCGATAATTTACACCTTAGGCTCTGCTTCTAACTTGGGCCCAAATTGTAAAATGGTCTTATCTATTGGCGATTTCGTTCCAATTCACATTCCAAGTAATATTCGGCATGCTAATTACATTGCCGGTTGCCAAATTGCATTATCTCTTATAGTTTCCGAGATATGGACTATCGATAATTTACACCTTAGGCTCTGCTTCTAACTTGGGCCCAAATTGTAAAATGGTCTTATCTATTGGCGATTTCGTTCCAATTCACATTCCAAGTAATATTCGGCATGCTAATTACATTGCCGGTTGCCAAATTACATTATCTCTTATAGTTTCCGAGATATGGACTATCGATAATTTACACCTTAGGCTCTGCTTCTAACTTGGGCCCAAATTGTAAAATGGTCTTACCTATTGGCGATTTCGTTCCAATTCACATTCCAAGTAATATTCGGCATGCTAATTACATTGCCGGTTGCCAAATTGCATTATCTCTTATAGTTTCCGAGATATGGACTATCGATAATTTACACCTTAGGCTCTACTTCTAACTTGGGCCCAAATTGTAAAATGGTTTTATCTATTGGCGATTTCGTTCCAATTCACATTCCAATTAATATTCGGCATGCTAATTACATTGCCGGTTGCCAAATTGCATTATCTCTTATAGTTTCCGAGATATGGACTATCGATAATTTACACCTTAGGCTCTGCTTCTAACTTGGGCCCAAATTGTAAAATGGTCTTATCTATTGGCGATTTCGTTCCAATTCACATTCCAAGTAATATTCGGCATGCTAATAACATTGCCGGTTGCCAAATTGCATTATCTCTTATAGTTTCCGAGATATGGACTATCGATAATTTACACCTTAGGCTCTGCTTCTAACTTGGGCCCAAATTGTAAAATCGTCTTATCTATTGGCGATTTCGTTCCAATTCACATTCCAAGTAATATTTGGCATGCTAATTACATTGCCGGTTGCCAAATTGCATTATCTCTTATAGTTTCCGAGATATGGACTATCGGTAATTTACACCTTAGGCTCTGCTTCTAACTTGGGCCCAAATTGTAAAATGGTCTTATCTATTGGCGATTTCGTTCCAATTCACATTCCAAGTAATATCCGGCATGCTAATTACATTGCCGGTTGCCAAAATGCATTATCTCTTATAGTTTCCGAGATATGGACTATCGATAATTTACACCTTAGGCTCTGCTTCTAACTTGGGCCCAAATTGTAAAATGGTCTTACCTATTGGCGATTTCGTTCCAATTCACAGTCCAAGTAATATTCGGCATGCTAATTACATTGCCGGTTGCCAAATTGCATTATCTCTTATAGTTTCCGAGATATGGACTATCGATAATTTACACCTTAGGCTCTGCTTCTAACTTGGGCCCAAATTGTAAAATGGTCTTATCTATTGGCGATTTAGTTCCAATTCACATTCCAAGTAATATCCGGCATGCTAATTACATTGCCGGTTGCCAAATTGCATTATCTCTTATAGTTTCAGAGATATGGACTATCGATAATTTACATCTTAGGCTCTGCTTCTAACTTGGGCCCAAATTGTAAAATGGTCTTATCTATTGGCGATTTCGTTCCAATTCACATTCCAAGTAATATTCGGCATGCTAATTACATTGCCGATTGCCAAATTGCATTATCTCTTATAGTTTCCGAGATATGGACTATCGATAATTTACACCTTAGGCTCTGCTTCTAACTTGGGCCCAAATTGTAAAATGGTCTTATCTATTGGCGATTTCGTCCCAATTCACATTCCAAGTGATATTCGGCATGCTAATTACATTGCCGGTTGCGAAATTGCATTATCTCTTATAGTTTCCGAGATATGGACTATCAATAATTTACACCTTAGGCTCTGCTTCTAACTTGAGCCCAAATTTTAAAATGGCCTTATCTATTGGCGATTTCGTTCCAATTCACATTCCAAGTAATATTCGGCATGCTAATTACATTGCCGGTTGCCAAATTGCATTATCTCTTATAGTTTCCGAGATATGGACTATCGATAATTTACACCTTAGGCTCTGCTTCTAACTTGGGCCCAAATTGTAAAATGGTCTTATCTATTGGCGATTTCGTTCCAATTCACATTCCAAGTAATATTCGGCATGCTAATTACATTGCCGGTTGCCAAATTGCATTATCTCTTATAGTTTCCGAGAATGGACTATCGATAATTTACACCTTAGGCTCTGCTTCTAACTTGGGCCCAAATTGTAAAATGGTCTTATCTATTGACGATTTCGTTCCAATTCACATTCCAAGTAATATTCGGCATGCTAATTACATTGCCGGTTGCCAAATTGCATTATCTCTTATAGTTTCCGAGATATGGAGTATCGATAATTTACACCTTAGGCTCTGCTTCTAACTTGGGCCCAAATTGTAAAATGGTCTTATCTATTGGCGATTTCGTTCCAATTCACATTCCAAGTAATATTCGGCATGCTAATTACATTGCCGGTTGCCAAATTGCATTATCTCTTATAGTTTCCGAGATATGGACTATCGATAATTTACACCTTAGGCTCTGCTTCTAACTTGGGCCCAAATTGTAAAATGGTCTTATCTATTGGCGATTTCGTTCCAATTCACACTCCAAGTAATATTCGGCATGCTAATTACATTGCCGGTTGCGAAATTGCATTATCTCTTATAGTTTCCGAGATATGGACTATCAATAATTTACACCTTAGGCTCTGCTTCTAACTTGGGCCCAAATTGTAAAATGGTCTTATCTATTGGCGATTTCGTTCCAATTCACATTCCAAGTAATATTCGGCATGCTAATTACATTGCCGGTTGCCAAATTGCATTATCTCTTATAGTTTCCGAGATATGGACTATCGATAATTTACACCTTAGGCTCTGCTTCTAACTTGGGCCCAAATTGTAAAATGGTCTTATCTATTGGCGATTTCGTTCCAATTCACATTCCAAGTAATATTCGGCATGCTAATTACATTGCCGGTTGCCAAATTGCATTATCTCTTATAGTTTCCGAGATATGGACTATCGATAATTTACACCTTAGGCTCTGCTTCTAACTTGGGCCCAAATTGTAAAATGGTCTTATCTATTGGCGATTTCGTTCCAATTCACATTCCAAGTAATATTCGGCATGCTAATTACATTGCCGGTTGCCAAATTGCATTATCTCTTATAGTTTCCGAGATATGGACTATCGATAATTTACACCTTAGGCTCTGCTTCTAACTTGGGCCCAAATTGTAAAATGGTCTTATCTATTGGCGATTTCGTTCCAATTCACATTCCAAGTAATATTCGGCATGCTAATTACATTGCCGGTTGCCAAATTACATTATCTCTTATAGTTTCCGAGATATGGACTATCGATAATTTACACCTTAGGCTCTGCTTCTAACTTGGGCCCAAATTGTAAAATGGTCTTACCTATTGGCGATTTCGTTCCAATTCACATTCCAAGTAATATTCGGCATGCTAATTACATTGCCGGTTGCCAAATTGCATTATCTCTTATAGTTTCCGAGATATGGACTATCGATAATTTACACCTTAGGCTCTACTTCTAACTTGGGCCCAAATTGTAAAATGGTCTTATCTATTGGCGATTTCGTTCCAATTCACATTCCAAGTAATATTCGGCATGCTAATTACATTGCCGGTTGCCAAATTGCATTATCTCTTATAGTTTCCGAGATATGTACTATCGATAATTTACACCTTAGGCTCTGCTTCTAACTTGGGCCCAAATTGTAAAATGGTCTTATCTATTGGCGTTTTCGTTCCAATTCACATTCCAAGTAATATTCGGCATGCTAATTACATTGCCGGTTGCCAAATTGCATTATCTCTTATAGTTTCCGAGATATGGACTATCGATAATTTACACCTTAGGCTCTGCTTCTAACTTGGGCCCAAATTGTAAAATGGTCTTATCTATTGGCGATTTCGTTCCAATTCACATTCCAAGTAATATTCGGCATGCTAATTACATTGCCGGTTGCCAAATTGCATTATCTCTTATAGTTTCCGAGATATGGACTATCGATAATTTACACCTTAGGCTCTGCTTCTAACTTGGGCCCAAATTGTAAAATGGTCTTCTCTATTGGCGATTTCGTTCCAATTCACATTCCAAGTAATATTCGGCATGCTAATTACATTGCCGGTTGCCAAATTGCATTATCTCTTATAATTTCCGAGATATGGACTATCGATAATTTACACCTTTGGCTCTGCTTCTAACTTGGGCCCAAATTGTAAAATGGTCTTCTCTATTGGCGATTTCGTTCCAATTCACATTCCAAGTAATATTCGGCATGCTAATTACATTGCCGGTTGCCAAATTGCATTATCTCTTATAGTTTCCGAGATATGGACTATCGATAATTTACACCTTAGGCTCTGCTTCTAACTTGGGCCCAAATTGTAAAATCGTCTTATCTATTGGCGATTTCGTTCCAATTCACATTCCAAGTAATATTCGGCATGCTAATTACATTGCCGGTTGCCAAATTGCATTATCTCTTATAGTTTCCGAGATATGGACTATCGGTAATTTACACCTTAGGCTCTGCTTCTAACTTGGGCCCAAATTGTAAAATGGTCTTATCTATTGGCGATTTCGTTCCAATTCACATTCCAAGTAATATCCGGCATGCTAATTACATTGCCGGTTGCCAAATTGAATTATCTCTTATAGTTTCCGAGATATGGACTATCGATAATATACACCTTAGGCTCTGCTTCTAACTTGGGCCCAAATTGTAAAATGGTCTTACCTATTGGCGATTTCGTTCCAATTCACATTCCAAGTAATATTCGGCTTGCTAATTACATTGCCGGTTGCCAAATTGCATTATCTCTTATAGTTTCCGAGATATGGACTATCGATAATTTACACCTTAGGCTCTGCTTCTAACTTGGGCCCAAATTGTAAAATGGTCTTATCTATTGGCGATTTCGTCCCAATTCACATTCCAAGTGATATTCGGCATGCTAATTACATTGCCGGTTGCGAAATTGCATTATCTCTTATAGTTTCCGAGATATGGACTATCAATAATTTACACCTTAGGCTCTGCTTCTAACTTGGGCCCAAATTTTAAAATGGCCTTATCTATTGGCGATTTCGTTCCAATTCACATTCCAAGTAATATTCGGCATGCTAATTACATTGCCGGTTGCCAAATTGCATTATCTCTTATAGTTTCCGAGATATGGACTATCGATAATTTACACCTTAGGCTCTGCTTCTAACTTGGGCCCAAATTGTAAAATGGTCTTATCTATTGGCGATTTCGTTCCAATTCACATTCCAAGTAATATACGGCATGCTAATTACATTGCCGGTTGCCAAATTGCATTATCTCTTATAGTTTCCGAGATATGGAGTATCGATAATTTACACCTTAGGCTCTGCTTCTAACTTGGGCCCAAATTGTAAAATGGTCTTATCTATTGGCGATTTCGTTCCAATTCACATTCCAAGTAATATTCGGCATGCTAATTACATTGCCGGTTGCCAAATTGCATTATCTCTTATAGTTTTTGAGATATGGACTATCGATAATTTACACCTTTGGCTCTGCTTCTAACTTGGGCCCAAATTGTAAAATGGTCTTCTCTATTGGCGATTTCGTTCCAATTCACATTCCAAGTAATATTCGGCATGCTAATTACATTGCCGGTTGCCAAATTGCATTATCTCTTATAGTTTCCGAGATATGGACTATCGGTAATTTACACCTTAGGCTCTGCTTCTAACTTGGGCCCAAATTGTAAAATGGTCTTATCTATTGGCGATTTCGTTCCAATTCACATTCCAAGTAATATCCGGCATGCTAATTACATTGCCGGTTGCCAAATTGAATTATCTCTTATAGTTTCCGAGATATGGACTATCGATAATTTACACCTTAGGCTCTGCTTCTAACTTGGGCCCAAATTGTAAAATGGTCTTACCTATTGGCGATTTCGTTCCAATTCACATTCCAAGTAATATTCGGCTTGCTAATTACATTGCCGGTTGCCAAATTGCATTATCTCTTATAGTTTCCGAGATATGGACTATCGATAATTTACACCTTAGGCTCTGCTTCTAACTTGGGCCCAAATTGTAAAATGGTCTTATCTATTGGCGATTTCGTCCCAATTCACATTCCAAGTGATATTCGGCATGCTAATTACATTGCCGGTTGCGAAATTGCATTATCTCTTATAGTTTCCGAGATATGGACTATCAATAATTTACACCTTAGGCTCTGCTTCTAACTTGGGCCCAAATTTTAAAATGGCCTTATCTATTGGCGATTTCGTTCCAATTCACATTCCAAGTAATATTCGGCATGCTAATTACATTGCCGGTTGCCAAATTGCATTATCTCTTATAGTTTCCGAGATATGGACTATCGATAATTTACACCTTAGGCTCTGCTTCTAACTTGGGCCCAAATTGTAAAATGGTCTTATCTATTGGCGATTTCGTTCCAATTCACATTCCAAGTAATATACGGCATGCTAATTACATTGCCGGTTGCCAAATTGCATTATCTCTTATAGTTTCCGAGATATGGAGTATCGATAATTTACACCTTAGGCTCTGCTTCTAACTTGGGCCCAAATTGTAAAATGGTCTTATCTATTGGCGATTTCGTTCCAATTCACATTCCAAGTAATATTCGGCATGCTAATTACATTGCCGGTTGCCAAATTGCATTATCTCTTATAGTTTTTGAGATATGGACTATCGATAATTTACACCTTTGGCTCTGCTTCTAACTTGGGCCCAAATTGTAAAATGGTCTTCTCTATTGGCGATTTCGTTCCAATTCACATTCCAAGTAATATTCGGCATGCTAATTACATTGCCGGTTGCCAAATTGCATTATCTCTTATAGTTTCCGAGATATGGACTATCGATAATTTACACCTTAGGCTCTGCTTCTAACTTGGGCCCAAATTGTAAAATCGTCTTATCTATTGGCGATTTCGTTCCAATTCACATTCCAAGTAATATTCGGCATGCTAATTACATTGCCGGTTGCCAAATTGCATTATCTCTTATAGTTTCCGAGATATGGACTATCGGTAATTTACACCTTAGGCTCTGCTTCTAACTTGGGCCCAAATTGTAAAATGGTCTTATCTATTGGCGATTTCGTTCCAATTCACATTCCAAGTAATATCCGGCATGCTAATTACATTGCCGGTTGCCAAATTGAATTATCTCTTATAGTTTCCGAGATATGGACTATCGATAATTTACACCTTAGGCTCTGCTTCTAACTTGGGCCCAAATTGTAAAATGGTCTTACCTATTGGCGATTTCGTTCCAATTCACATTCCAAGTAATATTCGGCTTGCTAATTACATTGCCGGTTGCCAAATTGCATTATCTCTTATAGTTTCCGAGATATGGACTATCGATAATTTACACCTTAGGCTCTTCTTCTAACTTGGGCCCAAATTGTAAAATGGTCTTATCTATTGGCGATTTCGTCCCAATTCACATTCCAAGTGATATTCGGCATGCTAATTACATTGCCGGTTGCGAAATTGCATTATCTCTTATAGTTTCCGAGATATGGACTATCAATAATTTACACCTTAGGCTCTGCTTCTAACTTGGGCCCAAATTTTAAAATGGCCTTATCTATTGGCGATTTCGTTCCAATTCACATTCCAAGTAATATTCGGCATGCTAATTACATTGCCGGTTGCCAAATTGCATTATCTCTTATAGTTTCCGAGATATGGACTATCGATAATTTACACCTTAGGCTCTGCTTCTAACTTGGGCCCAAATTGTAAAATGGTCTTATCTATTGGCGATTTCGTTCCAATTCACATTCCAAGTAATATACGGCATGCTAATTACATTGCCGGTTGCCAAATTGCATTATCTCTTATAGTTTCCGAGATATGGAGTATCGATAATTTACACCTTAGGCTCTGCTTCTAACTTGGGCCCAAATTGTAAAATGGTCTTATCTATTGGCGATTTCGTTCCAATTCACATTCCAAGTAATATTCGGCATGCTAATTACATTGCCGGTTGCCAAATTGCATTATCTCTTATAGTTTTTGAGATATGGACTATCGATAATTTACACCTTAGGCTCTGCTTCTAACTTGGGCCCAAATTGTAAAATGGTCTTATCTATTGGCGATTTCGTTCCAATTCACACTCCAAGTAATATTCGGCATGCTAATTACATTGCCGGTTGCGAAATTGCATTATCTCTTATAGTTTCCGAGATATGGGCTATCAATAATTTACACCTTAGGCTCTGCTTCTAACTTGGGCCCAAATTGTAAAATGGTCTTATCTATTGGCGATTTCGTTCCAATTCACATTCCAAGTAATATTCGGCATGCTAATTACATTGCCGGTTGCCAAATTGCATTATCTCTTATAGTTTCCGAGATATGGACTATCGATAATTTACACCTTAGGATCTGCTTCTAACTTGGGCCCAAATTGTAAAATGGTCTTATCTATTGGCGATTTCGTTCCAATTCACATTCCAAGCAATATTCGGCATGCTAATTACATTGCCGGTTGCCAAATTGCATTATCTCTTATAGTTTCCGAGATATGGACTATCGGTAATTTACACCTTAGGCTCTGCTTCTAACTTGGGCCCAAATTGTAAAATGGTCTTATCTATTGGCGATTTCGTTCCAATTCACATTCCAAGTAATATCCGGCATGCTAATTACATTGCCGGTTGCCAAATTGAATTATCTCTTATAGTTTCCGAGATATGGACTATCGATAATTTACACCTTAGGCTCTGCTTCTAACTTGGGCCCAAATTGTAAAATGGTCTTACCTATTGGCGATTTCGTTCCAATTCACATTCCAAGTAATATTCAGCTTGCTAATTACATTGCCGGTTGCCAAATTGCATTATCTCTTATAGTTTCCGAGATATGGACTATCGATAATTTACACCTTAGGCTCTGCTTCTAACTTGGGCCCAAATTGTAAAATGGTCTTATCTATTGGCGATTTCGTCCCAATTCACATTCCAAGTGATATTCGGCATGCTAATTACATTGCCGGTTGCGAAATTGCATTATCTCTTATAGTTTCCGAGATATGGACTATCAATAATTTACACCTTAGGCTCTGCTTCTAACTTGGGCCCAAATTTTAAAATGGCCTTATCTATTGGCGATTTCGATCCAATTCACATTCCAAGTAATATTCGGCATGCTAATTACATTGCCGGTTTCCAAATTGCATTATCTCTTATAGTTTCCGAGATATGGACTATCGATAATTTACACCTTAGGCTCTGCTTCTAACTTGGGCCCAAATTGTAAAATGGTCTTATCTATTGGCGATTTCGTTCCAATTCACATTCCAAGTAATATACGGCATGCTAATTACATTGCCGGTTGCCAAATTGCATTATCTCTTATAGTTTCCGAGATATGGAGTATCGATAATTTACACCTTAGGCTCTGCTTCTAACTTGGGCCCAAATTGTAAAATGGTCTTATCTATTGGCGATTTCGTTCCAATTCACATTCCAAGTAATATTCGGCATGCTAATTACATTGCCGGTTGCCAAATTGCATTATCTCTTATAGTTTTTGAGATATGGACTATCGATAATTTACACCTTAGGCTCTGCTTCTAACTTGGGCCCAAATTGTAAAATGGTCTTATCTATTGGCGATTTCGTTCCAATTCACACTCCAAGTAATATTCGGCATGCTAATTACATTGCCGGTTGCGAAATTGCATTATCTCTTATAGTTTCCGAGATATGGACTATCAATAATTTACACCTTAGGCTCTGCTTCTAACTTGGGCCCAAATTGTAAAATGGTCTTATCTATTGGCGATTTCGTTCCAATTCACATTCCAAGTAATATTCGGCATGCTAATTACATTGCCGGTTGCCAAATTGCATTATCTCTTATAGTTTCCGAGATATGGACTATCGATAATTTACACCTTAGGCTCTGCTTCTAACTTGGGCCCAAATTGTAAAATGGTCTTATCTATTGGCGATTTCGTTCCAATTCACATTCCAAGCAATATTCGGCATGCTAATTACATTGCCGGTTGCCAAATTGCATTATCTCTTATAGTTTCCGAGATATGGACTATCGATAATTTACACCTTAGGCTCTGCTTCTAACTTGGGCCCAAATTGTAAAATGGTTTTATCTATTGGCGATTTCGTTCCTATTCACATTCCAAGTAATATTCGGCATGCTAATTACATTGCCGGTTGCCAAATTGCATTATCTCTTATAGTTTCCGAGATATGGACTATCGATAATTTACACCTTAGGCTCTGCTTCTAACTTGGGCCCAAATTGTAAAATGGTCTTATCTATTGGCGATTTCGTTCCAATTCACATTCCAAGTAATATTCGGCATGCTAATTACATTGCCGGTTGCCAAATTACATTATCTCTTATAGTTTCCGAGATATGGACTATCGATAATTTACACCTTAGGCTCTGCTTCTAACTTGGGCCCAAATTGTAAAATGGTCTTACCTATTGGCGATTTCGTTCCAATTCACATTCCAAGTAATATTCGGCATGCTAATTACATTGCCGGTTGCCAAATTGCATTATCTCTTATAGTTTCCGAGATATGGACTATCGATAATTTACACCTTAGGCTCTACTTCTAACTTGGGCCCAAATTGTAAAATGGTCTTATCTATTGGCGATTTCGTTCCAATTCACAT
This sequence comes from Rhynchophorus ferrugineus, assembly GCF_030347505.1. NCBI lineage: Eukaryota > Metazoa > Arthropoda > Insecta > Coleoptera > Curculionidae > Rhynchophorus > Rhynchophorus ferrugineus. The sequence goes on along the minus strand of NW_027472723.1, from coordinate 271,569 downwards.
TCCAATTAATATTCGGCATGCTAATTACATTGCCGGTTGCCAAATTGCATTATCTCTTATAGTTTCCGAGATATGGACTATCGATAATTTACACCTTAGGCTCTGCTTCTAACTTGGGCCCAAATTGTAAAATGGTCTTATCTATTGGCGATTTCGTTCCAATTCACATTCCAAGTAATATTCGGCATGCTAATTACATTGCCGGTTGCCAAATTGCATTATCTCTTATAGTTTCCGAGATATGGACTATCGATAATTTACACCTTAGGCTCTGCTTCTAACTTGGGCCCAAATTGTAAAATGGTCTTATCTATTGGCGATTTCGTTCCAATTCACATTCCAAGTAATATTCGGCATGCTAATTACATTGCCGGTTGCCAAATTGCATTATCTCTTATAGTTTCCGAGATATGGACTATCGATAATTTACACCTTAGGCTCTGCTTCTAACTTGGGCCCAAAATGTAAAATGGTCTTATCTATTGGCGATTTCGTTCCAATTCACATTCCAAGTAATATTCGGCATGCTAATTACATTGCCGGTTGCCAAATTGCATTATCTCTTATAGTTTCCGAGATATGGACTATCGATAATTTACACCTTAGGCTCTGCTTCTAACTTGGGCCCAAATTGTAAAATGGTCTTATCTATTGGCGATTTCGTTCCAATTCACATTCCAAGTAATATTCGGCATGCTAATTACATTGCCGGTTGCCAAATTGAATTATCTCTTATAGTTTCCGAGATATGGACTATCGATAATTTACACCTTAGGCTCTGCTTCTAACTTGGGCCCAAATTGTAAAATGGTCTTATCTATTGGCGATCGATGGACGAACCTCTAATTACATTGCCGGTTGCCAAATTGCATTATCTCTTATAGTTTCCGAGATATGGACTATCGATAATTTACACCTTAGGCTCTGCTTCTAACTTGGGCCCAAATTGTAAAATGGTCTTATCTATTGACGATTTCGTTCCAATTCACATTCCAAGTAATATTCGGCATGCTAATTACATTGCCGGTTGCCAAATTGCATTATCTCTTATAGTTTCCGAGATATGGACTATCGATAATTTACACCTTAGGCTCTGCTTCTAACTTGGGCCCAAATTGTAAAATGGTCTTATCTATTGGCGATTTCGTTCCAATTCACATTCCAAGTAATATTCGGCATGCTAATTACATTGCCGGTTGCCAAATTGCATTATCTCTTATAGTTTCCGAGATATGGACTATCGATAATTTACACCTTAGGCTCTGCTTCTAACTTGGGCCCAAATTGTAAAATGGTCTTATCTATTGGCGATTTCGTTCCAATTCACATTCCAAGTAATATTCGGCATGCTAATTACATTGCCGGTTGCCAAATTGCATTATCTCTTATAGTTTCCGAGATATGGACTATCGATAATTTACACCTTAGGCTCTGCTTCTAACTTGGGCCCAAATTGTAAAATCGTCTTATCTATTGGCGATTTCGTTCCAATTCACATTCCAAGTAATATTCGGCATGCTAATTACATTGCCGGTTGCCAAATTGCATTATCTCTTATAGTTTCCGAGATATGGACTATCGGTAATTTACACCTTAGGCTCTGCTTCTAACTTGGGCCCAAATTGTAAAATGGTCTTATCTATTGGCGATTTCGTTCCAATTCACATTCCAAGTAATATCCGGCATGCTAATTACATTGCCGGTTGCCAAATTGAATTATCTCTTATAGTTTCCGAGATATGGACTGTCGATAATTTACACCTTAGGCTCTGCTTCTAACTTGGGCCCAAATTGTAAAATGGTCTTACCTATTGGCGATTTCGTTCCAATTCACATTCCAAGTAATATTCGGCATGCTAATTACATTGCCGGTTGCCAAATTGTATTATCTCTTATAGTTTCCGAGATATGGACTATCGATAATTTACACCTTAGGCTCTGCTTCTAACTTGGGCCCAAATTGTAAAATGGTCTTATCTATTGGCGATTTCGTTCCAATTTACATTCCAAGTAATATTCGGCATGCTAATTACATTGCCGGTTGCCAAATTGCATTATCTCTTATAGTTTCCGAGATATGTACTATCGATAATTTACATCTTAGGCTCTGCTTCTAACTTGGGCCCAAATTGTAAAATCGTCTTATCTATTGGAGATTTCGTTCCAATTGACATTCCAAGTAATATTCGGCATGCTAATTACATTGCCGGTTGCCAAATTGCATTATCTCTTATAGTTTCCGAGATATGGACTATCGATAATTTACACCTTAGGCTCTGCTTCTAACTTGGGCCCAAATTGTAAAATGGTCTTATCTATTGGCGATTTCGTTCCAATTCACATTCCAAGTAATATCCGGCATGCTAATTACATTGCCGGTTGCCAAATTGAATTATCTCTTATAGTTTCCGAGATATGGACTATCGATAATTTACACCTTAGGCTCTGCTTCTAACTTGGGCCCAAATTGTAAAATCGTCTTATCTATTGGCGATTTCGTTCCAATTCACATTCCAAGTAATATTCGGCATGCTAATTACATTGCCGGTTGCCAAATTGCATTATCTCTTATAGTTTCCGAGATATGGACTATCGGTAATTTACACCTTAGGCTCTGCTTCTAACTTGGGCCCAAATTGTAAAATGGTCTTATCTATTGGCGATTTCGTTCCAATTCACATTCCAAGTAATATCCGGCATGCTAATTACATTGCCGGTTGCCAAACTGAATTATCTCTTATAGTTTCCGAGATATGGACTATCGATAATTTACACCTTAGGCTCTGCTTCTAACTTGGGCCCAAATTGTAAAATGGTCTTACCTATTGGCGATTTCGTTCCAATTCACATTCCAAGTAATATTCGGCATGCTAATTACATTGCCGGTTGCCAAATTGCATTATCTCTTATAGTTTCCGAGATATGGACTATCGATAATTTACACCTTAGGCTCTGCTTCTAACTTGGGCCCAAATTGTAAAATGGTCTTATCTATTGGCGATTTCGTTCCAATTTACATTCCAAGTAATATTCGGCATGCTAATTACATTGCCGGTTGCCAAATTGCATTATCTCTTATAGTTTCCGAGATATGTACTATCGATAATTTACATCTTAGGCTCTGCTTCTAACTTGGGCCCAAATTGTAAAATCGTCTTATCTATTGGCGATTTCGTTCCAATTGACATTCCAAGTAATATTCGGCATGCTAATTACATTGCCGGTTGCCAAATTGCATTATCTCTTATAGTTTCCGAGATATGGACTATCGATAATTTACACCTTAGGCTCTGCTTCAAACTTGGGCCCAAATTGTAAAATGGTCTTATCTATTGGCGATTTCGTTCCAATTCACATTCCAAGTAATATCCGGCATGCTAATTACATTGCCGGTTGCCAAATTGAATTATCTCTTATAGTTTCCGAGATATGGACTATCGATAATTTACATCTTAGGCTCTGCTTCTAACTTGGGCCCAAATTGTAAAATGGTCTTATCTATTGGCGATTTCGTTCCAATTCACATTCCAAGTAATATTCGGCATGCTAATTACATTGCCGGTTGCCAAATTGCATTATCTCTTATAGTTTCCGAGATATGGACTATCGATAATTTACATCTTAGGCTCTGCTTCTAACTTGGGCCCAAATTGTAAAATGGTCTTATCTATTGGCGATTTCGTTCCAATTCACATTCCAAGTAATATTCGGCATGCTAATTACATTGCCGGTTGCCAAATTGCATTATCTCTTATAGTTTCCGAGATATGGACTATCGATAATTTACACCTTAGTCTCTGCTTCTAACTTGGGCCCAAATTGTAAAATGGTCTTATCTATTGGCGATTTCGTCCCAATTCACATTCCAAATGATATTCGGCATGCTAATTACATTGCCGGTTGCGAAATTGCATTATCTCTTATAGTTTCCGAGATATGGACTATCAATAATTTACACCTTAGGCTCTGCTTCTAACTTGGGCCCAAATTGTAAAATGGTCTTATCTATTGGCGATTTCGTTCCAATTCACATTCCAAGTAATATTCGGCATGCTAATTACATTGCCGGTTGCCAAATTGCATTATCTCTTATAGTTTCCGAGATATGGACTATCGATAATTTACACCTTAGGCTCTGCTTCTAACTTGGGCCCAAATTGTAAAATGGTCTTATCTATTGGCGATTTCGTCCCAATTCACATTCCAAGTAATATTCGGCATGCTAATTACATTGCCGGTTGCCAAATTGCATTATCTCTTATAGTTTCCGAGATATGGACTATCGATAATTTACACCTTAGGCTCTGCTTCTAACTTGGGCCCAAATTGTAAAATGGCCTTATCTATTGGCGATTTCGTTCCAATTCACATTCCAAGTAATATTCGGCATGCTAATTACATTGCCGGTTGCCAAATTGCATTATCTCTTATAGTTTCCGAGATATGGACTATCGATAATTTACACCTTAGGCTCTGCTTCTAACTTGGGCCCAAATTGTAAAATGGTCTTATCTATTGACGAAACTAATATTCGGCATGCTAATTACATTGCCGGTTGCCAAATTGCATTATCTCTTATAGTTTCCGAGATATGGACTATCGATAATTTACACCTTAGGCTCTGCTTCTAACTTGGGCCCAAATTGTAAAATGGTCTTATCTATTGGCGATTTCGTTCCAATTCACATTCCAAGTAATATTCGGCATGCTAATTACATTGCCGGTTGCCAAATTGCATTATCTCTTATAGTTTCCGAGATATGGACTATCGATAATTTACATCTTAGGCTCTGCTTCTAACTTGGGCCCAAATTGTAAAATCGTCTTATCTATTGGCGATTTCGTTCCAATTCACATTCCAAGTAATATTCGGCATGCTAATTACATTGCCGGTTGCCAAATTGCATTATCTCTTATAGTTTCCGAGATATGGACTATCGATAATTTATACCTTAGGCTCTGCTTCTAACTTGGGCCCAAATTGTAAAATGGTCTTATCTATTGGCGATTTCGTTCCAATTCACATTCCAAGTAATATTCGGCATGCTAATTACATTGCCGGTTGCCAAATTGCATTATATCTTATAGTGTCCGAGATATGGACTATCGATAATTTACACCTTAGGCTCTGCTTCTAACTTGGGCCCAAATTGTAAAATGGTCTTATCTATTGGCGATTTCGTCCCAATTCACATTCCAAGTGATATTCGGCATGCTAATTACATTGCCGGTTGCGAAATTGCATTATCTCTTATAGTTTCCGAGATATGGACTATCCATAATTTACACCTTAGGCTCTGCTTCTAACTTGGGCCCAAATTGTAAAATGGTCTTATCTATTGGCGATTTCGTTCCAATTCACATTCCAAGTAATATTCGGCATGCTAATTACATTGCCGGTTGCCAAATTGCATTATCTCTTATAGTTTCCGAGATATGGACTATCGATAATTTACACCTTAGGCTCTGCTTCTAACTTGGGCCCAAATTGTAAAATGGTCTTATCTATTGGCGATTTCGTTCCAATTCGCATTCCAAGTAATATTCGGCATGCTAATTACTTTGCCGGTTGCCAAATTGCATTATCTCTTATAGTTTCCGAGATATGGACTATCGATAATTTACACCTTAGGCTCTGCTTCTAACTTGGGCCCAAATTGTAAAATGGTCTTATCTATTGGCGATTTCGTTCCAATTCACATTCCAAGTAATATTCGGCATGCTAATTACATTGCCGGTTGCCAAATTGCATTATCTCTTATAGTTTCCGAAATATGGACTATCGATAATTTACACCTTAGGCTCTGCTTCTAACTTGGGCCCAAATTGTAAAATGGTCTTATCTATTGGCGATTTCGTTCCAATTCACATTCCAAGTAATATTCGGCATGCTAATTACATTGCCGGTTGCCAAATTGCATTATCTCTTATAGTTTCCGAGATATGGACTATCGATAATTTACACCTTAGACTCTGCTTCTAACTTGGGCCCAAATTGTAAAATGGTCTTATCTATTGGCGATTTCGTTCCAATTCACACTCCAAGTAATATTCGGCATGCTAATTACATTGCCGGTTGCGAAATTGCATTATCTCTTATAGTTTCCGAGATATGGACTATCAATAATTTACACCTTAGGCTCTGCTTCTAACTTGGGCCCAAATTGTAAAATGGTCTTATCTATTGGCGATTTCGTTCCAATTCACATTCCAAGTAATATTCGGCATGCTAATTACATTGCCGGTTGCCAAATTGCATTATCTCTTATAGTTTCCGAGATATGGACTATCGATAATTTACACCTTAGGCTCTGCTTCTAACTTGGGCCCAAATTGTAAAATGGTCTTATCTATTGGCGATTTCGTTCCAATTCACATTCCAAGTAATATTCAGCATGCTAAATACATTGCCGGTTGCCAAATTGCATTATCTCTTATAGTTTCCGAGATATGGACTATCGATAATTTACACCTTAGGCTCTGCTTCTAACTTGGGCCCAAATTGTAAAATGGTCTTATCTATTGGCGATTTCGTTCCAATTCACATTCCAAGTAATATTCGGCATGCTAATTACATTGCCGGTTGCCAAATTGCATTATCTCTTATAGTTTCCGAGATATGGACTATCGATAATTTACACCTTAGGCCCTGCTTCTAACTTGGGCCCAAATTGTAAAATGGTCTTCTCTATTGGCGATTTCGTTCCAATTCACATTCCAAGTAATATTCGGCATGCTAATTACATTGCCGGTTGCCAAATTGCATTACCTCTTATAGTTTCCGAGATATGGACTATCGATAATTTACACCTTAGGCTCTGCTTCTAACTTGGGCCCAAATTGTAAAATGGTCTTATCTATTGGCGATTTCGTTCCAATTCAAATTCCAAGTAATATTCGGCATGCTAATTACATTGCCGGTTGCCAAATTGCATTATCTCTTATAGTTTCCGAGATATGGACTATCGATAATTTACACCTTAGGCTCTGCTTCTAACTTGGGCCCAAATTGTAAAATGGTCTTCTCTATTGGCGATTTCGTTCCAATTCACATTCCAAGTAATATTCGGCATGCTAATTACATTGCCGGTTGCCAAATTGCATTATCTCTTATAGTTTCCGAGATATGGACTATCAATAATTTACACCTTAGGCTCTGCTTCTAACTTGGGCCCAAATTGTAAAATGGTCTTATCTATTGGCGATTTCGTTCCAATTCACATTCCAAGTAATATTCGGCATGCTAATTACATTGCCGGTTGCCAAATTGAATTATCTCTTATAGTTTCCGAGATATGGACTATCGATAATTTACACCTTAGGCTCTGCTTCTAACTTGGGCCCAAATTGTAAAATGGTCTTACCTATTGGCGATTTCGTTCCAATTCACATTCCAAGTAATATTCGGCATACTAATTACATTGCCGGTTGCCAAATTGCATTATCTCTTATAGTTTCCGAGATATGGACTATCGATAATTTACAATTTAGGCTCTGCTTCTAACTTGGGCCCAAATTGTAAAATGGTCTTACCTATTGGCGATTTCGTTCCAATTCACATTCCAAGTAACATTCGGCATACTAATTACATTGCCGGTTGCCAAATTGCATTATCTCTTATAGTTTCCGAGATATGGACTATCGATAATTTACAATTTAGGCTCTGCTTCTAACTTGGGCCCAAATTGTAAAATGGTCTTATCTATTGGCGATTTCGTTCCAATTCACATTCCAATTAATATTCGGCATGCTAATTACATTGCCGGTTGCCAAATTGCATTATCTCTTATAGTTTCCGAGATATGGACTATCGATAATTTACACCTTAGGCTCTGCTTCTAACTTGGGCCCAAATTGTAAAATGGTCTTATCTGTTGACGATTTCGTTCCAATTCACATTCCAAGTAATATTCGGCATGCTAATTACATTGCCGGTTGCCAAATTGCATTATCTCTTATAGTTTCCGAGATATGGACTATCGATAATTTACACCTTAGGCTCTGCTTCTAACTTGGGCCCAAATTGTAAAATGGTCTTATCTATTGGCGATTTCGTTCCAATTCACATTCCAAGTAATATTCGGCATGCTAATTACATTGCCGGTTGCCAAATTGCATTATCTCTTATAGTTTCCGAGATATGGACTATCGATAATTTACACCTTAGGCTCTGCTTCTAACTTGGGCCCAAATTGTAAAATGGTCTTATCTATTGGCGATTTCGTTCCAATTCACATTCCAAGTAATATTCGGCATGCTAATTACATTGCCGGTTGCCAAATTGCATTATCTCTTATAGTTTCCGAGATATGGACTATCGATAATTTACACCTTAGGCTCTGCTTCTAACTTGGGCCCAAATTGTAAAATGGTCTTACCTATTGGCGATTTCGTTCCAATTCACATTCCAAGTAATATTCGGCATGCTAATTACATTGCCGGTTGCCAAATTGCATTATCTCTTATAGTTTCCGAGATATGGACTATCGATAATTTACACCTTAGGCTCTGCTTCTAACTTGGGCCCAAATTGTAAAATGGTCTTATCTATTGGCGATTTCGTTCCAATTCACATTCCAAGTAATATTCGGCATGCTAATTACATTGCCGGTTGCCAAATTGCATTATCTCTTATAGTTTCCGAGATATGGACTATCGATAATTTACACCTTAGGCTCTGCTTCTAACTTGGGCCAAAATTGTAAAATGGTCTTACCTATTGGCGATTTCGTTCCAATTCACATTCCAAGTAATATTCGGCATGCTAATTACATTGCCGGTTGCCAAATTGTATTATCTCTTATAGTTTCCGAGATATGGACTATCGATAATTTACACCTTAGGCTCTGCTTCTAACTTGGGCCCAAATTGTAAAATGGTCTTATCTATTGGCGATTTCGTTCCTATTTACATTCCAAGTAATATTCGGCATGCTAATTACATTGCCGGTTGCCAAATTGCATTATCTCTTATAGTTTCCGAGATATGTACTATCGATAATTTACATCTTAGGCTCTGCTTCTAACTTGGGCCCAAATTGTAAAATCGTCTTATCTATTGGAGATTTCGTTCCAATTGACATTCCAAGTAATATTCGGCATGCTAATTACATTGCCGGTTGCCAAATTGCATTATCTCTTATAGTTTCCGAGATATGGACTATCGATAATTTACACCTTAGGCTCTGCTTCTAACTTGGGCCCAAATTGTAAAATGGTCTTATCTATTGGCGATTTCGTTCCAATTCACATTCCAAGTAATATCCGGCATGCTAATTACATTGCCGGTTGCCAAATTGAATTATCTCTTATAGTTTCCGAGATATGGACTATCGATAATTTACACCTTAGGCTCTGCTTCTAACTTGGGCCCAAATTGTAAAATCGTCTTATCTATTGGCGATTTCGTTCCAATTCACATTCCAAGTAATATTCGGCATGCTAATTACATTGCCGGTTGCCAAATTGCATTATCTCTTATAGTTTCCGAGATATGGACTATCGGTAATTTACACCTTAGGCTCTGCTTCAAACTTGGGCCCAAATTGTAAAATGGTCTTATCTATTGGCGATTTCGTTCCAATTCACATTCCAAGTAATATCCGGCATGCTAATTACATTGACGGTTGCCAAATTGAATTATCTCTTATAGTTTCCGAGATATGGACTATCGATAATTTACACCTTAGGCTCTGCTTCTAACTTGGGCCCAAATTGTAAAATGGTCTTACCTATTAGCGATTTCGTTCCAATTCACATTCCAAGTAATATTCGGCATGCTAATTACATTGCCGGTTGCCAAATTGCATTATCTCTTATAGTTTCCGAGATATGGACTATCGATAATTTACACCTTAGGCTCTGCTTCTAACTTGGGCCCAAATTGTAAAATGGTCTTATCTATTGGCGATTTCGTTCCAATTTACATTCCAAGTAATATTCGGCATGCTAATTACATTGCCGGTTGCCAAATTGCATTATCTCTTATAGTTTCCGAGATATGTACTATCGATAATTTACATCTTAGGCTCTGCTTCTAACTTGGGCCCAAATTGTAAAATCGTCTTATCTATTGGCGATTTCGTTCCAATTGACATTCCAAGTAATATTCGGCATGCTAATTACATTGCCGGTTGCCAAATTGCATTATCTCTTATAGTTTCCGAGATATGGACTATCGATAATTTACACCTTAGGCTCTGCTTCAAACTTGGGCCCAAATTGTAAAATGGTCTTATCTATTGGCGATTTCGTTCCAATTCACATTCCAAGTAATATCCGGCATGCTAATTACATTGCCGGTTGCCAAATTGAATTATCTCTTATAGTTTCCGAGATATGGACTATCGATAATTTACATCTTAGGCTCTGCTTCTAACTTGGGCCCAAATTGTAAAATGGTCTTATCTATTGGCGATTTCGTTCCAATTCACATTCCAAGTAATATTCGGCATGCTAATTACATTGCCGGTTGCCAAATTGCATTATCTCTTATAGTTTCCGAGATATGGACTATCGATAATTTACATCTTAGGCTCTGCTTCTAACTTGGGCCCAAATTGTAAAATGGTCTTATCTATTGGCGATTTCGTTCCAATTCACATTCCAAGTAATATTCGGCATGCTAATAACATTTCCGGTTGCCAAATTGCATTATCTCTTATAGTTTCCGAGATATGGACTATCGATAATTTACACCTTAGTCTCTGCTTCTAACTTGGGCCCAAATTGTAAAATGGTCTTATCTATTGGCGATTTCGTCCCAATTCACATTCCAAGTGATATTCGGCATGCTAATTACATTGCCGGTTGCGAAATTGCATTATCTCTTATAGTTTCCGAGATATGGACTATCAATAATTTACACCTTAGGCTCTGCTTCTAACTTGGGCCCAAATTGTAAAATGGTCTTATCTATTGGCGATTTCGTTCCAATTCACATTCCAAGTAATATTCGGCATGCTAATTACATTGCCGGTTGCCAAATTGCATTATCTCTTATAGTTTCCGAGATATGGACTATCGATAATTTACACCTTAGGCTCTGCTTCTAACTTGGGCCCAAATTGTAAAATGGTCTTATCTATTGGCGATTTCGTCCCAATTCACATTCCAAGTAATATTCGGCATGCTAATTACATTGCCGGTTGCCAAATTGCATTATCTCTTATAGTTTCCGAGATATGGACTATCGATAATTTACACCTTAGGCTCTGCTTCTAACTTGGGCCCAAATTGTAAAATGGCCTTATCTATTGGCGATTTCGTTCCAATTCACATTCCAAGTAATATTCGGCATGCTAATTACATTGCCGGTTGCCAAATTGCATTATCTCTTATAGTTTCCGAGATATGGACTATCGATAATTTACACCTTAGGCTCTGCTTCTAACTTGGGCCCAAATTGTAAAATGGTCTTATCTATTGACGATTTCGTTCCAATTCACATTCCAAGTAATATTCGGCATGCTAATTACATTGCCGGTTGCCAAATTGCATTATCTCTTATAGTTTCCGAGATATGGACTATCGATAATTTACACCTTAGGCTCTGCTTCTAACTTGGGCCCAAATTGTAAAATGGTCTTATCTATTGGCGATTTCGTTCCAATTCACATTCCAAGTAATATTCGGCATGCTAATTACATTGCCGGTTGCCAAATTGCATTAATTCTTATAGTTTCCGAGATATGGACTATCGATAATTTACATCTTAGGCTCTGCTTCTAACTTGGGCCCAAATTGTAAAATCGTCTTATCTATTGGCGATTTCGTTCCAATTCACATTCCAAGTAATATTCGGCATGCTAATTACATTGCCGGTTGCCAAATTGCATTATCTCTTATAGTTTCCGAGATATGGACTATCGATAATTTACACCTTAGGCTCTGCTTCTAACTTGGGCCCAAATTGTAAAATGGTCTTATCTATTGGCGATTTCGTTCCAATTCACATTCCAAGTAATATTCGGCATGCTAATTACATTGCCGGTTGCCAAATTGCATTATATCTTATAGTTTCCGAGATATGGACTATCGATAATTTACACCTTAGGCTCTGCTTCTAACTTGGGCCCAAATTGTAAAATGGTCTTATCTATTGGCGATTTCGTCCCAATTCACATTCCAAGTGATATTCGGCATGCTAATTACATTGCCGGTTGCGAAATTGCATTATCTCTTATAGTTTCCGAGATATGGACTATCCATAATTTACACCTTAGGCTCTGCTTCTAACTTGGGCCCAAATTGTAAAATGGTCTTATCTATTGGCGATTTCGTTCCAATTCACATTCCAAGTAATATTCGGCATGCTAATTACATTGCCGGTTGCCAAATTGCATTATCTCTTATAGTTTCCGAGATATGGACTATCGATAATTTACACCTTAGGCTCTGCTTCTAACTTGGGCCCAAATTGTAAAATGGTCTTATCTATTGGCGATTTCGTTCCAATTCGCATTCCAAGTAATATTCGGCATGCTAATTACATTGCCGGTTGCCAAATTGCATTATCTCTTATAGTTTCCGAGATATGGACTATCGATAATTTACATCTTAGGCTCTGCTTCTAACTTGGGCCCAAATTGTAAAATGGTCTTATCTATTGGCGATTTCGTTCCAATTCACATTCCAAGTAATATTCGGCATGCTAATTACATTGCCGGTTGCCAAATTGCATTATCTCTTATAGTTTCCGAGATATGGACTATCGATAATTTACACCTTAGTCTCTGCTTCTAACTTGGGCCCAAATTGTAAAATGGTCTTATCTATTGGCGATTTCGTCCCAATTCACATTCCAAGTGATATTCGGCATGCTAATTACATTGCCGGTTGCGAAATTGCATTATCTCTTATAGTTTCCGAGATATGGACTATCAATAATTTACACCTTAGGCTCTGCTTCTAACTTGGGCCCAAATTGTAAAATGGTCTTATCTATTGGCGATTTCGTTCCAATTCACATTCCAAGTAATATTCGGCATGCTAATTACATTGCCGGTTGCCAAATTGCATTATCTCTTATAGTTTCCGAGATATGGACTATCGATAATTTACACCTTAGGCTCTGCTTCTAACTTGGGCCCAAATTGTAAAATGGTCTTATCTATTGGCGATTTCGTCCCAATTCACATTCCAAGTAATATTCGGCATGCTAATTACATTGCCGGTTGCCAAATTGCATTATCTCTTATAGTTTCCGAGATATGGACTATCGATAATTTACACCTTAGGCTCTGCTTCTAACTTGGGCCCAAATTGTAAAATGGCCTTATCTATTGGCGATTTCGTTCCAATTCACATTCCAAGTAATATTCGGCATGCTAATTACATTGCCGGTTGCCAAATTGCATTATCTCTTATAGTTTCCGAGATATGGACTATCGATAATTTACACCTTAGGCTCTGCTTCTAACTTGGGCCCAAATTGTAAAATGGTCTTATCTATTGACGAAACTAATATTCGGCATGCTAATTACATTGCCGGTTGCCAAATTGCATTATCTCTTATAGTTTCCGAGATATGGACTATCGATAATTTACACCTTAGGCTCTGCTTCTAACTTGGGCCCAAATTGTAAAATGGTCTTATCTATTGGCGATTTCGTTCCAATTCACATTCCAAGTAATATTCGGCATGCTAATTACATTGCCGGTTGCCAAATTGCATTATCTCTTATAGTTTCCGAGATATGGACTATCGATAATTTACATCTTAGGCTCTGCTTCTAACTTGGGCCCAAATTGTAAAATCGTCTTATCTATTGGCGATTTCGTTCCAATTCACATTCCAAGTAATATTCGGCATGCTAATTACATTGCCGGTTGCCAAATTGCATTATCTCTTATAGTTTCCGAGATATGGACTATCGATAATTTATACCTTAGGCTCTGCTTCTAACTTGGGCCCAAATTGTAAAATGGTCTTATCTATTGGCGATTTCGTTCCAATTCACATTCCAAGTAATATTCGGCATGCTAATTACATTGCCGGTTGCCAAATTGCATTATATCTTATAGTGTCCGAGATATGGACTATCGATAATTTACACCTTAGGCTCTGCTTCTAACTTGGGCCCAAATTGTAAAATGGTCTTATCTATTGGCGATTTCGTCCCAATTCACATTCCAAGTGATATTCGGCATGCTAATTACATTGCCGGTTGCGAAATTGCATTATCTCTTATAGTTTCCGAGATATGGACTATCCATAATTTACACCTTAGGCTCTGCTTCTAACTTGGGCCCAAATTGTAAAATGGTCTTATCTATTGGCGATTTCGTTCCAATTCACATTCCAAGTAATATTCGGCATGCTAATTACATTGCCGGTTGCCAAATTGCATTATCTCTTATAGTTTCCGAGATATGGACTATCGATAATTTACACCTTAGGCTCTGCTTCTAACTTGGGCCCAAATTGTAAAATGGTCTTATCTATTGGCGATTTCGTTCCAATTCGCATTCCAAGTAATATTCGGCATGCTAATTACTTTGCCGGTTGCCAAATTGCATTATCTCTTATAGTTTCCGAGATATGGACTATCGATAATTTACACCTTAGGCTCTGCTTCTAACTTGGGCCCAAATTGTAAAATGGTCTTATCTATTGGCGATTTCGTTCCAATTCACATTCCAAGTAATATTCGGCATGCTAATTACATTGCCGGTTGCCAAATTGCATTATCTCTTATAGTTTCCGAAATATGGACTATCGATAATTTACACCTTAGGCTCTGCTTCTAACTTGGGCCCAAATTGTAAAATGGTCTTATCTATTGGCGATTTCGTTCCAATTCACATTCCAAGTAATATTCGGCATGCTAATTACATTGCCGGTTGCCAAATTGCATTATCTCTTATAGTTTCCGAGATATGGACTATCGATAATTTACACCTTAGGCTCTGCTTCTAACTTGGGCCCAAATTGTAAAATGGTCTTATCTATTGGCGATTTCGTTCCAATTCACACTCCAAGTAATATTCGGCATGCTAATTACATTGCCGGTTGCGAAATTGCATTATCTCTTATAGTTTCCGAGATATGGACTATCAATAATTTACACCTTAGGCTCTGCTTCTAACTTGGGCCCAAATTGTAAAATGGTCTTATCTATTGGCGATTTCGTTCCAATTCACATTCCAAGTAATATTCGGCATGCTAATTACATTGCCGGTTGCCAAATTGCATTATCTCTTATAGTTTCCGAGATATGGACTATCGATAATTTACACCTTAGGCTCTGCTTCTAACTTGGGCCCAAATTGTAAAATGGTCTTATCTATTGGCGATTTCGTTCCAATTCACATTCCAAGTAATATTCAGCATGCTAAATACATTGCCGGTTGCCAAATTGCATTATCTCTTATAGTTTCCGAGATATGGACTATCGATAATTTACACCTTAGGCTCTGCTTCTAACTTGGGCCCAAATTGTAAAATGGTCTTATCTATTGGCGATTTCGTTCCAATTCACATTCCAAGTAATATTCGGCATGCTAATTACATTGCCGGTTGCCAAATTGCATTATCTCTTATAGTTTCCGAGATATGGACTATCGATAATTTACACCTTAGGCTCTGCTTCTAACTTGGGCCCAAATTGTAAAATGGTCTTCTCTATTGGCGATTTCGTTCCAATTCACATTCCAAGTAATATTCGGCATGCTAATTACATTGCCGGTTGCCAAATTGCATTACCTCTTATAGTTTCCGAGATATGGACTATCGATAATTTACACCTTAGGCTCTGCTTCTAACTTGGGCCCAAATTGTAAAATGGTCTTATCTATTGGCGATTTCGTTCCAATTCAAATTCCAAGTAATATTCGGCATGCTAATTACATTGCCGGTTGCCAAATTGCATTATCTCTTATAGTTTCCGAGATATGGACTATCGATAATTTACACCTTAGGCTCTGCTTCTAACTTGGGCCCAAATTGTAAAATGGTCTTCTCTATTGGCGATTTCGTTCCAATTCACATTCCAAGTAATATTCGGCATGCTAATTACATTGCCGGTTGCCAAATTGCATTATCTCTTATAGTTTCCGAGATATGGACTATCAATAATTTACACCTTAGGCTCTGCTTCTAACTTGGGCCCAAATTGTAAAATGGTCTTATCTATTGGCGATTTCGTTCCAATTCACATTCCAAGTAATATTCGGCATGCTAATTACATTGCCGGTTGCCAAATTGAATTATCTCTTATAGTTTCCGAGATATGGACTATCGATAATTTACACCTTAGGCTCTGCTTCTAACTTGGGCCCAAATTGTAAAATGGTCTTACCTATTGGCGATTTCGTTCCAATTCACATTCCAAGTAATATTCGGCATACTAATTACATTGCCGGTTGCCAAATTGCATTATCTCTTATAGTTTCCGAGATATGGACTATCGATAATTTACAATTTAGGCTCTGCTTCTAACTTGGGCCCAAATTGTAAAATGGTCTTACCTATTGGCGATTTCGTTCCAATTCACATTCCAAGTAACATTCGGCATACTAATTACATTGCCGGTTGCCAAATTGCATTATCTCTTATAGTTTCCGAGATATGGACTATCGATAATTTACAATTTAGGCTCTGCTTCTAACTTGGGCCCAAATTGTAAAATGGTCTTATCTATTGGCGATTTCGTTCCAATTCACATTCCAATTAATATTCGGCATGCTAATTACATTGCCGGTTGCCAAATTGCATTATCTCTTATAGTTTCCGAGATATGGACTATCGATAATTTACACCTTAGGCTCTGCTTCTAACTTGGGCCCAAATTGTAAAATGGTCTTATCTGTTGACGATTTCGTTCCAATTCACATTCCAAGTAATATTCGGCATGCTAATTACATTGCCGGTTGCCAAATTGCATTATCTCTTATAGTTTCCGAGATATGGACTATCGATAATTTACACCTTAGGCTCTGCTTCTAACTTGGGCCCAAATTGTAAAATGGTCTTATCTATTGGCGATTTCGTTCCAATTCACATTCCAAGTAATATTCGGCATGCTAATTACATTGCCGGTTGCCAAATTGCATTATCTCTTATAGTTTCCGAGATATGGACTATCGATAATTTACACCTTAGGCTCTGCTTCTAACTTGGGCCCAAATTGTAAAATGGTCTTATCTATTGGCGATTTCGTTCCAATTCACATTCCAAGTAATATTCGGCATGCTAATTACATTGCCGGTTGCCAAATTGCATTATCTCTTATAGTTTCCGAGATATGGACTATCGATAATTTACACCTTAGGCTCTGCTTCTAACTTGGGCCCAAATTGTAAAATGGTCTTACCTATTGGCGATTTCGTTCCAATTCACATTCCAAGTAATATTCGGCATGCTAATTACATTGCCGGTTGCCAAAGTGCATTATCTCTTATAGTTTCCGAGATATGGACTATCGATAATTTACACCTTAGGCTCTGCTTCTAACTTGGGCCCAAATTGTAAAATGGTCTTATCTATTGGCGATTTCGTTCCAATTCACATTCCAAGTAATATTCGGCATGCTAATTACATTGCCGGTTGCCAAATTGCATTATCTCTTATAGTTTCCGAGATATGGACTATCGATAATTTACACCTTAGGCTCTGCTTCTAACTTGGGCCCAAATTGTAAAATCGTCTTATCTATTGGCGATTTCGTTCCAATTCACATTCCAAGTAATATTCGGCATGCTAATTACATTGCCGGTTGCCAAATTGCATTATCTCTTATAGTTTCCGAGATATGGACTATCGGTAATTTACACCTTAGGCTCTGCTTCTAACTTGGGCCCAAATTGTAAAATGGTCTTATCTATTGGCGATTTCGTTCCAATTCACATTCCAAGTAATATCCGGCATGCTAATTACATTGCCGGTTGCCAAATTGAATTATCTCTTATAGTTTCCGAGATATGGACTCTCGATAATTTACACCTTAGGCTCTGCTTCTAACTTGGGCCAAAATTGTAAAATGGTCTTACCTATTGGCGATTTCGTTCCAATTCACATTCCAAGTAATATTCGGCATGCTAATTACATTGCCGGTTGCCAAATTGTATTATCTCTTATAGTTTCCGAGATATGGACTATCGATAATTTACACCTTAGGCTCTGCTTCTAACTTGGGCCCAAATTGTAAAATGGTCTTATCTATTGGCGATTTCGTTCCTATTTACATTCCAAGTAATATTCGGCATGCTAATTACATTGCCGGTTGCCAAATTGCATTATCTCTTATAGTTTCCGAGATATGTACTATCGATAATTTACATCTTAGGCTCTGCTTCTAACTTGGGCCCAAATTGTAAAATCGTCTTATCTATTGGCGATTTCGTTCCAATTGACATTCCAAGTAATATTCGGCATGCTAATTACATTGCCGGTTGCCAAATTGCATTATCTCTTATAGTTTCCGAGATATGGACTATCGATAATTTACACCTTAGGCTCTGCTTCTAACTTGGGCCCAAATTGTAAAATGGTCTTATCTATTGGCGATTTCGTTCCAATTCACATTCCAAGTAATATCCGGCATGCTAATTACATTGCCGGTTGCCAAATTGAATTATCTCTTATAGTTTCCGAGATATGGACTATCGATAATTTACACCTTAGGCTCTGCTTCTAACTTGGGCCCAAATTGTAAAATCGTCTTATCTATTGGCGATTTCGTTCCAATTCACATTCCAAGTAATATTCGGCATGCTAATTACATTGCCGGTTGCCAAATTGCATTATCTCTTATAGTTTCCGAGATATGGACTATCGGTAATTTACACCTTAGGCTCTGCTTCAAACTTGGGCCCAAATTGTAAAATGGTCTTATCTATTGGCGATTTCGTTCCAATTCACATTCCAAGTAATATCCGGCATGCTAATTACATTGACGGTTGCCAAATTGAATTATCTCTTATAGTTTCCGAGATATGGACTATCGATAATTTACACCTTAGGCTCTGCTTCTAACTTGGGCCCAAATTGTAAAATGGTCTTACCTATTGGCGATTTCGTTCCAATTCACATTCCAAGTAATATTCGGCATGCTAATTACATTGCCGGTTGCCAAATTGCATTATCTCTTATAGTTTCCGAGATATGGACTATCGATAATTTACACCTTAGGCTCTGCTTCTAACTTGGGCCCAAATTGTAAAATGGTCTTATCTATTGGCGATTTCGTTCCAATTTACATTCCAAGTAATATTCGGCATGCTAATTACATTGCCGGTTGCCAAATTGCATTATCTCTTATAGTTTCCGAGATATGTACTATCGATAATTTACATCTTAGGCTCTGCTTCTAACTTGGGCCCAAATTGTAAAATCGTCTTATCTATTGGCGATTTCGTTCCAATTGACATTCCAAGTAATATTCGGCATGCTAATTACATTGCCGGTTGCCAAATTGCATTATCTCTTATAGTTTCCGAGATATGGACTATCGATAATTTACACCTTAGGCTCTGCTTCAAACTTGGGCCCAAATTGTAAAATGGTCTTATCTATTGGCGATTTCGTTCCAATTCACATTCCAAGTAATATCCGGCATGCTAATTACATTGCCGGTTGCCAAATTGAATTATCTCTTATAGTTTCCGAGATATGGACTATCGATAATTTACATCTTAGGCTCTGCTTCTAACTTGGGCCCAAATTGTAAAATGGTCTTATCTATTGGCGATTTCGTTCCAATTCACATTCCAAGTAATATTCGGCATGCTAATTACATTGCCGGTTGCCAAATTGCATTATCTCTTATAGTTTCCGAGATATGGACTATCGATAATTTACATCTTAGGCTCTGCTTCTAACTTGGGCCCAAATTGTAAAATGGTCTTATCTATTGGCGATTTCGTTCCAATTCACATTCCAAGTAATATTCGGCATGCTAATTACATTTCCGGTTGCCAAATTGCATTATCTCTTATAGTTTCCGAGATATGGACTATCGATAATTTACACCTTAGTCTCTGCTTCTAACTTGGGCCCAAATTGTAAAATGGTCTTATCTATTGGCGATTTCGTCCCAATTCACATTCCAAGTGATATTCGGCATGCTAATTACATTGCCGGTTGCGAAATTGCATTATCTCTTATAGTTTCCGAGATATGGACTATCAATAATTTACACCTTAGGCTCTGCTTCTAACTTGGGCCCAAATTGTAAAATGGTCTTATCTATTGGCGATTTCGTTCCAATTCACATTCCAAGTAATATTCGGCATGCTAATTACATTGCCGGTTGCCAAATTGCATTATCTCTTATAGTTTCCGAGATATGGACTATCGATAATTTACACCTTAGGCTCTGCTTCTAACTTGGGCCCAAATTGTAAAATGGTCTTATCTATTGGCGATTTCGTCCCAATTCACATTCCAAGTAATATTCGGCATGCTAATTACATTGCCGGTTGCCAAATTGCATTATCTCTTATAGTTTCCGAGATATGGACTATCGATAATTTACACCTTAGGCTCTGCTTCTAACTTGGGCCCAAATTGTAAAATGGCCTTATCTATTGGCGATTTCGTTCCAATTCACATTCCAAGTAATATTCGGCATGCTAATTACATTGCCGGTTGCCAAATTGCATTATCTCTTATAGTTTCCGAGATATGGACTATCGATAATTTACACCTTAGGCTCTGCTTCTAACTTGGGCCCAAATTGTAAAATGGTCTTATCTATTGACGATTTCGTTCCAATTCACATTCCAAGTAATATTCGGCATGCTAATTACATTGCCGGTTGCCAAATTGCATTATCTCTTATAGTTTCCGAGATATGGACTATCGATAATTTACACCTTAGGCTCTGCTTCTAACTTGGGCCCAAATTGTAAAATGGTCTTATCTATTGGCGATTTCGTTCCAATTCACATTCCAAGTAATATTCGGCATGCTAATTACATTGCCGGTTGCCAAATTGCATTAATTCTTATAGTTTCCGAGATATGGACTATCGATAATTTACATCTTAGGCTCTGCTTCTAACTTGGGCCCAAATTGTAAAATCGTCTTATCTATTGGCGATTTCGTTCCAATTCACATTCCAAGTAATATTCGGCATGCTAATTACATTGCCGGTTGCCAAATTGCATTATCTCTTATAGTTTCCGAGATATGGACTATCGATAATTTACACCTTAGGCTCTGCTTCTAACTTGGGCCCAAATTGTAAAATGGTCTTATCTATTGGCGATTTCGTTCCAATTCACATTCCAAGTAATATTCGGCATGCTAATTACATTGCCGGTTGCCAAATTGCATTATATCTTATAGTTTCCGAGATATGGACTATCGATAATTTACACCTTAGGCTCTGCTTCTAACTTGGGCCCAAATTGTAAAATGGTCTTATCTATTGGCGATTTCGTCCCAATTCACATTCCAAGTGATATTCGGCATGCTAATTACATTGCCGGTTGCGAAATTGCATTATCTCTTATAGTTTCCGAGATATGGACTATCCATAATTTACACCTTAGGCTCTGCTTCTAACTTGGGCCCAAATTGTAAAATGGTCTTATCTATTGGCGATTTCGTTCCAATTCACATTCCAAGTAATATTCGGCATGCTAATTACATTGCCGGTTGCCAAATTGCATTATCTCTTATAGTTTCCGAGATATGGACTATCGATAATTTACACCTTAGGCTCTGCTTCTAACTTGGGCCCAAATTGTAAAATGGTCTTATCTATTGGCGATTTCGTTCCAATTCGCATTCCAAGTAATATTCGGCATGCTAATTACTTTGCCGGTTGCCAAATTGCATTATCTCTTATATTTTCCGAGATATGGACTATCGATAATTTACACCTTAGGCTCTGCTTCTAACTTGGGCCCAAATTGTAAAATGGTCTTATCTATTGGCGATTTCGTTCCAATTCACATTCCAAGTAATATTCGGCATGCTAATTACATTGCCGGTTGCCAAATTGCATTATCTCTTATAGTTTCCGAGATATGGACTATCGATAATTTACACCTTAGGCTCTGCTTCTAACTTGGGCCCAAATTGTAAAATGGTCTTATCTATTGGCGATTTCGTTCCAATTCACACTCCAAGTAATATTCGGCATGCTAATTACATTGCCGGTTGCGAAATTGCATTATCTCTTATAGTTTCCGAGATATGGACTATCAATAATTTACACCTTAGGCTCTGCTTCTAACTTGGGCCCAAATTGTAAAATGGTCTTATCTATTGGCGATTTCGTTCCAATTCACATTCCAAGTAATATTCGGCATGCTAATTACATTGCCGGTTGCCAAATTGCATTATCTCTTATAGTTTCCGAGATATGGACTATCGATAATTTACACCTTAGGCTCTGCTTCTAACTTGGGCCCAAATTGTAAAATGGTCTTATCTATTGGCGATTTCGTTCCAATTCACATTCCAAGTAATATTCAGCATGCTAATTACATTGCCGGTTGCCAAATTGCATTATCTCTTATAGTTTCCGAGATATGGACTATCGATAATTTACACCTTAGGCTCTGCTTCTAACTTGGGCCCAAATTGTAAAATGGTCTTATCTATTGGCGATTTCGTTCCAATTCACATTCCAAGTAATATTCGGCATGCTAATTACATTGCCGGTTGCCAAATTGCATTATCTCTTATAGTTTCCGAGATATGGACTATCGATAATTTACACCTTAGGCTCTGCTTCTAACTTGGGCCCAAATTGTAAAATGGTCTTCTCTATTGGCGATTTCGTTCCAATTCACATTCCAAGTAATATTCGGCATGCTAATTACATTGCCGGTTGCCAAATTGCATTACCTCTTATAGTTTCCGAGATATGGACTATCGATAATTTACACCTTAGGCTCTGCTTCTAACTTGGGCCCAAATTGTAAAATGGTCTTATCTATTGGCGATTTCGTTCCAATTCACATTCCAAGTAATATTCGGCATGCTAATTACATTGCCGGTTGCCAAATTGCATTATCTCTTATAGTTTCCGAGATATGGACTATCGATAATTTACACCTTAGGCTCTGCTTCAAACTTGGGCCCAAATTGTAAAATGGTCTTATCTATTGGCGATTTCGTTCCAATTCACATTCCAAGTAATATCCGGCATGCTAATTACATTGCCGGTTGCCAAATTGAATTATCTCTTATAGTTTCCGAGATATGGACTATCGATAATTTACATCTTAGGCTCTGCTTCTAACTTGGGCCCAAATTGTAAAATGGTCTTATCTATTGGCGATTTCGTTCCAATTCACATTCCAAGTAATATTCGGCATGCTAATTACATTGCCGGTTGCCAAATTGCATTATCTCTTATAGTTTCCGAGATATGGACTATCGATAATTTACATCTTAGGCTCTGCTTCTAACTTGGGCCCAAATTGTAAAATGGTCTTATCTATTGGCGATTTCGTTCCAATTCACATTCCAAGTAATATTCGGCATGCTAATTACTTTTCCGGTTGCCAAATTGCATTATCTCTTATAGTTTCCGAGATATGGACTATCGATAATTTACACCTTAGTCTCTGCTTCTAACTTGGGCCCAAATTGTAAAATGGTCTTATCTATTGGCGATTTCGTCCCAATTCACATTCCAAGTGATATTCGGCATGCTAATTACATTGCCGGTTGCGAAATTGCATTATCTCTTATAGTTTCCGAGATATGGACTATCAATAATTTACACCTTAGGCTCTGCTTCTAACTTGGGCCCAAATTGTAAAATGGTCTTATCTATTGGCGATTTCGTTCCAATTCACATTCCAAGTAATATTCGGCATGCTAATTACTTTTCCGGTTGCCAAATTGCATTATCTCTTATAGTTTCCGAGATATGGACTATCGATAATTTACACCTTAGGCTCTGCTTCTAACTTGGGCCCAAATTGTAAAATGGTCTTCTCTATTGGCGATTTCGTTCCAATTCACATTCCAAGTAATATTCGGCATGCTAATTACATTGCCGGTTGCCAAATTGCATTACCTCTTATAGTTTCCGAGATATGGACTATCGATAATTTACACCTTAGGCTCTGCTTCTAACTTGGGCCCAAATTGTAAAATGGTCTTATCTATTGGCGATTTCGTTCCAATTCACATTCCAAGTAATATTCGGCATGCTAATTACATTGCCGGTTGCCAAATTGCATTATCTCTTATAGTTTCCGAGATATGGACTATCGATAATTTACACCTTAGGCTCTGCTTCAAACTTGGGCCCAAATTGTAAAATGGTCTTATCTATTGGCGATTTCGTTCCAATTCACATTCCAAGTAATATCCGGCATGCTAATTACATTGCCGGTTGCCAAATTGAATTATCTCTTATAGTTTCCGAGATATGGACTATCGATAATTTACATCTTAGGCTCTGCTTCTAACTTGGGCCCAAATTGTAAAATGGTCTTATCTATTGGCGATTTCGTTCCAATTCACATTCCAAGTAATATTCGGCATGCTAATTACATTGCCGGTTGCCAAATTGCATTATCTCTTATAGTTTCCGAGATATGGACTATCGATAATTTACATCTTAGGCTCTGCTTCTAACTTGGGCCCAAATTGTAAAATGGTCTTATCTATTGGCGATTTCGTTCCAATTCACATTCCAAGTAATATTCGGCATGCTAATTACATTTCCGGTTGCCAAATTGCATTATCTCTTATAGTTTCCGAGATATGGACTATCGATAATTTACACCTTAGTCTCTGCTTCTAACTTGGGCCCAAATTGTAAAATGGTCTTATCTATTGGCGATTTCGTCCCAATTCACATTCCAAGTGATATTCGGCATGCTAATTACATTGCCGGTTGCGAAATTGCATTATCTCTTATAGTTTCCGAGATATGGACTATCAATAATTTACACCTTAGGCTCTGCTTCTAACTTGGGCCCAAATTGTAAAATGGTCTTATCTATTGGCGATTTCGTTCCAATTCACATTCCAAGTAATATTCGGCATGCTAATTACATTGCCGGTTGCCAAATTGCATTATCTCTTATAGTTTCCGAGATATGGACTATCGATAATTTACACCTTAGGCTCTGCTTCTAACTTGGGCCCAAATTGTAAAATGGTCTTATCTATTGGCGATTTCGTCCCAATTCACATTCCAAGTAATATTCGGCATGCTAATTACATTGCCGGTTGCCAAATTGCATTATCTCTTATAGTTTCCGAGATATGGACTATCGATAATTTACACCTTAGGCTCTGCTTCTAACTTGGGCCCAAATTGTAAAATGGCCTTATCTATTGGCGATTTCGTTCCAATTCACATTCCAAGTAATATTCGGCATGCTAATTACATTGCCGGTTGCCAAATTGCATTATCTCTTATAGTTTCCGAGATATGGACTATCGATAATTTACACCTTAGGCTCTGCTTCTAACTTGGGCCCAAATTGTAAAATGGTCTTATCTATTGACGATTTCGTTCCAATTCACATTCCAAGTAATATTCGGCATGCTAATTACATTGCCGGTTGCCAAATTGCATTATCTCTTATAGTTTCCGAGATATGGACTATCGATAATTTACACCTTAGGCTCTGCTTCTAACTTGGGCCCAAATTGTAAAATGGTCTTATCTATTGGCGATTTCGTTCCAATTCACATTCCAAGTAATATTCGGCATGCTAATTACATTGCCGGTTGCCAAATTGCATTAATTCTTATAGTTTCCGAGATATGGACTATCGATAATTTACATCTTAGGCTCTGCTTCTAACTTGGGCCCAAATTGTAAAATCGTCTTATCTATTGGCGATTTCGTTCCAATTCACATTCCAAGTAATATTCGGCATGCTAATTACATTGCCGGTTGCCAAATTGCATTATCTCTTATAGTTTCCGAGATATGGACTATCGATAATTTACACCTTAGGCTCTGCTTCTAACTTGGGCCCAAATTGTAAAATGGTCTTATCTATTGGCGATTTCGTTCCAATTCACATTCCAAGTAATATTCGGCATGCTAATTACATTGCCGGTTGCCAAATTGCATTATATCTTATAGTTTCCGAGATATGGACTATCGATAATTTACACCTTAGGCTCTGCTTCTAACTTGGGCCCAAATTGTAAAATGGTCTTATCTATTGGCGATTTCGTCCCAATTCACATTCCAAGTGATATTCGGCATGCTAATTACATTGCCGGTTGCGAAATTGCATTATCTCTTATAGTTTCCGAGATATGGACTATCCATAATTTACACCTTAGGCTCTGCTTCTAACTTGGGCCCAAATTGTAAAATGGTCTTATCTATTGGCGATTTCGTTCCAATTCACATTCCAAGTAATATTCGGCATGCTAATTACATTGCCGGTTGCCAAATTGCATTATCTCTTATAGTTTCCGAGATATGGACTATCGATAATTTACACCTTAGGCTCTGCTTCTAACTTGGGCCCAAATTGTAAAATGGTCTTATCTATTGGCGATTTCGTTCCAATTCGCATTCCAAGTAATATTCGGCATGCTAATTACTTTGCCGGTTGCCAAATTGCATTATCTCTTATATTTTCCGAGATATGGACTATCGATAATTTACACCTTAGGCTCTGCTTCTAACTTGGGCCCAAATTGTAAAATGGTCTTATCTATTGGCGATTTCGTTCCAATTCACATTCCAAGTAATATTCGGCATGCTAATTACATTGCCGGTTGCCAAATTGCATTATCTCTTATAGTTTCCGAGATATGGACTATCGATAATTTACACCTTAGGCTCTGCTTCTAACTTGGGCCCAAATTGTAAAATGGTCTTATCTATTGGCGATTTCGTTCCAATTCACACTCCAAGTAATATTCGGCATGCTAATTACATTGCCGGTTGCGAAATTGCATTATCTCTTATAGTTTCCGAGATATGGACTATCAATAATTTACACCTTAGGCTCTGCTTCTAACTTGGGCCCAAATTGTAAAATGGTCTTATCTATTGGCGATTTCGTTCCAATTCACATTCCAAGTAATATTCGGCATGCTAATTACATTGCCGGTTGCCAAATTGCATTATCTCTTATAGTTTCCGAGATATGGACTATCGATAATTTACACCTTAGGCTCTGCTTCTAACTTGGGCCCAAATTGTAAAATGGTCTTATCTATTGGCGATTTCGTTCCAATTCACATTCCAAGTAATATTCAGCATGCTAATTACATTGCCGGTTGCCAAATTGCATTATCTCTTATAGTTTCCGAGATATGGACTATCGATAATTTACACCTTAGGCTCTGCTTCTAACTTGGGCCCAAATTGTAAAATGGTCTTATCTATTGGCGATTTCGTTCCAATTCACATTCCAAGTAATATTCGGCATGCTAATTACATTGCCGGTTGCCAAATTGCATTATCTCTTATAGTTTCCGAGATATGGACTATCGATAATTTACACCTTAGGCTCTGCTTCTAACTTGGGCCCAAATTGTAAAATGGTCTTCTCTATTGGCGATTTCGTTCCAATTCACATTCCAAGTAATATTCGGCATGCTAATTACATTGCCGGTTGCCAAATTGCATTACCTCTTATAGTTTCCGAGATATGGACTATCGATAATTTACACCTTAGGCTCTGCTTCTAACTTGGGCCCAAATTGTAAAATGGTCTTATCTATTGGCGATTTCGTTCCAATTCACATTCCAAGTAATATTCGGCATGCTAATTACATTGCCGGTTGCCAAATTGCATTATCTCTTATAGTTTCCGAGATATGGACTATCGATAATTTACACCTTAGGCTCTGCTTCTAACTTGGGCCCAAATTGTAAAATGGTCTTATCTATTGGCGATTTCGTTCCAATTCACATTCCAAGTAATATTCGGCATGCTAATTACATTGCCGGTTGCCAAATTGCATTATCTCTTATAGTTTCCGAGATATGGACTATCGATAATTTACACCTTAGGCTCTGCTTCTAACTTGGGCCCAAATTGTAAAATGGCCTTATCTATTGGCGATTTCGTTCCAATTCACATTCCAAGTAATATTCGGCATGCTAATTACATTGCCGGTTGCCAAATTGCATTATCTCTTATAGTTTCCGAGATATGGACTATCGATAATTTACACCTTAGGCTCTGCTTCTAACTTGGGCCCAAATTGTAAAATGGTCTTATCTATTGACGATTTCGTTCCAATTCACATTCCAAGTAATATTCGGCATGCTAATTACATTGCCGGTTGCCAAATTGCATTATCTCTTATAGTTTCCGAGATATGGACTATCGATAATTTACACCTTAGGCTCTGCTTCTAACTTGGGCCCAAATTGTAAAATGGTCTTATCTATTGGCGATTTCGTTCCAATTCACATTCCAAGTAATATTCGGCATGCTAATTACATTGCCGGTTGCCAAATTGCATTAATTCTTATAGTTTCCGAGATATGGACTATCGATAATTTACATCTTAGGCTCTGCTTCTAACTTGGGCCCAAATTGTAAAATCGTCTTATCTATTGGCGATTTCGTTCCAATTCACATTCCAAGTAATATTCGGCATGCTAATTACATTGCCGGTTGCCAAATTGCATTATCTCTTATAGTTTCCGAGATATGGACTATCGATAATTTACACCTTAGGCTCTGCTTCTAACTTGGGCCCAAATTGTAAAATGGTCTTATCTATTGGCGATTTCGTTCCAATTCACATTCCAAGTAATATTCGGCATGCTAATTACATTGCCGGTTGCCAAATTGCATTATATCTTATAGTTTCCGAGATATGGACTATCGATAATTTACACCTTAGGCTCTGCTTCTAACTTGGGCCCAAATTGTAAAATGGTCTTATCTATTGGCGATTTCGTCCCAATTCACATTCCAAGTGATATTCGGCATGCTAATTACATTGCCGGTTGCGAAATTGCATTATCTCTTATAGTTTCCGAGATATGGACTATCCATAATTTACACCTTAGGCTCTGCTTCTAACTTGGGCCCAAATTGTAAAATGGTCTTATCTATTGGCGATTTCGTTCCAATTCACATTCCAAGTAATATTCGGCATGCTAATTACATTGCCGGTTGCCAAATTGCATTATCTCTTATAGTTTCCGAGATATGGACTATCGATAATTTACACCTTAGGCTCTGCTTCTAACTTGGGCCCAAATTGTAAAATGGTCTTATCTATTGGCGATTTCGTTCCAATTCGCATTCCAAGTAATATTCGGCATGCTAATTACTTTGCCGGTTGCCAAATTGCATTATCTCTTATAGTTTCCGAGATATGGACTATCGATAATTTACACCTTAGGCTCTGCTTCTAACTTGGGCCCAAATTGTAAAATGGTCTTATCTATTGGCGATTTCGTTCCAATTCACATTCCAAGTAATATTCGGCATGCTAATTACATTGCCGGTTGCCAAATTGCATTATCTCTTATAGTTTCCGAGATATGGACTATCGATAATTTACACCTTAGGCTCTGCTTCTAACTTGGGCCCAAATTGTAAAATGGTCTTATCTATTGGCGATTTCGTTCCAATTCACACTCCAAGTAATATTCGGCATGCTAATTACATTGCCGGTTGCGAAATTGCATTATCTCTTATAGTTTCCGAGATATGGACTATCAATAATTTACACCTTAGGCTCTGCTTCTAACTTGGGCCCAAATTGTAAAATGGTCTTATCTATTGGCGATTTCGTTCCAATTCACATTCCAAGTAATATTCGGCATGCTAATTACATTGCCGGTTGCCAAATTGCATTATCTCTTATAGTTTCCGAGATATGGACTATCGATAATTTACACCTTAGGCTCTGCTTCTAACTTGGGCCCAAATTGTAAAATGGTCTTATCTATTGGCGATTTCGTTCCAATTCACATTCCAAGTAATATTCGGCATGCTAATTACATTGCCGGTTGCCAAATTGCATTATCTCTTATAGTTTCCGAGATATGGACTATCGATAATTTACACCTTAGGCTCTGCTTCTAACTTGGGCCCAAATTGTAAAATGGTCTTCTCTATTGGCGATTTCGTTCCAATTCACATTCCAAGTAATATTCGGCATGCTAATTACATTGCCGGTTGCCAAATTGCATTACCTCTTATAGTTTCCGAGATATGGACTATCGATAATTTACACCTTAGGCTCTGCTTCTAACTTGGGCCCAAATTGTAAAATGGTCTTATCTATTGGCGATTTCGTTCCAATTCACATTTCAAGTAATATTCGGCATGCTAATTACATTGCCGGTTGCCAAATTGCATTATCTCTTATAGTTTCCGAGATATGGACTATCGATAATTTACACCTTAGGCTCTGCTTCTAACTTGGGCCCAAATTGTAAAATGCTCTTCTCTATTGGCGATTTCGTTCCAATTCACATTCCAAGTAATATTCGGCATGCTAATTACATTGCCGGTTGCCAAATTGCATTATCTCTTATAGTTTCCGAGATATGGACTATCAATAATTTACACCTTAGGCTCTGCTTCTAACTTGGGCCCAAATTGTAAAATGGTCTTATCTATTGGCGATTTCGTTCCAATTCACATTCCAAGTAATATTCGGCATGCTAATTACATTGCCGGTTGCCAAATTGAATTATCTCTTATAGTTTCCGAGATATGGGCTATCGATAATTTACACCTTAGGCTCTGCTTCTAACTTGGGCCCAAATTGTAAAATGGTCTTACCTATTGGCGATTTCGTTCCAATTCACATTCCAAGTAATATTCGGCATACTAATTACATTGCCGGTTGCCAAATTGCATTATCTCTTATAGTTTCCGAGATATGGACTATCGATAATTTACAATTTAGGCTCTGCTTCTAACTTGGGCCCAAATTGTAAAATGGTCTTATCTATTGGCGATTTCGTTCCAATTCACATTCCAATTAATATTCGGCATGCTAATTACATTGCCGGTTGCCAAATTGCATTATCTCTTATAGTTTCCGAGATATGGACTATCGATAATTTACACCTTAGGCTCTGCTTCTAACTTGGGCCCAAATTGTAAAATGGTCTTATCTATTGGCGATTTCGTTCCAATTCACATTCCAAGTAATATTCGGCATGCTAATTACATTGCCGGTTGCCAAATTGCATTATCTCTTATAGTTTCCGAGATATGGACTATCGATAATTTACACCTTAGGCTCTGCCTCTAACTTGGGCCCAAATTGTAAAATGGTCTTATCTATTGGCGATTTCGTTCCAATTCACATTCTAAGTAATATTCGGCATGCTAATTACATTGCCGGTTGCCAAACTGCATTATCTCTTATAGTTTCCGAGATATGGACTATCGATAATTTACACCTTAGGCTCTGCTTCTAACTTGGGCCCAAATTGTAAAATGGTCTTATCTATTGGCGATTTCGTCCCAATTCACATTCCAAGTGATATTCGGCATGCTCATTACATTGCCGGTTGCGAAATTGCATTATCTCTTATAGTTTCCGAGATATGGACTATCAATAATTTACACCTTAGGCTCTGCTTCTAACTTGGGCCCAAATTGTAAAATGGTCTTATCTATTGGCGATTTCGTTCCAATTCACATTCCAAGTAATATTCGGCATGCTAATTACATTGCCGGTTGCCAAATTGCATTATTTCTTATAGTTTCCGAGATATGGACTATCGATAATTTTCACCTTAGGCTCTGCTTCTAACTTGGGCCCAAATTGTAAAATGGTCTTATCTATTGGCGATTTCGTTCCAATTCACATTCCAAGTAATATTCGGCATGCTAATTACATTGCCGGTTGCCAAATTGCATTATCTCTTATAGTTTCCGAGATATGGACTATCGATAATTTACACCTTAGGCTCTGCTTCTAACTTGGGCCCAAATTGTAAAATGGTCTTATCTGTTGACGATTTCGTTCCAATTCACATTCCAAGTAATATTCGGCATGCTAATTACATTGCCGGTTGCCAAATTGCATTATCTCTTATAGTTTCCGAGATATGGACTATCGATAATTTACACCTTAGGCTCTGCTTCTAACTTGGGCCCAAATTGTAAAATGGTCTTATCTATTGGCGATTTCGTTCCAATTCACATTCCAAGTAATATTCGGCATGCTAATTACATTGCCGGTTGCCAAATTGAATTATCTCTTATAGTTTCCGAGATATGGACTATCGATAATTTACACCTTAGGCTCTGCTTCTAACTTGGGCCCAAATTGTAAAATGGTCTTACCTATTGGCTATTTCGTTCCAATTCACATTCCAAGTAATATTCGGCATGATAATTACATTGCCGGTTGCCAAATTGCATTATCTCTTATAGTTTCCGAGATATGGACTATCGATAAATTACACCTTAGGCTCTGCTTCTAACTTGGGCCCAAATTGTAAAATGGTCTTACCTATTGGCTATTTCGTTCCAATTCACATTCCAAGTAATATTCGGCATGATAATTACATTGCCGGTTGCCAAATTGCATTATCTCTTATAGTTTCCGAGATATGGACTATCGATAAATTACACCTTAGGCTCTGCTTCTAACTTGGGCCCAAATTGTAAAATGGTCTTATCTATTGGCGATTTCGTTCCAATTCACATTCCAAGTAATATTCGGCATGCTAATTACATTGCCGGTTGCCAAATTGCATTATCACTTATAGTTTCCGAGATATGGACTATCCATAATTTACACCTTAGGCTCTGCTTCTAACTTGGGCCCAAATTGTAAAATGGTCTTATCTATTGGCGATTTCGTTCCAATTCACATTCCAAGTAATATTCGGCATGCTAATTACATTGCCGGTTGCCAAATTGCATTATCTCTTATAGTTTCCGAGATATGGACTATCGATAATTTACACCTTAGGCTCTGCTTCTAACTTGGGCCCAAATTGTCAAATGGTCTTATCTATTGGCGATTTCGTTCCAATTCACATTCCAAGTAATATTCGGCATGCTAATTACATTGCCGGTTGCCAAATTGCATTATCTCTTATAGTTTCCGAGATATGGACTATCGATAATTTACATCTTAGGCTCTGCTTCTAACTTGGGCCCAAATTGTAAAATCGTCTTATCTATTGGCGATTTCGTTCCAATTCACATTCCAAGTAATATTCGGCATGCTAATTACATTGCCGGTTGCCAAATTGCATTATCTCTTATAGTTTCCGAGATATGGACTATCGATAATTTACACCTTAGGCTCTGCTTCTAACTTGGGCCCAAATTGTAAAATGGTCTTATCTATTGGCGATTTCGTTCCAATTCACATTCCAAGTAATATCCGGCATGCTAATTACATTGCCGGTTGCCAAATTGAATTATCTCTTATAGTTTCCGAGATATGGACTATCGATAATTTACACCTTAGGCTCTGCTTCTAACTTGGGCCCAAATTGTAAAATGGTCTTATCTATTGGCGATTACGTTCCAATTCACATTCCAAGTAATATTCGGCATGCTAATTACATTGCCGGTTGCCAAATTGCATTATCTCTTATAGTTTCCGAGATATGGACTATCGATAATTTACACCTTAGGCTCTGCTTCTAACTTGGGCCCAAATTGTAAAATGGTCTTATCTATTGGCGATTTCGTTCCAATTCACATTCCAAGTAATATTCGGCATGCTAATTACATTGCCGGTTGCCAAATTGCATTATCTCTTATAGTTTCCGAGATATGGACTATCGATAATTTACATCTTAGGCTCTGCTTCTAACTTGGGCCCAAATTGTAAAATGGTCTTATCTATTGGCGATTTCGTTCCAATTCACATTCCAAGTAATATTCGGCATGCTAATTACATTGCCGGTTGCCAAATTGCATTATCTCTTATAGTTTCCGAGATATGGACTATCGATAATTTACACCTTAGGCTCTGCTTCTAACTTGGGCCCAAATTGTAAAATGGTCTTATCTATTGGCGATTTCGTTCCAATTCACATTCCAAGTAATATTCGGCATGCTAATTACATTGCCGGTTGCCAAATTGCATTATCTCTTATAGTTTCCGAGATATGGACTATCGATAATTTACACCTTAGGCTCTGCTTCTAACTTGGGCCCAAATTGTAAAATGGTCTTATCTATTGGCGATTTCGTCCCAATTCACATTCCAAGTGATATTCGGCATGCTAATTACATTGCCGGTTGCGAAATTGCATTATCTCTTATAGTTTCCGAGATATGGACTATCAATAATTTACACCTTAGGCTCTGCTTCTAACTTGGGCCCAAATTGTAAAATGGTCTTATCTATTGGCGATTTCGTTCCAATTCACATTCCAAGTAATATTCGGCATGCTAATTACATTGCCGGTTGCCAAATTGCATTATCTCTTATAGTTTCCGAGATATGGACTATCGATAATTTACACCTTAGGCTCTGCTTCTAACTTGGGCCCAAATTGTAAAATGGTCTTATCTATTGGCGATTTCGTTCCAATTCACATTCCAAGTAATATTCGGCATGCTAATTACATTGCCGGTTGCCAAATTGCATTATCTCTTATAGTTTCCGAGATATGGACTATCGATAATTTACACCTTAGGCTCTGCTTCTAACTTGGGCCCAAATTGTAAAATGGTCTTATCTATTGGCGATTTCGTTCCAATTCACATTCCAAGTAATATTCGGCATGCTAATTACATTGCCGGTTGCCAAATTGCATTATCTCTTATAGTTTCCGAGATATGGACTATCGATAATTTACACCTTAGGCTCTGCTTCTAACTTGGGCCCAAATTGTAAAATGGTCTTATCTATTGGCGATTTCGTTCCAATTCACATTCCAAGTAATATTCGGCATGCTAATTACATTGCCGGTTGCCAAATTGCATTATCTCTTATAGTTTCCGAGATATGGACTATCGATAATTTACACCTTAGGCTCTGCTTCTAACTTGGGCCCAAATTGTAAAATGGTCTTATCTATTGGCGATTTCGTTCCAATTCACACTCCAAGTAATATTCGGCATGCTAATTACATTGCCGGTTGCGAAATTGCATTATCTCTTATAGTTTCCGAGATATGGACTATCAATAATTTACACCTTAGGCTCTGCTTCTAACTTGGGCCCAAATTGTAAAATGGTCTTATCTATTGGCGATTTCGTTCCAATTCACATTCCAAGTAATATTCGGCATGCTAATTACATTGCCGGTTGTCAAATTGCATTATCTCTTATAGGTTCCGAGATATGGACTATCGATAATTTACACCTTAGGCTCTGCTTCTAACTTGGGCCCAAATTGTAAAATATTCTTATCTATTGGCGATTTCGTTCCAATTCACATTCCAAGTAATATTCGGCATGCTAATTACATTGCCGGTTGCCAAATTGCATTATCTCTTATAGTTTCCGAGATATGGACTATCGATAATTTACACCTTAGGCTCTGCTTCTAACTTGGGCCCAAATTGTAAAATGGTCTTATCTATTGGCGATTTCGTTCCAATTCACATTCCAAGTAATATTCGGCATGCTAATTACATTGCCGGTTGCCAAATTGCATTATCTCTTATAGTTTCCGAGATATGGACTATCGATAATTTACACCTTAGGCTCTGCTTCTAACTTGGGCCCAAATTGTAAAATGGTCTTCTCTATTGGCGATTTCGTTCCAATTCACATTCCAAGTAATATTCGGCATGCTAATTACATTTCCGGTTGCCAAATTGCATTACCTCTTATAGTTTCCGAGATATGGACTATCGATAATTTACACCTTAGGCTCTGCTTCTAACTTGGGCCCAAATTGTAAAATGGTCTTATCTATTGGCGATATCGTTCCAATTCACATTCCAAGTAATATTCGGCATGCTAATTACATTGCCGGTTGCCAAATTGCATTATCTCTTATAGTTTCCGAGATATGGACTATCGATAATTTACACCTTAGGCTCTGCTTCTAACTTGGGCCCAAATTGTAAAATGGTCTTCTCTATTGGCGATTTCGTTCCAATTCACATTAAAAGTAATATTCGGCATGCTAATTACATTGCCGGTTGCCAAATTGCATTATCTCTTATAGTTTCCGAGATATGGACTATCAATAATTTACACCTTAGGCTCTGCTTCTAACTTGGGCCCAAATTGTAAAATGGTCTTATCTATTGGCGATTTCGTTCCAATTCACATTCCAAGTAATATTCGGCATGCTAATTACATTGCCGGTTGCCAAATTGAATTATCTCTTATAGTTTCCGAGATATGGACTATCGATAATTTACACCTTAGGCTCTGCTTCTAACTTGGGCCCAAATTGTAAAATGGTCTTACCTATTGGCGATTTCGTTCCAATTCACATTCCAAGTAATATTCGGCATGCTAATTACATTGCCGGTTGCCAAATTGCATTATCTCTTATAGTTTCCGAGATATGGACTATCGATAATTTACACCTTAGGCTCTGCTTCTAACTTGGGCCCAAATTGTAAAATGGTCTTATCTATTGGCAATTTCGTTCCAATTCACATTCCAATTAATATTCGGCATGCTAATTACATTGCCGGTTGCCAAATTGCATTATCTCTTATAGTTTCCGAGATATGGACTATCGATAATTTACACCTTAGGCTCTGCTTCTAACTTGGGCCCAAATTGTAAAATGGTCTTATCTATTGGCGATTCCGTTCCAATTCACATTCCAAGTAATATTCGGCATGCTAATTACATTGCCGGTTGCCAAATTGCATTATCTCTTATAGTTTCCGAGATATGGACTATCGATAATTTACACCTTAGGCTCTGCTTCTAACTTGGGCCCAAATTGTAAAATGGTCTTATCTATTGGCGATTTCGTTCCAATTCACATTCCAAGTAATATTCGGCATGCTAATTACATTGCCGGTTGCCAAATTGCATTATCTCTTATAGTTTCCGAGATATGGACTATCGATAATTTACACCTTAGGCTCTGCTTCTAACTTGGGCCCAAATTGTAAAATGGTCTTATCTATTGGCGATTTCGTTCCAATTCACATTCCAAGTAATATTCGGCATGCTAATTACATTGCCGGTTGCCAAATTGAATTATCTCTTATAGTTTCCGAGATATGGACTATCGATAATTTACACCTTAGGCTCTGCTTCTAACTTGGGCCCAAATTGTAAAATGGTCTTATCTATTGGCGATTTCGTTCCAATTCACATTCCAAGTAATATTCGGCATGCTAATTACATTGCCGGTTGCCAAATTGCATTATCTCTTATAGTTTCCGAGATATGGACTATCGATAATTTACACCTTAGGCTCTGCTTCTAACTTGGGCCCAAATTGTAAAATGGTCTTATCTATTGGCGATTTCGTTCCAATTCACATTCCAAGTAATATTCGGCATGCTAATTACATTGCCGGTTGCCAAATTGCATTATCTCTTATAGTTTCCGAGATATGGACTATCGATAATTTACACCTTAGGCTCTGCTTCTAACTTGGGCCCAAATTGTAAAATGGTCTTATCTATTGGCGATTTCGTCCCAATTCACATTCCAAGTGATATTCGGCATGCTAATTACATTGCCGGTTGCGAAATTGCATTATCTCTTATAGTTTCCGGGATATGGACTATCAATAATTTACACCTTAGGCTCTGCTTCTAACTTGGGCCCAAATTGTAAAATGGTCTTATCTATTGGCGATTTCGTTCCAATTCACATTCCAAGTAATATTCGGCATGCTAATTACATTGCCGGTTGCCAAATTGCATTATCTCTTATAGTTTCCGAGATACGGACTATCGATAATTTACACCTTAGGCTCTGCTTCTAACTTGGGCCCAAATTGTAAAATGGCCTTATCTATTGGCGATTTCGTTCCAATTCACATTCCAAGTAATATTCGGCATGCTAATTACATTGCCGGTTGCCAAATTGCATTATCTCTTATAGTTTCCGAGATATGGACTATCGATAATTTACACCTTAGGCTCTGCTTCTAACTTGGGCCCAAATTGTAAAATGGTCTTATCTATTGACGATTTCGTTCCAATTCACATTCCAAGTAATATTCGGCATGCTAATTACATTGCCGGTTGCCAAATTGCATTATCTCTTATAGTTTCCGAGATATGGACTATCGATAATTTACACCTTAGGCTCTGCTTCTAACTTGGGCCCAAATTGTAAAATGGTCTTATCTATTGGCGATTTCGTTCCAATTCATATTCCAATTAATATTCGGCATGCTAATTACATTGCCGGTTGCCAAATTGCATTATCTCTTATAGTTTCCGAGATATGGACTATCGATAATTTACACCTTAGGCTCTGCTTCTAACTTGGGCCCAAATTGTAAAATGGTCTTATCTATTGGCGATTCCGTTCCAATTCACATTCCAAGTAATATTCGGCATGCTAATTACATTGCCGGTTGCCAAATTGCATTATCTCTTATAGTTTCCGAGATATGGACTATCGATAATTTACACCTTAGGCTCTGCTTCTAACTTGGGCCCAAATTGTAAAATGGTCTTATCTATTGGCGATTTCGTTCCAATTCACATTCCAAGTAATATTCGGCATGCTAATTATATTGCCGGTTGCCAAATTGAATTATCTCTTATAGTTTCCGAGATATGGACTATCGATAATTTACACCTTAGGCTCTGCTTCTAACTTGGGCCCAAATTGTAAAATGGTCTTACCTATTGGCGATTTCGTTCCAATTCACATTCCAAGTAATATTCGGCATGCTAATTACATTGCCGGTTGCCAAATTGCATTATCTCTTATAGTTTCCGAGATATGGACTATCGATAATTTACACCTTAGGCTCTGCTTCTAACTTGGGCCCAAATTGTAAAATGGTCTTATCTATTGGCGATTTCGTCCCAATTCACATTCCAAGTGATATTCGGCATGCTAATTACATTGCCGGTTGCGAAATTGCATTATCTCTTATAGTTTCCGAGATATGGACTATCAATAATTTACACCTTAGGCTCTGCTTCTAACTTGGGCCCAAATTGTAAAATGGTCTTATCTTTTGGCGATTTCGTTTCAATTCACATTCCAAGTAATATTTGGCATGCTAATTACATTGCCGGTTGCCAAATTGCATTATCTCTTATAGTTTCCGAGATATGGACTATCGATAATTTACACCTTAGGCTCTGCTTCTAACTTGGGCCCAAATTGTAAAATGGCCTTATCTATTGGCGATTTCGTTCCAATTCACATTCCAAGTAATATTCGGCATGCTAATTACATTGCCGGTTGCCAAATTGCATTATCTCTTATAGTTTCCGAGATATGGACTATCGATAATTTACACCTTAGGCTCTGCTTCTAACTTGGGCCCAAATTGTAAAATGGTCTTATCTATTGACGATTTCGTTCCAATTCACATTCCAAGTAATATTCGGCATGCTAATTACATTGCCGGTTGCCAAATTGCATTATCTCTTATAGTTTCCGAGATATGGACTATCGATAATTTACACCTTAGGCTCTGCTTCTAACTTGAGCCCAAATTGTAAAATGGTCTTATCTATTGGCGATTTCGTTCCAATTCACATTCCAAGTAATATTCGGCATGCTAATTACATTGCCGGTTGCCAAATTGCATTATCTCTTATAGTTTCCGAGATATGGACTATCGATAACTTACATCTTAGGCTCTGCTTCTAACTTGGGCCCAAATTGTAAAATCGTCTTATCTATTGGCGATTTCGTTCCAATTCACATTCCAAGTAATATTCGGCATGCTAATTACATTGCCGGTTGCCAAATTGCATTATCTCTTATAGTTTCCGAGATATGGACTATCGATAATTTACACCTTAGGCTCTGCTTCTAACTTGGGCCCAAATTGTAAAATGGTCTTATCTATTGGCGATTTCGTTCCTATTCACATTCCAAGTAATATCCGGCATGCTAATTACATTGCCGGTTGCCAAATTGAATTATCTCTTATAGTTTCCGAGATATGGACTATCGATAATTTACACCTTAGGCTCTGCTTCTAACTTGGGCCCAAATTGTAAAATGGTCTTATCTATTGGCGATTTCGTTCCAATGCACATTCCAAGTAATATTCGGCATGCTAATTACATTGCCGGTTGCCAAATTGCATTATCTCTTATAGTTTCCGAGATATGGACTATCGATAATTTACATCTTAGGCTCTGCTTCTAACTTGGGCCCAAATTGTAAAATGGTCTTATCTATTGGCGATTTCGTTCCAATTCACATTCCAAGTAATATTCGGCATGCTAATTACATTGCCGGTTGCCAAATTGCATTATCTCTTATACTTTCCGAGATATGGACTATCGATAATTTACACCTTAGGCTCTGCTTCTAACTTGGGCCCAAATTGTAAAATGGTCTTATCTATTGGCGATTTCGTCCCAATTCACATTCCAAGTGATATTCGGCATGCTAATTACATTGCCGGTTGCGAAATTGCATTATCTCTTATAGTTTCCGAGATATGGACTATCCATAATTTACACCTTAGGCTCTGCTTCTAACTTGGGCCCAAATTGTAAAATGGTCTTATCTATTGGCGATTTCGTTCCAATTCACATTCCAAGTAATATTCGGCATGCTAATTACATTGCCGGTTGCCAAATTGCATTATCTCTTATAGTTTCCGAGATATGGACTATCGATAATTTACACCTTAGGCTCTGCTTCTAACTTGGGCCCAAATTGTAAAATGGTCTTATCTATTGGCGATTTCGTTCCAATTCACATTCCAAGTAATATTCGGCATGCTAATTACTTTGCCGGTTGCCAAATTGCATTATCTCTTATAGTTTCCGAGATATGGACTATCGATAATTTACACCTTAGGCTCTGCTTCTAACTTGGGCCCAAATTGTAAAATGGTCTTATCTATTGGCGATTTCGTTCCAATTCACATTCCAAGTAATATTCGGCATGCTAATTACATTGCCGGTTGCCAAATTGCATTATCTCTTATATTTTCCGAGATATGGACTATCGATAATTTACACCTTAGGCTCTGCTTCTAACTTCGGCAAAAATTGGAAAATGGTCTTATCTATTGGCGATTTCGTTCCAATTCACATTCCAAGTAATATTCGGCATGCTAATTACATTGCCGGTTGCCAAATTGCATTATCTCTTATAGTTTACGAGATATGGACTATCGATAATTTACACCTTAGGCTCTGCTTCTAACTTGGGCCCAAATTGTAAAATGGTCTTATCTATTGGCGATTTCGTTCCAATTCACACTCCAAGTAATATTCGGCATGCTAATTACATTGCCGGTTGCGAAGTTGCATTATCTCTTATAGTTTCCGAGATATGGACTATCAATAATTTTCACCTTAGGCTCTGCTTCTAACTTGGGCCCAAATTGTAAAATGGTCTTATCTATTGGCGATTTCGTTCCAATTCACATTCCAAGTAATATTCGGCATGCTAATTACATTGCCGGTTGCCAAATTGCATTATCTCTTATAGTTTCCGAGATATGGACTATCGATAATTTACACCTTAGGCTCTGCTTCTAACTTGGGCCCAAATTGTAAAATGGTCTTATCTATTGGCGATTCCGTTCCAATTCACATTCCAAGTAATATTCGGCATGCTAATTACTTTGCCGGATGCCAAATTGCATTATCTCTTATAGTTTCCGAGATATGGACTATCGATAATTTACACCATACACCTTAGGCTCTGCTTCTAACTTGGGCCCAAATTGTAAAATGGTCTTATCTATTGGCGATTTCGTTCCAATTCACATTCCAAGTAATATTCGGCATGCTAATTACATTGCCGGTTGCCAAATTGCATTATCTCTTATAGTTTCCGAGATATGGACTATCGATAATTTACACCTTAGGCTCTGCTTCTAACTTGGGCCCAAATTGTAAAATGGTCTTATCTATTGGCGATTTCGTTCCAATTCACATTCCAAGTAATATTCGGCATGCTAATTACATTGCCGGTTGCCAAATTGAATTATCTCTTATAGTTTCCGAGATATGGACTATCGATAATTTACACCTTAGGCTCTGCTTCTAACTTGGGCCCAAATTGTAAAATGGTCTTACCTATTGGCGATTTCGTTCCAATTCACATTCCAAGTAATATTCGGCATGCTAATTACATTGCCGGTTGCCAAATTGCATTATCTCTTATAGTTTCCGAGATATGGACTATCGATAATTTACACCTTAGGCTCTGCTTCTAACTTGGGCCCAAATTGTAAAATGGTCTTACCTATTGGCGATTTCGTTCCAATTCACATTCCAAGTAATATTCGGCATGCTAATTACATTGCCGGTTGCCAAATTGCATTATCTCTTATAGTTTCCGAGATATGGACTATCGATAATTTACACCTTAGGCTCTGCTTCTAACTTGGGCCCAAATTGTAAAATGGTCTTACCTATTGGCGATTTCGTTCCAATTCACATTCCAAGTAATATTCGGCATGCTAATTACATTGCCGGTTGCCAAATTGCATTATCTCTTATAGTTTCCGAGATACGGACTATCGATAATTTACACCTTAGGCTCTGCTTCTAACTTGGGCCCAAATTGTAAAATGGTCTTATCTATTGGCGATTTCGTCCCAATTCACATTCCAAGTGATATTCGGCATGCTAATTACATTGCCGGTTGCGAAATTGCATTATCTCTTATAGTTTCCGAGATATGGACTATCAATAATTTACACCTTAGGCTCTGCTTCTAACTTGGGCCCAAATTGTAAAATGGTCTTATCTTTTGGCGATTTCGTTTCAATTCACATTCCAAGTAATATTTGGCATGCTAATTACATTGCCGGTTGCCAAATTGCATTATCTCTTATAGTTTCCGAGATATGGACTATCGATAATTTACACCTTAGGCTCTGCTTCTAACTTGGGCCCAAATTGTAAAATGGTCTTATCTATTGGCGATTTCGTTCCAATTCACATTCCAAGTAATTTACACCTTAGGCTCTGCTTCTAACTTGGGCCCAAATTGTAAAATGGTCTTATCTATTGGCGATTTCGTTCCAATTCACATTCCAATTAATATTCGGCATGCTAATTACATTGCCGGTTGCCAAATTGCATTATCTCTTATAGTTTCCGAGATATGGACTATCGATAATTTACACCTTAGGCTCTGCTTCTAACTTGGGCCCAAATTGTAAAATGGTCTTATCTATTGGCGATTTCGTTCCAATTCACATTCCAAGTAATATTCGGCATGCTAATTACATTGCCGGTTGCCAAATTGCATTATCTCTTATAGTTTCCGAGATATGGACTATCGATAATTTACACCATAGGCTCTGCTTCTAACTTGGGCCCAAATTGTAAAATGGTCTTATCTATTGGCGATTTCGTTCCAATTCACATTCCAAGTAATATTCGGCATGCTAATTACATTGCCGGTTGCCAAATTGCATTATCTCTTATAGTTTCCGAGATATGGACTATCGATAATTTACACCTTAGGCTCTGCTTCTAACTTGGGCCCAAATTGTAAAATGGTCTTATCTATTGGCGTTTTCGTTCCAATTCACATTCCAAGTAATATTCGGCATGCTAATTACATTGCCGGTTGCCAAATTGAATTATCTCTTATAGTTTCCGAGATATGGACTATCGATAATTTACACCTTAGGCTCTGCTTCTAACTTGGGCCCAAATTGTAAAATGGTCTTACCTATTGGCGATTTCGTTCCAATTCACATTCCAAGTAATATTCGGCATGCTAATTACATTGCCGGTTGCCAAATTGCATTATCTCTTATAGTTTCCGAGATATGGACTATCGATAATTTACACCTTAGGCTCTGCTTCTAACTTGGGCCCAAATTGTAAAATGGTCTTATCTATTGGCGATTTCGTTCCAATTCACATTCCAAGTAATATTCGGCATGCTAATTACATTGCCGGTTGCCAAATTGCATTATCTCTTATAGTTTCCGAGATATGGACTATCGATAATTTACACCTTAGGCTCTGCCTCTAACTTGGGCCCAAATTGTAAAATGGTCTTATCTATTGGCGATTTCGTCCCAATTCACATTCCAAGTGATATTCGGCATGCTAATTACATTGCCGGTTGCGAAATTGCATTATCTCTTATAGTTTCCGAAATATGGACTATCAATAATTTACACCTTAGGCTCTGCTTCTAACTTGGGCCCAAATTGTAAAATGGTCTTATCTATTGGCGATTTCGTTCCAATTCACATTCCAAGTAATATTCGGCATGCTAATTACATTGCCGGTTGCCAAATTGCATTATCTCTTATAGTTTCCGAGATATGGACTATCGATAATTTACACCTTAGGCTCTGCTTCTAACTTGGGCCCAAATTGTAAAATGGCCTTATCTATTGGCGATTTCGTCCCAATTCACATTCCAAGTGATATTCGGCATGCTAATTACATTGCCGGTTGCGAAATTGCATTATCTCTTATAGTTTCCGAGATATGGACTATCAATAATTTACACCTTAGGCTCTGCTTCTAACTTGGGCCCAAATTGTAAAATGGTCTTATCTATTGGCGATTTCGTTCCAATTCACATTCCAAGTAATATTCGGCATGCTAATTACATTGCCGGTTGCCAAATTGCATTATCTCTTATAGTTTCCGAGATATGGACTATAGATAATTTACACCTTAGGCTCTGCTTCTAACTT
Organism: Rhynchophorus ferrugineus; assembly: GCF_030347505.1. Classification (NCBI taxonomy): domain Eukaryota; kingdom Metazoa; phylum Arthropoda; class Insecta; order Coleoptera; family Curculionidae; genus Rhynchophorus; species Rhynchophorus ferrugineus. The sequence goes on along the minus strand of NW_027472723.1, from coordinate 226,974 downwards.
GGGCCCAAATTGTAAAATGGTCTTATCTATTGGCGATTTCGTTCCAATTCACATTCCAAGTAATATTCGGCATGCTAAATACATTGCCGGTTGCCAAATTGCATTATCTCTTATAGTTTCCGAGATATGGACTATCGATAATTTACACCTTAGGCTCTGCTTCTAACTTGGGCCCAAATCGTAAAATGGTCTTATCTATTGGCGATTTCGTTACAATTCACATTCCAAGTAATATTCGGCATGCTAATTACATTGCCGGTTGCCAAATTGCATTATCTCTTATAGTTTCCGAGATATGGACTATCGATAATTTACACCTTAGGCTCTGCTTCTAACTTGGGCCTAAATTGTAAAATGGTCTTATCTATTGGCGATTTCGTTCCAATTCACATTCCATGTAATATTCGGCATGCTAATTACATTGCCGGTTGCCAAATTGCATTATCTCTTATAGTTTCCGAGATATGGACTATCGATAATTTACACCTTAGGCTCTGCTTCTAACTTGGGCCCAAATTGTAAAATGGTCTTATCTATTGGCGATTTCGTTCCAATTCACATTCCAAGTAATATTCGGCATGCTAATTACATTGCCGGTTGCCAAATTGCATTATCTCTTATAGTTTCCGAGATATGGACTATCGATAATTTACACCTTAGGCTCTGCTACTAACTTGGCCCAAATTGTAAAATGGTCTTATCTATTGGCGATTTCGTTCCAATTCACACTCCAAGTAATATTCGGCATGCTGATTACATTGCCGGTTGCGAAATTGCATTATCTCTTATAGTTTCCGAGATATGAACTATCAATAATTCACACCTTAGGCTCTGCTTCTAACTTGGGCCCAAATTGTAAAATGGTCTTATCTATTGGCGATTTCGTTCCAATTCACATTCCAAGTAATATTCGCCATGCTAATTACATTGCCGGTTACCAAATTGCATTATCTCTTATAGTTTCCGAGATATGGACTATCGATAATTTACACCTTAGGCTCTGCTTCTAACTTGGGCCCAAATTGTAAAATGGTCTTATCTATAGGCGATTTCGTTCCAATTCACATTCCAAGTAATATTCGGCATGCTAATTACATTGCCGGTTGCCAAATTGCATTATCTCTTATAGTTTCCGAGATATGGACTATCGATAATTTACACCTTAGGCTCTGCTTCTAACTTGGGCCCAAATTGTAAAATGGCCTTATCTATTGGCGATTTCGTTCCAATTCACATTCCAAGTAATATTCGGCATGCTAATTACATTGCCGGTTGCCAAATTGCATTATCTCTTGTAGTTTCCGAGATATGGACTATCAATAATTTACACCTTAGGCTCTGCTTCTAACTTGGGCCCAAATTGTAAAATGGTCTTATCTATTGGCGATTTCGTTCCAATTCACATTCCAAGTAATATTCGGCATGCTAATTACATTGCCGGTTGCCAAATTGAATTATCTCTTATAGTTTCCGAGATATGGACTATCGATAATTTACACCTTAGGCTCTGCTTCTAACTTGGGCCCAAATTGTAAAATGGTCTTACCTATTGGCGATTTCGTTCCAATTAACATTCCAAGTAATATTCGGCATGCTAATTACATTGCCGGTTGCCAAATTGCATTATCTCTTATAGTTTCCGAGATATGGACTATCGATAATTTACACCTTAGGCTCTGCTTCTAACTTGGGCCCAAATTGTAAAATGGTCTTATCTATTGGCGATTTCGTTCCAATTCACATTCCAATTAATATTCGGCATGCTAATTACATTGCCGGTTGCCAAATTGCATTATCTCTTATAGTTTCCGAGATATGGACTATCGATAATTTACACCTTAGGCTCTGCTTCTAACTTGGGCCCAAATTGTAAAATGGTCTTATCTATTGGCGATTTCGTTCCAATTCACATTCCAAGTAATATTCGGCATGCTAATTACATTGCCGGTTGCCAAATTGCATTATCTCTTATAGTTTCCGAGATATGGACTATCGATAATTTACACCATAGGCTCTGCTTCTAACTTGGGCCCAAATTGTAAAATGGTCTTATCTATTGGCGATTTCGTTCCAATTCACATTCCAAGTAATATTCGGCATGCTAATTACATTGCCGGTTGCCAAATTGCATTATCTCTTATAGTTTCCGAGATATGGACTATCGATAATTTACACCTTAGGCTCTGCTTCTAACTTGGGCCCAAATTGTAAAATGGTCTTATCTATTGGCGTTTTCGTTCCAATTCACATTCCAAGTAATATTCGGCATGCTAATTACATTGCCGGTTGCCAAATTGAATTATCTCTTATAGTTTCCGAGATATGGACTATCGATAATTTACACCTTAGGCTCTGCTTCTAACTTGGGCCCAAATTGTAAAATGGTCTTACCTATTGGCGATTTCGTTCCAATTCACATTCCAAGTAATATTCGGCATGCTAATTACATTGCCGGTTGCCAAATTGCATTATCTCTTATAGTTTCCGAGATATGGACTATCGATAATTTACACCTTAGGCTCTGCTTCTAACTTGGGCCCAAATTGTAAAATGGTCTTATCTATTGGCGATTTCGTTCCAATTCACATTCCAAGTAATATTCGGCATGCTAATTACATTGCCGGTTGCCAAATTGCATTATCTCTTATAGTTTCCGAGATATGGACTATCGATAATTTACACCTTAGGCTCTGCTTCTAACTTGGGCCCAAATTGTAAAATGGTCTTATCTATTGGCGATTTCGTCCCAATTCACATTCCAAGTGATATTCGGCATGCTAATTACATTGCCGGTTGCGAAATTGCATTATCTCTTATAGTTTCCGAGATATGGACTATCAATAATTTACACCTTAGGCTCTGCTTCTAACTAGACCCCAAATTGTAAAATGGTCTTATCTATTGGCGATTTCGTTCCAATTCACATTCCAAGTAATATTCGGCATGCTAATTACATTGCCGGTTGCCAAATTGCATTATCTCTTATAGTTTCCGAGATATGGACTATCGATAATTTACACCTTAGGCTCTGCTTCTAACTTGGGCCCAAATTGTAAAATGGTCTTATCTATTGGCGATTTCGTCCCAATTCACATTCCAAGTGATATTCGGCATGCTAATTACATTTCCGGTTGCGAAATTGCATTATCTCTTATAGTTTCCGAGATATGGACTATCAATAATTTACACCTTAGGCTCTGCTTCTAACTTGGGCCCAAATTGTAAAATGGTCTTATCTATTGGCGATTTCGTTCCAATTCACATTCCAAGTAATATTCGGCATGCTAATTACATTGCCGGTTGCCAAATTGCATTATCTCTTATAGTTTCCGAGATATGGACTATCGATAATTTACACCTTAGGCTCTGCTTCTAACTTGGGCCCAAATTGTAAAATGGTCTTATCTATTGGCGATTTCGTTCCAATTCACATTCCAAGTAATATTCGGCATGCTAAATACATTGCCGGTTGCCAAATTGCATTATCTCTTATAGTTTCCGAGATATGGACTATCGATAATTTACACCTTAGGCTCTGCTTCTAACTTGGGCCCAAATTGTAAAATGGTCTTATCTATTGGCGATTTCGTTCCAATTCACATTCCAAGTAATATTCGGCATGCTAATTACATTGCCGGTTGCCAAATTGCATTATCTCTTATAGTTTCCGAGATATGGACTATCGATAATTTACACCTTAGGCTCTGCTTCTAACTTGGGCCCAAATTGTAAAATGGTCTTATCTATTGGCGATTTCGTTCCAATTCACATTCCAAGTAATATTCGGCATGCTAATTACATTGCCGGTTGCCAAATTGCATTATCTCTTATAGTTTCCGAGATATGGACTATCGATAATTTACACCTTAGGCTCTGCTTCTAACTTGGGCCCAAATTGTAAAATGGTCTTATCTATTGGCGATTTCGTTCCAATTCACATTCCAAGTAATATTCGGCATGCTAATTACATTGCCGGTTGCCAAATTGCATTATCTCTTATAGTTTCCGAGATATGGACTATCGATAATTTACACCTTAGGCTCTGCTTCTAACTTGCTCCCAAATTGTAAAATGGTCTTATCTATTGGCGATTTCGTTCCAATTCACATTCCAAGTAATATTCGGCATGCTAATTACATTGCCGGTTGCCAAATTGCATTATCTCTTATAGTTTCCGAGATATGGACTATCGATAATTTACACCTTAGGCTCTGCTTTTAACTTGGGCCCAAATTGTAAAATGGTCTTATCTATTGGCGATTTCGTCCCAATTCACATTCCAAGTGACATTCGGCATGCTAATTACATTGCCGGTTGCGAAATTGCATTATCTCTTATAGTTTCCGAGATATGGACTATCAATAATTTACACCTTAGGCTCTGCTTCTAACTTGGGCCCAAATTGTAAAATGGTCTTATCTATAGGCGATTTCGTTCCAATTCACATTCCAAGTAATATTCGGCATGCTAATTACATTGCCGGTTGCCAAATTGCATTATCTCTTATAGTTTCCGAGATATGGACTATCGATAATTTACACCTTAGGCTCTGCTTCTAACTTGGGCCCAAATTGTAAAATGGTCTTATCTATTGGCGATTTCGTTCCAATTCACATTCCAAGTAATATTCGGCATGCTAATTACATTGCCGGTTGCCAAATTGCATTATCTCTTATAGTTTCCGAGATATGGACTATCGATAATTTACACCTTAGGCTCTGCTTCTAACTTGGGCCTAAATTGTAAAATGGTCTTATCTATTGGCGATTTCGTTCCAATTCACATTCCAAGTAATATTCGGCATGCTAATTACATTGCCGGTTGCCGAATTGCATTATCTCTTATAGTTTCCGAGATATGGACTATCGATAATTTACACCTTAGGCTCTGCTTCTAACTTGGGCCCAAATTGTAAAATGGTCTTATCTATTGGCGATTTCGTTCCAATTCACATTCCAAGTAATATTCGGCATGCTAATTACATTGCCGGTTGCCAAATTGCATTATCTCTTATAGTTTCCGAGATATGGACTATCGATAATTTACACCTTAGGCTCTGCTACTAACTTGGCCCAAATTGTAAAATGGTCTTATCTATTGGCGATTTCGTTCCAATTCACACTCCAAGTAATATTCGGCATGCTAATTACATTGCCGGTTGCGAAATTGCATTATCTCTTATAGTTTCCGAGATATGAACTATCAATAATTCACACCTTAGGCTCTGCTTCTAACTTGGGCCCAAATTGTAAAATGGTCTTATCTATTGGCGATTTCGTTCCAATTCACATTCCAAGTAATATTCGCCATGCTAATTACATTGCCGGTTGCCAAATTGCATTATCTCTTATAGTTTCCGAGATATGGACTATCGATAATTTACACCTTAGGCTCTGCTTCTAACTTGGGCCCAAATTGTAAAATGGCCTTATCTATTGGCGATTTCGTTCCAATTCACATTCCAAGTAATATTCGGCATGCTAATTACATTGCCGGTTGCCAAATTGCATTATCTCTTGTAGTTTCCGAGATATGGACTATCAATAATTTACACCTTAGGCTCTGCTTCTAACTTGGGCCCAAATTGTAAAATGGTCTTATCTATTGGCGATTTCGTTCCAATTCACATTCCAAGTAATATTCGGCATGCTAATTACATTGCCGGTTGCCAAATTGAATTATCTCTTATAGTTTCTGAGATATGGACTATCGATAATTTACACCTTAGGCTCTGCTTCTAACTTGGGCCCAAATTGTAAAATGGTCTTACCTATTGGCGATTTCGTTCCAATTAACATTCCAAGTAATATTCGGCATGCTAATTACATTGCCGGTTGCCAAATTGCATTATCTCTTATAGTTTCCGAGATATGGACTATCGATAATTTACACCTTAGGCTCTGCTTCTAACTTGGGCCCAAATTGTAAAATGGTCTTATCTATTGGCGATTTCGTTCCAATTCACATTCCAATTAATATTCGGCATGCTAATTACATTGCCGGTTGCCAAATTGCATTATCTCTTATAGTTTCCGAGATATGGACTATCGATAATTTACACCTTAGGTTCTGCTTCTAACTTGGGCCCAAATTGTAAAATGGTCTTATCTATTGGCGATTTCGTTCCAATTCACATTCCAAGTAATATTCGGCATGCTAATTACATTGCCGGTTGCCAAATTGCATTATCTCTTATAGTTTCCGAGATATGGACTATCGATAATTTACACCTTAGGCTCTGCTTCTAACTTGGGCCCAAATTGTAAAATGGTCTTATCTATTGGCGATTTCGTTCCAATTCACATTCCAAGTAATATTCGGCATGCTAATTACATTGCCGGTTGCCAAATTGCATTATCTCTTATAATTTCTGAGATATGGACTATCGATAATTTACACCTTAGGCTCTGCTTCTAACTTGGGCCCAAATTGTAAAATGGTCTTATCTATTGGCGATTTCGTTCCAATTCACATTCCAAGTAATATTCGGCATGCTAATTACATTGCCGGTTGCCAAATTGAATTATCTCTTATAGTTTCCGAGATATGGACTATCGATAATTTACACCTTAGGCTCTGCTTCTAACTTGGGCCCAAATTGTAAAATGGTCTTACCTATTGGCGATTTCGTTCCAATTCACATTCCAAGTAATATTCGGCATGCTAATTACATTGCCGGTTGCCAAATTGCATTATCTCTTATAGTTTCCGAGATATGGACTATCGATAATTTACACCTTAGGCTCTGCTTCTAACTTGGGCCCAAATTGTAAAATGGTCTTATCTATTGGCGATTTCGTTCCAATTCACATTCCAAGTAATATTCGGCATGCTAATTACATTGCCGGTTGCCAAATTGCATTATCTCTTATAGTTTCCGAGATATGGACTATCGATAATTTACACCTTAGGCTCTGCTTCTAACTTGGGCCCAAATTGTAAAATGGTCTTATCTATTGGCGATTTCGTCCCAATTCACATTCCACGTGATATTCGGCATGCTAATTACATTGCCGGTTGCGAAATTGCATTATCTCTTATAGTTTCCGAGATATGGACTATCAATAATTTACACCTTAGGCTCTGCTTCTAACTTGGGCCCAAATTGTAAAATGGTCTTATCTATTGGCGATTTCGTTCCAATTCACATTCCAAGTAATATTCGGCATGCTAATTACATTGCCGGTTGCCAAATTGCATTATCTCTTATAGTTTCCGAGATATGGACTATCGATAATTTACACCTTAGGCTCTGCTTCTAACTTGGGCCCAAATTGTAAAATGGTCTTATCTATTGGCGATTTCGTTCCAATTCACATTCCAAGTAATATTCGGCATGCTAATTACATTGCCGGTTGCCAAATTGCATTATCTCTTATAGTTTCCGAGATATGGACTATCGATAATTTACACCTTAGGCTCTGCTTCTAACTTGGGCCTAAATTGTAAAATGGTCTTATCTATTGGCGATTTCGTTCCAATTCACATTCCAAGTAATATTCGGCATGCTAATTACATTGCCGGTTGCCGAATTGCATTATCTCTTATAGTTTCCGAGATATGGACTATCGATAATTTACACCTTAGGCTCTGCTTCTAACTTGGGCCCAAATTGTAAAATGGTCTTATCTATTGGCGATTTCGTTCCAATTCACATTCCAAGTAATATTCGGCATGCTAATTACATTGCCGGTTGCCAAATTGCATTATCTCTTATAGTTTCCGAGATATGGACTATCGATAATTTACACCTTAGGCTCTGCTACTAACTTGGCCCAAATTGTAAAATGGTCTTATCTATTGGCGATTTCGTTCCAATTCACACTCCAAGTAATATTCGGCATGCTAATTACATTGCCGGTTGCGAAATTGCATTATCTCTTATAGTTTCCGAGATATGAACTATCAATAATTCACACCTTAGGCTCTGCTTCTAACTTGGGCCCAAATTGTAAAATGGTCTTATCTATTGGCGATTTCGTTCCAATTCACATTCCAAGTAATATTCGCCATGCTAATTACATTGCCGGTTGCCAAATTGCATTATCTCTTATAGTTTCCGAGATATGGACTATCGATAATTTACACCTTAGGCTCTGCTTCTAACTTGGGCCCAAATTGTAAAATGGTCTTATCTATAGGCGATTTCGTTCCAATTCACATTCCAAGTAATATTCGGCATGCTAATAACATTGCCGGTTGCCAAATTGCATTATCTCTTATAGTTTCCGAGATATGGACTATCGATAATTTACACCTTAGGCTCTGCTTCTAACTTGGGCCCAAATTGTATAATGGCCTTATCTATTGGCGATTTCGTTCCAATTCACATTCCAAGTAATATTCGGCATGCTAATTACATTGCCGGTTGCCAAATTGCATTATCTCTTGTAGTTTCCGAGATATGGACTATCAATAATTTACACCTTAGGCTCTGCTTCTAACTTGGGCCCAAATTGTAAAATGGTCTTATCTATTGGCGATTTCGTTCCAATTCACATTCCAAGTAATATTCGGCATGCTAATTACATTGCCGGTTGCCAAATTGAATTATCTCTTTTAGTTTCTGAGATATGGACTATCGATAATTTACACCTTAGGCTCTGCTTCTAACTTGAGCCCAAATTGTAAAATGGTCTTACCTATTGGCGATTTCGTTCCAATTAACATTCCAAGTAATATTCGGCATGCTAATTACATTGCCGGTTGCCAAATTGCATTATCTCTTATAGTTTCCGAGATATGGACTATCGATAATTTACACCTTAGGCTCTGCTTCTAACTTGGGCCCAAATTGTAAAATGGTCTTATCTATTGGCGATTTCGTTCCAATTCACATTCCAATTAATATTCGGCATGCTAATTACATTGCCGGTTGCCAAATTGCATTATCTCTTATAGTTTCCGAGATATGGACTATCGATAATTTACACCTTAGGCTCTGCTTCTAACTTGGGCCCAAATTGTAAAATGGTCTTATCTATTGGCGATTTCGTTCCAATTCACATTCCAAGTAATATTCGGCATGCTAATTACATTGCCGGTTGCCAAATTGCATTATCTCTTATAGTTTCCGAGATATGGACTATCGATAATTTACACCTTAGGCTCTGCTTCTAACTTGGGCCCAAATTGTAAAATGGTCTTATCTATTGGCGATTTCGTTCCAATTCACATTCCAAGTAATATTCGGCATGCTAATTACATTGCCGGTTGCCAAATTGCATTATCTCTTATAATTTCTGAGATATGGACTATCGATAATTTACACCTTAGGCTCTGCTTCTAACTTGGGCCCAAATTGTAAAATGGTCTTATCTATTGGCGATTTCGTTCCAATTCACATTCCAAGTAATATTCGGCATGCTAATTACATTGCCGGTTGCCAAATTGAATTATCTCTTATAGTTTCCGAGATATGGACTATCGATAATTTACACCTTAGGCTCTGCTTCTAACTTGGGCCCAAATTGTAAAATGGTCTTACCTATTGGCGATTTCGTTCCAATTCACATTCCAAGTAATATTCGGCATGCTAATTACATTGCCGGTTGCCAAATTGCATTATCTCTTATAGTTTCCGAGATATGGACTATCGATAATTTACACCTTAGGCTCTGCTTCTAACTTGGGCCCAAATTGTAAAATGGTCTTATCTATTGGCGATTTCGTTCCAATTCACATTCCAAGTAATATTCGGCATGCTAATTACATTGCCGGTTGCCAAATTGCATTATCTCTTATAGTTTCCGAGATATGGACTATCGATAATTTACACCTTAGGCTCTGCTTCTAACTTGGGCCCAAATTGTAAAATGGTCTTATCTATTGGCGATTTCGTCCCAATTCACATTCCACGTGATATTCGGCATGCTAATTACATTGCCGGTTGCGAAATTGCATTATCTCTTATAGTTTCCGAGATATGGACTATCAATAATTTACACCTTAGGCTCTGCTTCTAACTTGGGCCCAAATTGTAAAATGGTCTTATCTATTGGCGATTTCGTTCCAATTCACATTCCAAGTAATATTCGGCATGCTAATTACATTGCCGGTTGCCAAATTGCATTATCTCTTATAGTTTCGGAGATATGGACTATCGATAATTTACACCTTAGGCTCTGCTTCTAACTTGGGCCCAAATTGTAAAATGGTCTTATCTATTGGCGATTTCGTTCCAATTCACATTCCAAGTAATATTCGGCATGCTAATTACATTGCCGGTTGCCAAATTGCATTATCTCTTATAGTTTCCGAGATATGGACTATCGATAATTTACACCTTAGGCTCTGCTTCTAACTTGGGCCCAAATTGTAAAATGGTCTTATCTATTGGCGATTTCGTTCCAATTCACATTCCAAGTAATATTCGGCATGCTAATTACATTGCCGGTTGCCAAATTGCATTATCTCTTATAGTTTCCGAGATATGGACTATCAATAATTTACACCTTAGGCTCTGCTTCTAACTTGGGCCCAAATTGTAAAATGGTCTTATCTATTGGCGATTTCGTTCCAATTCACATTCCAAGTAATACTCGGCATGCTAATTACATTGCCGGTTGCCAAATTGCATTATCTCTTATAGTTTCCGAGATATGGACTATCGATAATTTACATCTTAGGCTCTGCTTCTAACTTGGGCCCAAATTGTAAAATCGCCTTATCTATTGGCGATTTCGTTCCAATTCACATTCCAAGTAATATTCGGCATGTTAATTACATTGCCGGTTGCCAAATTGCATTATCTCTTATAGTTTCCGAGATATGGACTATCGATAATTTACACCTTAGGCTCTGCTTCTAACTTGGGCCCAAATTGTAAAATGGTCTTATCTATTGGCGATTTCGTTCCAATTCACATTCCAAGTAATATCCGGCATGCTAATTACATTGCCGGTTGCCAAATTGAATTATCTCTTATAGTTTCCGAGATATGGACTATCGATAATTTACACCTTAGGCTTTGCTTCTAACTTGGGCCCAAATTGTAAAATGATCTTATCTATTGGCGATTTCGTTCCAATTCACATTCCAAGTAATATTCGGCATGCTAATTACATTGCCGGTTGCCAAATTGCATTATCTCTTATAGTTTCCGAGATATGGACTATCGATAATTTACATCTTAGGCTCTGCTTCTAACTTGGGCCCAAATTGTAAAATGGTCTTATCTATTGGCGATTTCGTTCCAATTCACATTCCAAGTAATATTCGGCATGCTAATTACATTGCCGGTTGCCAAATTGCATTATCTCTTATAGTTTCCGAGATATGGACTATCGATAATTTACACCTTATGCTCTGCTTCTAACTTGGGCCCAAATTGTAAAATGGTCTTATCTATTGGCGATTTCGTCCCAATTCACATTCCAAGTGATATTCGGCATGCTAATTACATTGCCGGTTGCGAAATTGCATTATCTCTTATAGTTTCCGAGATAAGGACTATCAATAATTTACACCTTAGGCTCTGCTTCTAACTTGGGCCCAAATTGTAAAATGGTCTTATCTATTGGCGATTTCGTTCCAATTCACATTCCAAGTAATATTCGGCATGCTAATTACATTGCCGGTTGCCAAATTGCATTATCTCTTATAGTTTCCGAGATATGGACTATCGATAATTTACACCTTAGGCTCTGCTTCTAACTTGGGCCCAAATTGTAAAATGGTCTTATCTATTGGCGATTTCGTTCCAATTCACATTCCAAGTAATATTCGGCATGCTAATTACATTGCCGGTTGCCAAATTGCATTATCTCTTATAGTTTCCGAGATATGGACTATCGATAATTTACACCTTAGGCTCTGCTTCTAACTTGGGCCCAAATTGTAAAATGGTCTTATCTATTGGCGATTTCGTTCCAATTCACATTCCAAGTAATATTCGGCATGCTAATCACATTGCCGGTTGCCAAATTGCATTATCTCTTATAGTTTCCGAGATATGGACTATCGATAATTTACACCTTAGGCTCTGCTTCTAACTTGGGCCCAAATTGTAAAATGGTCTTATCTATTGGCGTTTTCGTTCCAATTCACATTCCAAGTAATATTCGGCATGCTAATTACATTGCCGGTTGCCAAATTGCATTATCTCTTATAGTTTCCGAGATATGGACTATCGATAATTTACACCTTAGGCTCTGCTTCTAACTTGGGCCCAAATTGTAAAATGGTCTTCTCTATTGGCGATTTCGTTCCAATTCACATTCCAAGTAATATTCGGCATGCTAATTACATTGCCGGTTGCCAAATTGCATTATCTCTTATAGTTTCCGAGATATGGACTATCGATAATTTACACCTTAGGCTCTGCTTCTAACTTGGGCCCAAATTGTAAAATGGTCTTATCTATTGGCGTTTTCGTTCCAATTCACATTCCAAGTAATATTCGGCATGCTAATTACATTGCCGGTTGCCAAATTGCATTATCTCTTATAGTTTCCGAGATATGGACTATCGGTAATTTACACCTTAGGCTCTGCTTCTAACTTGGGCCCAAATTGTAAAATGTTCTTATCTATTGGCGATTTCGTTCCAATTCACATTCCAAGTAATATCCGGCATGCTAATTACATTGCCGGATGCCAAATTGAATTATCTCTTATAGTTTCCGAGATATGGACTATCGATAATTTACACCTTAGGCTCTGCTTCTAACTTGGGCCCAAATTGTAAAATGGTCTTACCTATTGGCGATTTCGTTCCAATTCACATTCCAAGTAATATTCGGCATGCTAATTACATTGCCGGTTGCCAAATTGCATTATCTCTTATAGTTTCCGAGATATGGATTATCGATAATTTACACCTTAGGCTCTGCTTCTAACTTGGGCCCAAATTGTAAAATGGTCTTATCTATTGGCGATTTCGTTCCAATTCACATTCCAAGTAATATTCGGCATGCTAATTACATTGCCGATTGCCAAATTGCATTATCTCTTATAGTTTCCGAGATATGGACTATCGATAATTTACATCTTAGGCTCTGCTTCTAACTTGGGCCCAAATTGTAAAATGGTCTTATCTATTGGCGATTTCGTTCCAATTCACATTCCAAGTAATATCCGGCATGCTAATTACATTGCCGGTTGCCAAATTGAATTATCTCTTATAGTTTCCGAGATATGGACTATCGATAATTTACACCTTAGGCTCTGCTTCTAACTTGGGCCCAAATTGTAAAATGGTCTTATCTATTGGCGATTTCGTTCCAATTCACATTCCAAGTAATATTCGGCATGCTAATTACATTACCGGTTGCCAAATTGCATTATCTCTTATAGTTTCCGAGATATGGACTATCGATAATTTACATCTTAGGCTCTGCTTCTAACTTGGGCCCAAGTTGTAAAATGGTCTTATCTATTGGCGATTTCGTTCCAATTCACATTCCAAGTAATATTCGCCATGCTAATTACATTGCCGGTTGCCAAATTGCATTATCTCTTATAGTTTCCGAGATATGGACTATCGATAATTTACACCTTAGGCTCTGCTTCTAACTTGGGCCCAAATTGTAAAATGGTCTTATCTATTGGCGATTTCGTCCCAATTCACATTCTAAGTGACATTCGGCATGCTAATTACATTGCCGGTTGCGAAATTGCATTATCTCTTATAGTTTCCGAGATATGGACTATCAATAATTTACACCTTAGGCTCTGCTTCTAACTTGGGCCCAAATTGTAAAATGGTCTTATCTATTGGCGATTTCGTTCCAATTCACATTCCAAGTAATATTCGGCATGCTAATTACATTGCCGGTTGCCAAATTGCATTATCTCTTATAGTTTCCGAGATATGGACTATCGATAATTTACACCTTAGGCTCTGCTTCTAACTTGGGCCCAAATTGTAAAATGGTCTTATCTATTGGCGATTACGTTCCAATTCACATTCCAAGTAATATTCGGCATGCTAATTACATTGCCGGTTGCCAAATTGCATTATCTCTTATAGTTTCCGAGATATGGACTATCGATAATTTACACCTTAGGCTCTGCTTCTAACTTGGGCCCAAATTGTAAAATGGTCTTATCTATTGGCGATTTCGTTCCAATTCACATTCCAATTAATATTCGGCATGCTAATTACATTGCCGGTTGCCAAATTGCATTATCTCTTATAGTTTCCGAGATATGGACTATCGATAATTTACACCTTAGGCTCTGCTTCTAACTTGGGCCCAAATTGTAAAATGGTCTTATCTATTGGCGATTTCGTTCCAATTCACATTCCAAGTAATATTCGGCATGCTAATTACATTGCCGGTTGCCAAATTGCATTATCTCTTATAGTTTCCGAGATATGGACTATCGATAATTTACACCTTAGGCTCTGCTTCTAACTTGGGCCCAAATTGTAAAATGGTCTTATCTATTGGCGATTTCGTTCCAATTCACATTCCAAGTAATATTCGGCATGCTAATTACATTGCCGGTTGCCAAATTGCATTATCTCTTATAGTTTCCGAGATATGGACTATCGATAATTTACACCTTAGGCTCTGCTTCTAACTTATGCCCAAATTGTAAAATGGTCTTATCTATTGGCGATTTCGTTCCAATTCACATTCCAAGTAATATTCGGCATGCTAATTACATTGCCGGTTGCCAAATTGAATTATCTCTTATAGTTTCCGAGATATGGACTATCGATAATTTACACCTTAGGCTCTGCTTCTAACTTGGGCCCAAATTGTAAAATGGTCTTACCTATTGGCGATTTCGTTCCAATTCACATTCCAAGTAATATTCGGCATGCTAATTACATTGCCGGTTGCCAAATTGCATTATCTCTTATAGTTTCCGAGATATGGACTATCGATAATTTACACCTTAGGCTCTGCTTCTAACTTGGGCCCAAATTGTAAAATGGTCTTATCTATTGGCGATTTCGTTCCAATTCACATTCCAAGTAATATTCGGCATGCTAATTACATTGCCGGTTGCCAAATTGCATTATCTCTTATAGTTTCCGAGATATGGACTATCGATAATTTACACCTTAGGCTCTGCTTCTAACTTGGGCCCAAATTGTAAAATGGTCTTATCTATTGGCGATTTCGTTCCAATTCACATTCCAAGTAATATTCGGCATGCTAATTACATTGCCGGTTGCCAAATTGAATTATCTCTTATAGTTTCCGAGATATGGACTATCGATAATTTACACCTTAGGCTCTGCTTCTAACTTGGGCCCAAATTGTAAAATAGTCTTACCTATTGGCGATTTCGTTCCAATTCACATTCCAAGTAATATTCGGCATGCTAATTACATTGCCGGTTGCCAAATTGCATTATCTCTTATAGTTTCCGAGATATGGACTATCGATAATTTACACCTTAGGCTCTGCTTCTAACTTGGGTCCAAATTGTAAAATGGTCTTATCTATTGGCGATTTCGTTCCAATTCACATTCCAAGTAATATTCGGCATGCTAATTACATTGCCGGTTGCCAAATTGCATTATCTCTTATAGTTTCCGAGATATGGACTATCGATAATTTACACCTTAGGCTCTGCTTCTAACTTGGGCCCAAATTGTAAAATGGTCTTATCTATTGGCGATTTCGTTCCAATTCACATTCCAAGTAATATTCGGCATGCTAATTACATTGCCGGTTGCCAAATTGCATTATCTCTTATAGTTTCCGAGATATGGACTATCGATAATTTACACCTTAGGCTCTGCTTCTAACTTGGGCCCAAATTGTAAAATGGTCTTATCTATTGGCGATTTCGTTCCAATTCACATTCCAAGTAATATTCGGCATGCTAATTACATTGCCGGTTGCCAAATTGCATTATCTCTTATAGTTTCCGAGATATGGACTATCGATAATTTACACCTTAGGCTCTGCTTCTAACTTGGGCCCAAATTGTAAAATGGTCTTATCTATTGGCGATTTCGTTCCAATTCACATTCCAAGTAATATTCGGCATGCTAATTACATTGCCGGTTGCCAAATTGCATTATCTCTTATAGTTTCCGAGATATGGACTATCGATAATTTACACCTTAGGCTCTGCTTCTAACTTGGGCCCAAATTGTAAAATGGTCTTATCTATTGGCGATTTCGTTCCAATTCACATTCCAAGTAATATTCGGCATGCTAATTACATTGCCGGTTGCCAAATTGCATTATCTCTTATAGTTTCCGAGATATGGACTATCGATAATTTACATCTTAGGCTCTGCTTCTAACTTGGGCCCAAATTGTAAAATCGTCTTATCTATTGGCGATTTCGTTCCAATTCACATTCCAAGTAATATTCGGCATGCTAATTACATTGCCGGTTGCCAAATAGCATTATCTCTTATAGTTTCCGAGATATGGACTATCGATAATTTACACCTTAGGCTCTGCTTTTAACTTGGGCCCAAATTGTAAAATGGTCTTATCTATTGGCGATTTCGTCCCAATTCACATTCCAAGTGACATTCGGCATGCTAATTACATTGCCGGTTGCGAAATTGCATTATCTCTTATAGTTTCCGAGATATGGACTATCAATAATTTACAGCTTAGGCTCTGCTTCTGACTTGGGCCCAAATTGTAAAATGGTCTTATCTATAGGCGATTTCGTTCCAATTCACATTCCAAGTAATATTCGGCATGCTAATTACATTGCCGGTTGCCAAATTGCATTATCTCTTATAGTTTCCGAGATATGGACTATCGATAATTTACACCTTAGGCTCTGCTTCTAACTTGGGCCCAAATTGTAAAATGGTCTTACCTATTGGCGATTTCGTTCCAATTCACATTCCAAGTAATATTCGGCATGCTAATTACATTGCCGGTTGCCAAATTGCATTATCTCTTATAGTTTCCGAGATATGGACTATCGATAATTTACACCTTAGGCTCTGCTTCTAACTTGGGCCCAAATTGTAAAATGGTCTTATCTATTGGCGATTTCGTTCCAATTCACATTCCAAGTAATATTCGGCATGCTAATTACATTGCCGGTTGCCAAATTGCATTATCTCTTATAGTTTCCGAGATATGGACTATCGATAATTTACACCTTAGGCTCTGCTTCTAACTTGGGCCCAAATTGTAAAATGGTCTTATCTATTGGCGATTTCGTTCCAATTCACATTCCAAGTAATATTCGGCATGCTAATTACATTGCCGGTTGCCAAATTGCATTATCTCTTATAGTTTCCGAGATATGGACTATCGATAATTTACACCTTAGGCTCTGCTTCTAACTTGGGCCCAAATTGTAAAATGGTCTTATCTATTGGCGATTTCGTTCCAATTCACATTCCAAGTAATATTCGGCATGCTAATTACATTGCCGGTTGCCAAATTGCATTATCTCTTATAGTTTCCGAGATATGGACTATCTATAATTTACACCTTAGGCTCTGCTTCTAACTTGGGCCCAAATTGTAAAATGGTCTTATCTATTGGCGATTTCGTTCCAATTCACATTCCAAGTAATATTCGGCATGCTAATTACATTGCCGGTTGCCAAATTGCATTATCTCTTATAGTTTCCGAGATATGGACTATCGATAATTTACACCTTAGGCTCTGCTTCTAACTTGGGCCCAAATTGTAAAATGGTCTTATCTATTGGCGATTTCGTTCCAATTCACATTCCAAGTAATATTCGGCATGCTAATTACATTGCCGGTTGCCAAATTGCATTATCTCTTATAGTTTCCGAGATATGGACTATCGATAATTTACATCTTAGGCTCTGCTTCTAACTTGGGCCCAAATTGTAAAATCGTCTTATCTATTGGCGATTTCGTTCCAATTCACATTCCAAGTAATATTCGGCATGCTAATTACATTGCCGGTTGCCAAATAGCATTATCTCTTATAGTTTCCGAGATATGGACTATCGATAATTTACACCTTAGGCTCTGCTTTTAACTTGGGCCCAAATTGTAAAATGGTCTTATCTATTGGCGATTTCGTCCCAATTCACATTCCAAGTGACATTCGGCATGCTAATTACATTGCCGGTTGCGAAATTGCATTATCTCTTATAGTTTCCGAGATATGGACTATCAATAATTTACAGCTTAGGCTCTGCTTCTAACTTGGGCCCAAATTGTAAAATGGTCTTATCTATTGGCGATTTCGTTCCAATTCACATTCCAAGTAATATTCGGCATGCTAATTACATTGCCGGTTGCCAAATTGCATTATCTCTTATATTTTCCGAGATATGGACTATCGATAATTTACACCTTAGGCTCTGCTTCTAACTTCGGCAAAAATTGTAAAATGGTCTTATCTATTGGCGATTTCGTTCCAATTCACATTCCAAGTAATATTCGGCATGCTAATTACATTGCCGGTTGCCAAATTGCATTATCTCTTATAGTTTCCGAGATATGGACTATCGATAATTTACACCTTAGGCTCTGCTTCTAACTTGGGCCCAAATTGTAAAATGGTCTTATCTATTGGCGATTTCGTTCCAATTCACACTCCAAGTAATATTCGGCATGCTAATTACATTGCCGGTTGCGAAATTGCATTATCTCTTATAGTTTCCGAGATATGGACTATCAATAATTTACACCTTAGGCTCTGCTTCTAACTTGGGCCCAAATTGTAAAATGGTCTTATCTATTGGCGATTTCGTTCCAATTCACATTCCAAGTAATATTCGGCATGCTAATTACATTGCCGGTTGCCAAATTGCATTATCTCTTATAGTTTCCGAGATATGGACTATCGATAATTTACACCTTAGGCTCTGCTTCTAACTTGGGCCCAAATTGTAAAATGGTCTTATCTATTGGCGATTTCGTTCCAATTCACATTCCAAGTAATATTCGGCATGCTAATTACATTGCCGGTTGCCAAATTGCATTATCTCTTATAGTTTCCGAGATATGGACTATCGATAATTTACACCTTAGGCTCTGCTTCTAACTTGGGCCCAAATTGTAAAATGGTCTTATCTATTGGCGATTTCGTTCCAATTCACACTCCAAGTAATATTCGGCATGCTAATTACATTGCCGGTTGCCAAATTGCATTATCTCTTATAGTTTCCGAGATATGGACTATCGATAATTTACACCTTAGGCTCTGCTTCTAACTTGGGACCAAATTGTAAAATGGTCTTCTCTATTGGCGATTTCGTTCCAATTCACATTCCAAGTAATATTCGGCATGCTAATTACATTGCCGGTTGCCAAATTGCATTACCTCTTATAGTTTCCGAGATATGGACTATCGATAATTTACACCTTAGGCTCTGCTTCTAACTTGGGCCCAAATTGTAAAATGGTCTTACCTATTAGCGATTTCGTTCCAATTCACATTCCAAGTAATATTCGGCATGCTAATTACATTGCCGTTTGCCAAATTGCATTATCTCTTATAGTTTCCGAGATATGGACTATCGATAATTTACACCTTAGGCTCTGCTTCTAACTTGGGCCCAAATTGTAAAATGGTCTTATCTATTGGCGATTTCGTTCCAATTCACATTCCAAGTAATATTCGGCATGCTAATTACATTGCCGGTTGCCAAATTGCATTATCTCTTATAGTTTCCGAGATATGGACTATCGATAATTTACACCTTAGGCTCTGCTTCTAACTTCGGCCCAAATTGTAAAATGGTCTTATCTATTGGCGATTTCGTTCCAATTCACATTCCAAGTAATATTCGGCATGCTAATTACATTGCCGGTTGCCAAATTGCATTATCTCTTATAGTTTCCGAGATATGGACTATCGATAATTTACACCTTAGGCTCTGCTTCTAACTTGGGCCCAAATTGTAAAATGGTCTTATCTATTGGCGATTTCGTTCCAATTCACATTCCAAGTAATATTCGGCATGCTAATTACATTGCCGGTTGCCAAATTGCATTATCTCTTATAGTTTCCGAGATATGGACTATCGATAATTTACATCTTAGGCTCTGCTTCTAACTTGGGCCCAAATTGTAAAATCGTCTTATCTATTGGCGATTTCGTTCCAATTCACATTCCAAGTAATATTCGGCATGCTAATTACATTGCCGGTTGCCAAATTGCATTATCTCTTATAGTTTCCGAGATATGGACTATCGATTATTTACATCTTAGGCTCTGCTTTTAACTTGGGCCCAAATTGTAAAATGGTCTTATCTATTGGCGATTTCGTTCCAATTCACATTCCAAGTAATATTCGGCATGCTAATTACATTGCCGGTTGCCAAATTGCATTATCTCTTATAGTTTCCGAGATATGGACTATCGATAATTTACACCTTAGGCTCTGCTTCTAACTTGGGCCCAAATTGTAAAATGGTCTTATCTATTGGCGATTTCGTCCCAATTCACATTCCAAGTGATATTCGGCATGCTAATTACATTGCCGGTTGCGAAATTGCATTATCTCTTATAGTTTCCGAGATATGGACTATCAATAATTTACACCTTAGGCTCTGCTTCTAACTTGGGCCCAAATTTTAAAATGGCCTTATCTATTGGCGATTTCGTTCCAATTCACATTCCAAGTAATAATCGGCATGCTAATTACATTGCCGGTTGCCAAATTGCATTATCTCTTATAGTTTCCGAGATATGGACTATCGATAATTTACACCTTAGGCTCTGCTTCTAACTTGGGCCCAAATTGTAAAATGGTCTTATCTATTGGCGATTTCGTTCCAATTCACATTCCAAGTAATATTCGGCATGCTAATTACATTGCCGGTTGCCAAATTGCATTATCTCTTATAGTTTCCGAGATATGGACTATCGATAATTTACACCTTAGGCTCTGCTTCTAACTTGGGCCCAAATTGTAAAATGGTCTTATCTATTGGCGATTTCGTTCCAATTCACACTCCAAGTAATATTCGGCATGCTAATTACATTGCCGGTTGCCAAATTGCATTATCTCTTATAGTTTCCGAGATATGGACTATCGATAATTTACACCTTAGGCTCTGCTTCTAACTTCGGCCCAAATTGTAAAATGGTCTTATCTATTGGCGATTTCGTTCCAATTCACATTCCAAGTAATATTCGGCATGCTAATTACATTGCCGGTTGCCAAATTGCATTATCTCTTATAGTTTCCGAGATATGGACTATCGATAATTTACACCTTAGGCTCTGCTTCTAACTTGGGCCCAAATTGTAAAATGGTCTTATCTATTGGCGATTTCGTTCCAATTCACATTCCAAGTAATATTCGGCATGCTAATTACATTGCCGGTTGCCAAATTGCATTATCTCTTATAGTTTCCGAGATATGGACTATCGATAATTTACATCTTAGGCTCTGCTTCTAACTTGGGCCCAAATTGTAAAATCGTCTTATCTATTGGCGATTTCGTTCCAATTCACATTCCAAGTAATATTCGGCATGCTAATTACATTGCCGGTTGCCAAATTGCATTATCTCTTATAGTTTCCGAGATATGGACTATCGATTATTTACATCTTAGGCTCTGCTTTTAACTTGGGCCCAAATTGTAAAATGGTCTTATCTATTGGCGATTTCGTTCCAATTCACATTCCAAGTAATATTCGGCATGCTAATTACATTGCCGGTTGCCAAATTGCATTATCTCTTATAGTTTCCGAGATATGGACTATCGATAATTTACACCTTAGGCTCTGCTTCTAACTTGGGCCCAAATTGTAAAATGGTCTTATCTATTGGCGATTTCGTCCCAATTCACATTCCAAGTGATATTCGGCATGCTAATTACATTGCCGGTTGCGAAATTGCATTATCTCTTATAGTTTCCGAGATATGGACTATCAATAATTTACACCTTAGGCTCTGCTTCTAACTTGGGCCCAAATTTTAAAATGGCCTTATCTATTGGCGATTTCGTTCCAATTCACATTCCAAGTAATAATCGGCATGCTAATTACATTGCCGGTTGCCAAATTGCATTATCTCTTATAGTTTCCGAGATATGGACTATCGATAATTTACACCTTAGGCTCTGCTTCTAACTTGGGCCCAAATTGTAAAATGGTCTTATCTATTGGCGATTTCGTTCCAATTCACATTCCAAGTAATATTCGGCATGCTAATTACATTGCCGGTTGCCAAATTGCATTATCTCTTATAGTTTCCGAGATATGGACTATCGATAATTTACACCTTAGGCTCTGCTTCTAACTTGGGCCCAAATTGTAAAATGGTCTTATCTATTGGCGATTTCGTTCCAATTCACACTCCAAGTAATATTCGGCATGCTAATTACATTGCCGGTTGCGAAATTGCATTATCTCTTATAGTTTCCGAGATATGGACTATCAATAATTTACACCTTAGGCTCTGCTTCTAACTTGGGCGCAAATTGAAAAATGGTCTTATCTATTGGCGATTTCGTTCCAATTCACATTCCAAGTAATATTCGGCATGCTAATTACATTGCCGGTTGCCAAATTGCATTATCTCTTATAGTTTCCGAGATATGGACTATCGATAATTTACACCTTAGGCTCTGCTTCTAACTTGGGCCCAAATTGTAAAATGGTCTTATCTATTGGCGATTTCGTTCCAATTCACATTCCAAGTAATATTCGGCATGCTAATTACATTGCCGGTTGCCAAATTGCATTATCTCTTATAGTTTCCGAGATATGGACTATCGATAATTTACACCTTAGGCTCTGCTTCTAACTTGGGCCCAAATTGTAAAATGGTCTTATCTATTGGCGATTTCGTTCCAATTCACATTCCAAGTAATATTCGGCATGCTAATTACATTGCCGGTTGCCAAATTGCATTATCTCTTATAGTTTCCGAGATATGGACTATCGATAATTTACACCTTAGGCTCTGCTTCTAACTTGGGCCCAAATTGTAAAATGGTCTTATCTATTGGCGATTTCGTTCCAATTCACATTCCAAGTAATATTCGGCATGCTAATTACATTGCCGGTTGCCAAATTGCATTATCTCTTATAGTTTCCGAGATATGGACTATCGATAATTTACACCTTAGGCTCTGCTTCTAACTTGGGCCCAAATTGTAAAATGGTCTTATCTATTGGCGATTTCGTTCCAATTCACACTCCAAGTAATATTCGGCATGCTAATTACATTGCCGGTTGCGAAATTGCATTATCTCTTATAGTTTCCGAGATATGGACTATCAATAATTTACACCTTAGGCTCTGCTTCTAACTTGGGCGCAAATTGTAAAATGGTCTTATCTATTGGCGATTTCGTTCCAATTCACATTCCAAGTAATATTCGGCATGCTAATTACATTGCCGGTTGCCAAATTGCATTATCTCTTATAGTTTCCGAGATATGGACTATCGATAATTTACACCTTAGGCTCTGCTTCTAACTTGGGCCCAAATTGTAAAATGGTCTTATCTATTGGCGATTTCGTTCCAATTCACATTCCAAGTAATATTCGGCATGCTAATTACATTGCCGGTTGCCAAATTGCATTATCTCTTATAGTTTCCGAGATATGGACTATCGATAATTTACACCTTAGGCTCTGCTTCTAACTTGGGCCCAAATTGTAAAATGGTCTTATCTATTGGCGATTTCGTTCCAATTCACATTCCAAGTAATATTCGGCATGCTAATTACATTGCCGGTTGCCAAATTGCATTATCTCTTATAGTTTCCGAGATATGGACTATCGATAATTTACACCTTAGGCTCTGCTTCTAACTTGGGCCCAAATTGTAAAATGGTCTTATCTATTGGCGATTTCGTTCCAATTCACATTCCAAGTAATATTCGGCATGCTAATTACATTGCCGGTTGCCAAATTGCATTATCTCTTATAGTTTCCGAGATATGGACTATCGATAATTTACACCTTAGGCTCTGCTTCTAACTTGGGCCCAAATTGTAAAATGGTCTTACCTATTGGCGATTTCGTTCCAATTCACATTCCAAGTAATATTCGGCATGCTAATTACATTGCCGGTTGCCAAATTGCATTATCTCTTATAGTTTCCGAGATATGGACTATCGATAATTTACACCATAGGCTCTACTTCTAACTTGGGCCCAAATTGTAAAATGGTCTTATCTATTGGCGATTTCGTTCCAATTCACATTCCAATTAATATTCGGCATGCTAATTACATTGCCGGTTGCCAAATTGCATTATCTCTTATAGTTTCCGAGATATGGACTATCGATAATTTACACCTTAGGCTCTGCTTCTAACTTGGGCCCAAATTGTAAAATGGTCTTATCTATTGGCGATTTCGTTCCAATTCACATTCCAAGTATTATTCGGCATGCTAATTACATTGCCGGTTGCCAAATTGCATTATCTCTTATAGTTTCCGAGATATGGACTATCGATAATTTACACCTTAGGCTCTGCTTCTAACTTGGGCCCAAATTGTAAAATGGTCTTATCTATTGGCGATTTCGTTCCAATTCACATTCCAAGTAATATTCGGCATGCTAATTACATTGCCGGTTGCGAAATTGCATTATCTCTTATAGTTTCCGAGATATGGACTATCCATAATTTACACCTTAGGCTCTGCTTCTAACTTGGGCCCAAATTGTAAAATGGTCTTATCTATTGGCGATTTCGTTCCAATTCACATTCCAAGTAATATTCGGCATGCTAATTACTTTGCCGGTTGCCAAATTGCATTATCTCTTATAGTTTCCGAGATATGGACTATCGATAATTTACACCTTAGGCTCTGCTTCTAACTTGGGCCCAAATTGTAAAATGGTCTTATCTATTGGCGATTTCGTTCCAATTCACATTCCAAGTAATATTCGGCATGCTAATTACATTGCCGGTTGCCAAATTGCATTATCTCTTATATTTTCCGAGATATGGACTATCGATAATTTACACCTTAGGCTCTGCTTCTAACTTCGGCAAAAATTGTAAAATGGTCTTATCTATTGGCGATTTCGTTCCAATTCACATTCCAAGTAATATTCGGCATGCTAATTACATTGCCGGTTGCCAAATTGCATTATCTCTTATAGTTTCCGAGATATGGACTATCGATAATTTACACCTTAGGCTCTGCTTCTAACTTGGGCCCAAATTGTAAAATGGTCTTATCTATTGGCGATTTCGTTCCAATTCACATTCCAATTAATATTCGGCATGCTAATTACATTGCCGGTTGCCAAATTGCATTATCTCTTATAGTTTCCGAGATATGGACTATCGATAATTTACACCTTAGGCTCTGCTTCTAAATTGGGCCCAAATTGTAAAATGGTCTTATCTATTGGCGATTCCGTTCCAATTCACATTCCAAGTAATATTCGGCATGCTAATTACATTGCCGGTTGCCAAATTGCATTATCTCTTATAGTTTCCGAGATATGGACTATCGATAATTTACACCTTAGGCTCTGCTTCTAACTTGGGCACAAATTGTAAAATGGTCTTATCTATTGGCGATTTCGTTCCAATTCACATTCCAAGTAATATTCGGCATGCTAATTACATTGCCGGTTGCCAAATTGCATTATCTCTTATAGTTTCCGAGATATGGACTATCGATAATTTACACCTTAGGCTCTGCTTCTAACTTGGGCCCAAATTGTAAAATGGTCTTATCTATTGGCGATTTCGTTCCAATTCACATTCCAAGTAATATTCGGCATGCTAATTACATTGCCGGTTGCCAAATTGAATTATCTCTTATAGTTTCCGAGATATGGACTATCGATAATTTACACCTTAGGCTCTGCTTCTAACTTGGGCCCAAATTGTAAAATGGTCTTACCTATTGGCGATTTCGTTCCAATTCACATTCCAAGTAATATTCGGCATGCTAATTACATTGCCGGTTGCCAAATTGCATTATCTCTTATAGTTTCCGAGATATGGACTATCGATAATTTACACCTTAGGCTCTGCTTCTAACTTGGGCCCAAATTGTAAAATGGTCTTATCTATTGGCGATTTCGTTCCAATTCACATTCCAAGTAATATTCGGCATGCTAATTACATTGCCGGTTGCCAAATTGCATTATCTCTTATAGTTTCCGAGATATGGACTATCGATAATTTACACCTTAGGCTCTGCTTCTAACTTGGGCCCAAATTGTAAAATGGTCTTATCTATTGGCGATTTCGTCCCAATTCACATTCCAAGTGATATTCGGCATGCTAATTACATTGCCGGTTGCGAAATTGCATTATCTCTTATAGTTTCCGAGATATATACTATCAATAATTTACACCTTAGGCTCTGCTTCTAACTTGGGCCCAAATTGTAAAATGGTCTTATCTATTGGCGATTTCGTTCCAATTCACATTCCAAGTAATATTCGGCATGCTAATTACATTTCCGGTTGCCAAATTGCATTATCTCTTATAGTTTCCGAGATACGGACTATCGATAATTTACACCTTAGGCTCTGCTTCTAACTTGGGCCCAAATTGTAAAATGGCCTTATCTATTGGCGATTTCGTTCCAATTCACATTCCAAGTAATATTGGGCATGCTAATTACATTGCCGGTTGCCAAATTGCATTATCTCTTATAGTTTCCGAGATATGGACTATCGATAATTTACACCTTAGGCTCTGCTTCTAACTTGGGCCCAAATTGTAAAATGGTCTTATCTATTGACGATTTCGTTCCAATTTACATTCCAAGTAATATTCGGCATGCTAATTACATTGCCGGTTGCCAAATTGCATTATCTCTTATAGTTTCCGAGATATGGACTATCGATAATTTACACCTTAGGCTCTGCTTCTAACTTGGGCCCAAATTTTAAAATGGTCTTATCTATTGGCGATTTCGTTCCAATTCACATTCCAATTAATATTCGGCATGCTAATTACATTGCCGGTTGCCAAATTGCATTATCTCTTATAGTTTCCGAGATATGGACTATCGATAATTTACACCTTAGGCTCTGCTTCTAACTTGGGCCCAAATTGTAAAATGGTCTTATCTATTGGCGATTCCGTTCCAATTCACATTCCAAGTAATATTCGGCATGCTAATTACATTGCCGGTTGCCAAATTGCATTATCTCTTATAGTTTCCGAGATATGAACTATCGATAATTTACACCTTAGGCTCTGCTTCTAACTTGGGCCCAAATTGTAAAATGGTCTTATCTATTGGCGATTTCGTTCCAATTCACATTCCAAGTAATATTCGGCATGCTAATTACATTGCCGGTTGCCAAATTGCATTATCTCTTATAGTTTCCGAGATATGGACTATCGATAATTTACACCTTAGGCTCTGCTTCTAACTTGGGCCCAAATTGTAAAATGGTCTTATCTATTGGCGATTTCGTTCCAATTCACATTCCAAGTAATATTCGGCATGCTAATTATATTGCCGGTTGCCAAATTGAATTATCTCTTATAGTTTCCGAGATATGGACTATCGATAATTTACACCTTAGGCTCTGCTTCTAACTTGGGCCCAAATTGTAAAATGGTCTTACCTATTGGCGATTTCGTTCCAATTCACATTCCAAGTAATATTCGGCATGCTAATTACATTGCCGGTTGCCAAATTGCATTATCTCTTATAGTTTCCGAGATATGGACTATCGATAATTTACACCTTAGGCTCTGCTTCTAACTTGGGCCCAAATTGTAAAATGGTCTTATCTATTGGCGATTTCGTTCCAATTCACATTCCAAGTAATATTCGGCATGCTAATTACATTGCCGGTTGCCAAATTGCATTATCTCTTATAGTTTCCGAGATATGGACTATCGATAATTTACACCTTAGGCTCTGCTTCTAACTTGGGCCCAAATTGTAAAATTGTCTTATCTATTGGCGATTTCGTCCCAATTCACATTCCAAGTGATATTCGGCATGCTAATTACATTGCCGGTTGCGAAATTGCATTATCTCTTATAGTTTCCGAGATATGGACTATCAATAATTTACACCTTAGGCTCTGCTTCTAACTTGGGCCCAAATTGTAAAATGGTCTTATCTATTGGCGATTTCGTTTCAATTCACATTCCAAGTAATATTCGGCATGCTAATTACATTGCCGGTTGCCAAATTGCATTATCTCTTATAGTTTCCGAGATATGGACTATCGATAATTTACACCTTAGGCTCTGCTTCTAACTTGGGCCCAAATTGTAAAATGGCCTTATCTATTGGCGATTTCGTTCCAATTCACATTCCAAGTAATATTCGGCATGCTAATTACATTGCCGGTTGCCAAATTGCATTATCTCTTATAGTTTCCGAGATATGGACTATCGATAATTTACACCTTAGGCTCTGCTTCTAACTTGGGCCCAAATTGTAAAATGGTCTTATCTATTGACGATTTCGTTCCAATTCACATTCCAAGTAATATTCGGCATGCTAATTACATTGCCGGTTGCCAAATTGCATTATCTCTTATAGTTTCCGAGATATGGACTATCGATAATTTACACCTTAGGCTCTGCTTCTAAATTGAGCCCAAATTGTAAAATGGTCTTATCTATTGGCGATTTCGTTCCAATTCACATTCCAAGTAATATTCGGCATGCTAATTACATTGCCGGTTGCCAAATTGCATTATCTCTTATAGTTTCCGAGATATGGACTATCGATAACTTACATCTTAGGCTCTGCTTCTAACTTGGGCCCATATTGTAAAATCGTCTTATCTATTGGCGATTTCGTTCCAATTCACATTCCAAGTAATATTCGGCATGCTAATTACATTGCCGGTTGCCAAATTGCATTATCTCTTATAGTTTCCGAGATATGGACTATCGATAATTTACACCTTAGGCTCTGCTTCTAACTTGGGCCCAAATTGTAAAATGGTCTTATCTATTGGCGATTTCGTTCCAATTCACATTCCAAGTAATATCCGGCATGCTAATTACATTGCCGGTTGCCAAATTGAATTATCTCTTATAGTTTCCGAGATATGGACTATCGATAATTTACACCTTAGGCTCTGCTTCTAACTTGGGCCCAAATTGTAAAATGGTCTTATCTATTGGCGATTTCGTTCCAATTCACATTCCAAGTAATATTCGGCATGCTAATTACATTGCCGGTTGCCAAATTGCATTATCTCTTATAGTTTCCGAGATATGGACTATCGATAATTTACATCTTAGGCTCTGCTTCTAACTTGGGCCCAAATTGTAAAATGGTCTTATCTATTGGCGATTTCGTTCCAATTCACATTCCAAGTAATATTCGGCATGCTAATTACATTGCCGGTTGCCAAATTGCATTATCTCTTATACTTTCCGAGATATGGACTATCGATAATTTACACCTTAGGCTCTGCTTCTAACTTGGGCCCAAATTGTAAAATGGTCTTATCTATTGGCGATTTCGTCCCAATTCACATTCCAAGTGATATTCGGCATGCTAATTACATTGCCGGTTGCGAAATTGCATTATCTCTTATAGTTTCCGAGATATGGACTATCCATAATTTACACCTTAGGCTCTGCTTCTAACTTGGGCCCAAATTGTAAAATGGTCTTATCTATTGGCGATTTCGTTCCAATTCACATTCCAAGTAATATTCGGCATGCTAATTACATTGCCGGTTGCCAAATTGCATTATCTCTTATAGTTTCCGAGATATGGACTATCGATAATTTACACCTTAGGCTCTGCTTCTAACTTGGGCCCAAATTGTAAAATGGTCTTATCTATTGGCGATTTCGTTCCAATTCACATTCCAAGTAATATTCGGCATGCTAATTACTTTGCCGGTTGCCAAATTGCATTATCTCTTATAGTTTCCGAGATATGGACTATCGATAATTTACACCTTAGGCTCTGCTTCTAACTTGGGCCCAAATTGTAAAATGGTCTTATCTATTGGCGATTTCGTTCCAATTCACATTCCAAGTAATATTCGGCATGCTAATTACATTGCCGGTTGCCAAATTGCATTATCTCTTATATTTTCCGAGATATGGACTATCGATAATTTACACCTTAGGCTCTGCTTCTAACTTCGGCAAAAATTGTAAAATGGTCTTATCTATTGGCGATTTCGTTCCAATTCACATTCCAAGTAATATTCGGCATGCTAATTACATTGCCGGTTGCCAAATTGCATTATCTCTTATAGTTTCCGAGATATGGACTATCGATAATTTACACCTTAGGCTCTGCTTCTAACTTGGGCCCAAATTGTAAAATGGTCTTATCTATTGGCGATTTCGTTCCAATTCACACTCCAAGTAATATTCGGCATGCTAATTACATTGCCGGTTGCGAAATTGCATTATCTCTTATAGTTTCCGAGATATGGACTATCAATAATTTACACCTTAGGCTCTGCTTCTAACTTGGGCCCAAATTGTAAAATGGTCTTATCTATTGGCGATTTCGTTCCAATTCACATTCCAAGTAATATTCGGCATGCTAATTACATTGCCGGTTGCCAAATTGCATTATCTCTTATAGTTTCCGAGATATGGACTATCGATAATTTACACCTTAGGCTCTGCTTCTAACTTGGGCCCAAATTGTAAAATGGTCTTATCTATTGGCGATTTCGTTCCAATTCACATTCCAAGTAATATTCGGCATGCTAATTACATTGCCGGTTGCCAAATTGCATTATCTCTTATAGTTTCCGAGATATGGACTATCGATAATTTACACCTTAGGCTCTGCTTCTAACTTGGGCCCAAATTGTAAAATGGTCTTATCTATTGGCGATTTCGTTCCAATTCACACTCCAAGTAATATTCGGCATGCTAATTACATTGCCGGTTGCCAAATTGCATTATCTCTTATAGTTTCCGAGATATGGACTATCGATAATTTACACCTTAGGCTCTGCTTCTAACTTGGGACCAAATTGTAAAATGGTCTTCTCTATTGGCGATTTCGTTCCAATTCACATTCCAAGTAATATTCGGCATGCTAATTACATTGCCGGTTGCCAAATTGCATTACCTCTTATAGTTTCCGAGATATGGACTATCGATAATTTACACCTTAGGCTCTGCTTCTAACTTGGGCCCAAATTGTAAAATGGTCTTATCTATTGGCGATTTCGTTCCAATTCACATTCCAAGTAATATTCGGCATGCTAATTACATTGCCGGTTGCCAAATTGCATTATCTCTTATAGTTTCCGAGATATGGACTATCGATAATTTACACCTTAGGCTCTACTTCTAACTTGGGCCCAAATTGTAAAATGGCCTTCTCTATTGGCGATTTCGTTCCAATTCACATTCCAAG
The DNA here is from genome assembly GCF_030347505.1 of Rhynchophorus ferrugineus. NCBI lineage: Eukaryota > Metazoa > Arthropoda > Insecta > Coleoptera > Curculionidae > Rhynchophorus > Rhynchophorus ferrugineus. The sequence continues at coordinate 195,821 of NW_027472723.1, read as the reverse complement.
TAATATTCGGCATGCTAATTACATTGCCGGTTGCCAAATTGCATTATCTCTTATAGTTTCCGAGATATGGACTATCAATAATTTACACCTTAGGCTCTGCTTCTAACTTGGGCCCAAATTGTAAAATGGTCTTATCTATTGGCGATTTCGTTCCAATTCACATTCCAAGTAATATTCGGCATGCTAATTACATTGCCGGTTGCCAAATTGAATTATCTCTTATAGTTTCCGAGATATGGACTATCGATAATTTACACCTTAGGCTCTGCTTCTAACTTGGGCCCAAATTGTAAAATGGTCTTATCTATTGGCGATTTCGTTCCAATTCACATTCCAATTAATATTCGGCATGCTAATTACATTGCCGGTTGCCAAATTGCATTATCTCTTATAGTTTCCGAGATATGGACTATCGATAATTTACACCTTAGGCTCTGCTTCTAACTTGGGCCCAAATTGTAAAATGGTCTTATCTATTGGCGATTTCGTTCCAATTCACATTCCAAGTAATATTCGGCATGCTAATTACATTGCCGGTTGCCAAATTGCATTATCTCTTATAGTTTCCGAGATATGGACTATCGATAATTTACACCTTAGGCTCTGCTTCTAACTTGGGCCCAAATTGTAAAATGGTCTTATCTATTGGCGATTTCGTTCCAATTCACATTCCAAGTAATATTCGGCATGCCAATTACATTGCCGGTTGCCAAATTGCATTATCTCTTATAGTTTCCGAGATATGGACTATCGATAATTTACACCTTAGGCTCTTCTTCTAACTTGGGCCCAAATTGTAAAATGGTCTTATCTATTGGCGATTTCGTTCCAATTCACATTCCAAGTAATATTCGGCATGCTAATTACATTGCCGGTTGCCAAATTGAATTATCTCTTATAGTTTCCGAGATATGGACTATCGATAATTTACACCTTAGGCTCTGCTTCTAACTTGGGCCCAAATTGTAAAATGGTCTTACCTATTAGCGATTTCGTTCCAATTCACATTCCAAGTAATATTCGGCATGCTAATTACATTGCCGTTTGCCAAATTGCATTATCTCTTATAGTTTCCGAGATATGGACTATCGATAATTTACACCTTAGGCTCTGCTTCTAACTTGGGCCCAAATTGTAAAATGGTCTTATCTATTGGCGATTTCGTTCCAATTCACATTCCAAGTAATATTCGGCATGCTAATTACATTGCCGGTTGCCAAATTGCATTATCTCTTATAGTTTCCGAGATATGGACTATCGATAATTTACACCTTAGGCTCTGCTTCTAACTTGGGCCCAAATTGTAAAATGGTCTTATCTATTGGCGATTTCGTTCCAATTCACACTCCAAGTAATATTCGGCATGCTAATTACATTGCCGGTTGCCAAATTGCATTATCTCTTATAGTTTCCGAGATATGGACTATCGATAATTTACACCTTAGGCTCTGCTTCTAACTTGGGACCAAATTGTAAAATGGTCTTCTCTATTGGCGATTTCGTTCCAATTCACATTCCAAGTAATATTCGGCATGCTAATTACATTGCCGGTTGCCAAATTGCATTACCTCTTATAGTTTCCGAGATATGGACTATCGATAATTTACACCTTAGGCTCTGCTTCTAACTTGGGCCCAAATTGTAAAATGGTCTTATCTATTGGCGATTTCGTTCCAATTCACATTCCAAGTAATATTCGGCATGCTAATTACATTGCCGGTTGCCAAATTGCATTATCTCTTATAGTTTCCGAGATATGGACTATCGATAATTTACACCTTAGGCTCTACTTCTAACTTGGGCCCAAATTGTAAAATGGCCTTCTCTATTGGCGATTTCGTTCCAATTCACATTCCAAGTAATATTCGGCATGCTAATTACATTGCCGGTTGCCAAATTGCATTATCTCTTATAGTTTCCGAGATATGGACTATCAATAATTTACACCTTAGGCTCTGCTTCTAACTTGGGCCCAAATTGTAAAATGGTCTTATCTATTGGCGATTTCGTTCCAATTCACATTCCAAGTAATATTCGGCATGCTAATTACATTGCCGGTTGCCAAATTGAATTATCTCTTATAGTTTCCGAGATATGGACTATCGATAATTTACACCTTAGGCTCTGCTTCTAACTTGGGCCCAAATTGTAAAATGGTCTTATCTATTGGCGATTTCGTTCCAATTCACATTCCAATTAATATTCGGCATGCTAATTACATTGCCGGTTGCCAAATTGCATTATCTCTTATAGTTTCCGAGATATGGACTATCGATAATTTACACCTTAGGCTCTGCTTCTAACTTGGGCCCAAATTGTAAAATGGTCTTATCTATTGGCGATTTCGTTCCAATTCACATTCCAAGTAATATTCGGCATGCTAATTACATTGCCGGTTGCCAAATTGCATTATCTCTTATAGTTTCCGAGATATGGACTATCGATAATTTACACCTTAGGCTCTGCTTCTAACTTGGGCCCAAATTGTAAAATGGTCTTATCTATTGGCGATTTCGTTCCAATTCACATTCCAAGTAATATTCGGCATGCCAATTACATTGCCGGTTGCCAAATTGCATTATCTCTTATAGTTTCCGAGATATGGACTATCGATAATTTACACCTTAGGCTCTTCTTCTAACTTGGGCCCAAATTGTAAAATGGTCTTATCTATTGGCGATTTCGTTCCAATTCACATTCCAAGTAATATTCGGCATGCTAATTACATTGCCGGTTGCCAAATTGAATTATCTCTTATAGTTTCCGAGATATGGACTATCGATAATTTACACCTTAGGCTCTGCTTCTAACTTGGGCCCAAATTGTAAAATGGTCTTATCTATTAGCGATTTCGTTCCAATTCACATTCCAAGTAATATTCGGCATGCTAATTACATTGCCGTTTGCCAAATTGCATTATCTCTTATAGTTTCCGAGATATGGACTATCGATAATTTACACCTTAGGCTCTGCTTCTAACTTGGGCCCAAATTGTAAAATGGTCTTATCTATTGGCGATTTCGTTCCAATTCACATTCCAAGTAATATTCGGCATGCTAATTACATTGCCGGTTGCCAAATTGCATTATCTCTTATAGTTTCCGAGATATGGACTATCGATAATTTACACCTTAGGCTCTGCTTCTAACTTGGGCCCAAATTGTAAAATGGTCTTATCTATTGGCGATTTCGTTCCAATTCACATTCCAAGTAATATTCGGCATGCTAATTACATTGCCGGTTGCCAAATTGCATTATCTCTTATAGTTTCCGAGATATGGACTATCGATAATTTACATCTTAGGCTCTGCTTCTAACTTGGGCCCAAATTGTAAAATCGTCTTATCTATTGGCGATTTCGTTCCAATTCACATTCCAAGTAATATTCGGCATGCTAATTACATTGCCGGTTGCCAAATTGCATTATCTCTTATAGTTTCCGAGATATGGACTATCGATAATTTACACCTTAGGCTCTGCTTCTAACTTGGGCCCAAATTGTAAAATGGTCTTATCTATTGGCGATTTCGTTCCAATTCACATTCCAAGTAATATTCGGCATGCTAATTACATTGCCGGTTGCCAAATTGCATTATCTCTTATAGTTTCCGAGATATGGACTATCGATAATTTACACCTTAGGCTCTGCTTCTAACTTGGGCCCAAATTGTAAAATGGTCTTATCTATTGGCGATTTCGTTCCAATTCACATTCCAAGTAATATTCGGCATGCTAATTACATTGCCGGTTGCCAAATTGCATTATCTCTTATAGTTTCCGAGATATGGACTATCGATAATTTACACCTTAGGCTCTGCTTCTAACTTGGGCCCAAATTGTAAAATGGTCTTATCTATTGGCGATTTCGTTCCAATTCACATTCCAAGTAATATTCGGCATGCTAATTACATTGCCGGTTGCCAAATTGCATTATCTCTTATAGTTTCCGAGATATGGACTATCGATAATTTACACCTTAGGCTCTGCTTCTAACTTGGGCCCAAATTGTAAAATGGTCTTATCTATTGGCGATTTCGTTCCAATTCACATTCCAAGTAATATTCGGCATGCTAATTACATTGCCGGTTGCCAAATTGCATTATCTCTTATAGTTTCCGAGATATGGACTATCGATAATTTACACCTTAGGCTCTGCTTCTAACTTGGGCCCAAATTGTAAAATGGTCTTATCTATTGGCGATTTCGTTCCAATTCACATTCCAAGTAATATTCGGCATGCTAATTACATTGCCGGTTGCCAAATTGCATTATCTCTTATAGTTTCCGAGATATGGACTATCGATAATTTACACCTTAGGCTCTGCTTCTAACTTGGGCCCAAATTGTAAAATGGTCTTATCTATTGGCGATTTCGTTCCAATTCACATTCCAAGTAATATTCGGCATGCTAATTACATTGCCGGTTGCCAAATTGCATTATCTCTTATAGTTTCCGAGATATGGACTATCGATAATTTACACCTTAGGCTCTGCTTCTAACTTGGGCCCAAATTGTAAAATGGTCTTATCTATTGGCGATTTCGTTCCAATTCACATTCCAAGTAATATTCGGCATGCTAATTACATTGCCGGTTGCCAAATTGCATTATCTCTTATAGTTTCCGAGATATGGACTATCGATAATTTACACCTTAGGCTCTGCTTCTAACTTGGGCCCAAATTGTAAAATGGTCTTATCTATTGGCGATTTCGTTCCAATTCACATTCCAAGTAATATTCGGCATGCTAATTACATTGCCGGTTGCCAAATTGCATTATCTCTTATAGTTTCCGAGATATGGACTATCGATAATTTACACCTTAGGCTCTGCTTCTAACTTGGGCCCAAATTGTAAAATGGTCTTATCTATTGGCGATTTCGTTCCAATTCACATTCCAAGTAATATTCGGCATGCTAATTACATTGCCGGTTGCCAAATTGCATTATCTCTTATAGTTTCCGAGATATGGACTATCGATAATTTACACCTTAGGCTCTGCTTCTAACTTGGGCCCAAATTGTAAAATGGTCTTATCTATTGGCGATTTCGTTCCAATTCACATTCCAAGTAATATTCGGCATGCTAATTACATTGCCGGTTGCCAAATTGCATTATCTCTTATAGTTTCCGAGATATGGACTATCGATAATTTACACCTTAGGCTCTGCTTCTAACTTGGGCCCAAATTGTAAAATGGTCTTATCTATTGGCGATTTCGTTCCAATTCACACTCCAAGTAATATTCGGCATGCTAATTACATTGCCGGTTGCGAAATTGCATTATCTCTTATAGTTTCCGAGATATGGACTATCAATAATTTACACCTTAGGCTCTGCTTCTAACTTGGGCGCAAATTGAAAAATGGTCTTATCTATTGGCGATTTCGTTCCAATTCACATTCCAAGTAATATTCGGCATGCTAATTACATTGCCGGTTGCCAAATTGCATTATCTCTTATAGTTTCCGAGATATGGACTATCGATAATTTACACCTTAGGCTCTGCTTCTAACTTGGGCCCAAATTGTAAAATGGTCTTATCTATTGGCGATTTCGTTCCAATTCACATTCCAAGTAATATTCGGCATGCTAATTACATTGCCGGTTGCCAAATTGCATTATCTCTTATAGTTTCCGAGATATGGACTATCGATAATTTACACCTTAGGCTCTGCTTCTAACTTGGGCCCAAATTGTAAAATGGTCTTATCTATTGGCGATTTCGTTCCAATTCACATTCCAAGTAATATTCGGCATGCTAATTACATTGCCGGTTGCCAAATTGCATTATCTCTTATAGTTTCCGAGATATGGACTATCGATAATTTACACCTTAGGCTCTGCTTCTAACTTGGGCCCAAATTGTAAAATGGTCTTATCTATTGGCGATTTCGTTCCAATTCACATTCCAAGTAATATTCGGCATGCTAATTACATTGCCGGTTGCCAAATTGCATTATCTCTTATAGTTTCCGAGATATGGACTATCGATAATTTACACCTTAGGCTCTGCTTCTAACTTGGGCCCAAATTGTAAAATGGTCTTATCTATTGGCGATTTCGTTCCAATTCACACTCCAAGTAATATTCGGCATGCTAATTACATTGCCGGTTGCGAAATTGCATTATCTCTTATAGTTTCCGAGATATGGACTATCAATAATTTACACCTTAGGCTCTGCTTCTAACTTGGGCGCAAATTGTAAAATGGTCTTATCTATTGGCGATTTCGTTCCAATTCACATTCCAAGTAATATTCGGCATGCTAATTACATTGCCGGTTGCCAAATTGCATTATCTCTTATAGTTTCCGAGATATGGACTATCGATAATTTACACCTTAGGCTCTGCTTCTAACTTGGGCCCAAATTGTAAAATGGTCTTATCTATTGGCGATTTCGTTCCAATTCACATTCCAAGTAATATTCGGCATGCTAATTACATTGCCGGTTGCCAAATTGCATTATCTCTTATAGTTTCCGAGATATGGACTATCGATAATTTACACCTTAGGCTCTGCTTCTAACTTGGGCCCAAATTGTAAAATGGTCTTATCTATTGGCGATTTCGTTCCAATTCACATTCCAAGTAATATTCGGCATGCTAATTACATTGCCGGTTGCGAAATTGCATTATCTCTTATAGTTTCCGAGATATGGACTATCAATAATTTACACCTTAGGCTCTGCTTCTAACTTGGGCCCAAATTGTAAAATGGTCTTATCTATTGGCGATTTCGTTCCAATTCACATTCCAAGTAATATTCGGCATGCTAATTACATTGCCGGTTGCCAAATTGCATTATCTCTTATAGTTTCCGAGATATGGACTATCGATAATTTACACCTTAGGCTCTGCTTCTAACTTGGGCCCAAATTGTAAAATGGTCTTATCTATTGGCGATTTCGTTCCAATTCACATTCCAAGTAATATTCGGCATGCTAATTACATTGCCGGTTGCCAAATTGCATTATCTCTTATAGTTTCCGAGATATGGACTATCGATAATTTACACCTTAGGCTCTGCTTCTAACTTGGGCCCAAATTGTAAAATGGTCTTATCTATTGGCGATTTCGTTCCAATTCACATTCCAAGTAATATTCGGCATGCTAATTACATTGCCGGTTGCCAAATTGCATTATCTCTTATAGTTTCCGAGATATGGACTATCGATAATTTACACCTTAGGCTCTGCTTCTAACTTGGGCCCAAATTGTAAAATGGTCTTATCTATTGGCGATTTCGTTCCAATTCACATTCCAAGTAATATTCGGCATGCTAATTACATTGCCGGTTGCCAAATTGCATTATCTCTTATAGTTTCCGAGATATGGACTATCGATAATTTACACCTTAGGCTCTGCTTCTAACTTGGGCCCAAATTGTAAAATGGTCTTATCTATTGGCGATTTCGTTCCAATTCACATTCCAAGTAATATTCGGCATGCTAATTACATTGCCGGTTGCCAAATTGCATTATCTCTTATAGTTTCCGAGATATGGACTATCGATAATTTACACCTTAGGCTCTGCTTCTAACTTGGGCCCAAATTGTAAAATGGTCTTATCTATTGGCGATTTCGTTCCAATTCACATTCCAAGTAATATTCGGCATGCTAATTACATTGCCGGTTGCCAAATTGCATTATCTCTTATAGTTTCCGAGATATGGACTATCGATAATTTACACCTTAGGCTCTGCTTCTAACTTGGGCCCAAATTGTAAAATGGTCTTATCTATTGGCGATTTCGTTCCAATTCACATTCCAAGTAATATTCGGCATGCTAATTACATTGCCGGTTGCCAAATTGCATTATCTCTTATAGTTTCCGAGATATGGACTATCGATAATTTACACCTTAGGCTCTGCTTCTAACTTGGGCCCAAATTGTAAAATGGTCTTATCTATTGGCGATTTCGTTCCAATTCACATTCCAAGTAATATTCGGCATGCTAATTACATTGCCGGTTGCCAAATTGCATTATCTCTTATAGTTTCCGAGATATGGACTATCGATAATTTACACCTTAGGCTCTGCTTCTAACTTGGGCCCAAATTGTAAAATGGTCTTATCTATTGGCGATTTCGTTCCAATTCACATTCCAAGTAATATTCGGCATGCTAATTACATTGCCGGTTGCCAAATTGCATTATCTCTTATAGTTTCCGAGATATGGACTATCGATAATTTACACCTTAGGCTCTGCTTCTAACTTGGGCCCAAATTGTAAAATGGTCTTATCAATTGGCGATTTCGTTCCAATTCACATTCCAAGTAATATTCGGCATGCTAATTACATTGCCGGTTGCCAAATTGAATTATCTCTTATAGTTTCCGAGATATGGACTATCGATAATTTACACCTTAGGCTCTGCTTCTAACTTGGGCCCAAATTGTAAAATGGTCTTATCTATTGGCGATTTCGTTCCAATTCACATTCCAAGTAATATTCGGCATGCTAATTACATTGCCGGTTGCCAAATTGCATTATCTCTTATAGTTTCCGAGATATGGACTATCGATAATTTACACCTTAGGCTCTGCTTCTAACTTGGGCCCAAATTGTAAAATGGTCTTATCTATTGGCGATTTCGTTCCAATTCACATTCCAAGTAATATTCGGCATGCTAATTACATTGCCGGTTGCCAAATTGCATTATCTCTTATAGTTTCCGAGATATGGACTATCGATAATTTACACCTTAGGCTCTGCTTCTAACTTGGGCCCAAATTGTAAAATGGTCTTATCTATTGGCGATTTCGTTCCAATTCACATTCCAAGTAATATTCGGCATGCTAATTACATTGCCGGTTGCCAAATTGCATTATCTCTTATAGTTTCCGAGATATGGACTATCGATAATTTACACCTTAGGCTCTGCTTCTAACTTGGGCCCAAATTGTAAAATGGTCTTACCTATTGGCGATTTCGTTCCAATTCACATTCCAAGTAATATTCGGCATGCTAATTACATTGCCGGTTGCCAAATTGCATTATCTCTTATAGTTTCCGAGATATGGACTATCGATAATTTACACCTTAGGCTCTGCTTCTAACTTGGGCCCAAATTGTAAAATGGTCTTATCTATTGGCGATTTCGTTCCAATTCACATTCCAAGTAATATTCGGCATGCTAATTACATTGCCGGTTGCCAAATTGCATTATCTCTTATAGTTTCCGAGATATGGACTATCGATTATTTACACCTTAGGCTCTGCTTCTAACTTGGGCCCAAATTGTAAAATCGTCTTATCTATTGGCGATTTCGTTCCAATTCACATTACAAGTAATATTCGGCATGCTAATTACATTGCCGGTTGCCAAATTGCATTATCTCTTATAGTTTCCGAGATATGGACTATCGGTAATTTACACCTTAGGCTCTGCTTCTAACTTGGGCCCAAATTGTAAAATGGTCTTATCTATTGGCGATTTCGTTCCAATTCACATTCCAAGTAATATTCGGCATGCTAATTACATTGCCGGTTGCCAAATTGCATTATCTCTTATAGTTTCCGAGATATGGACTATCGATAATTTACACCTTAGGCTCTGCTTCTAACTTGGGCCCAAATTGTAAAATGGTCTTATCTATTGGCGATTTCGTTCCAATTCACATTCCAAGTAATATTCGGCATGCTAATTACATTGCCGGTTGCCAAATTGCATTATCTCTTATAGTTTCCGAGATATGGACTATCGATTATTTACACCTTAGGCTCTGCTTCTAACTTGGGCCCAAATTGTAAAATCGTCTTATCTATTGGCGATTTCGTTCCAATTCACATTACAAGTAATATTCGGCATGCTAATTACATTGCCGGTTGCCAAATTGCATTATCTCTTATAGTTTCCGAGATATGGACTATCGGTAATTTACACCTTAGGCTCTGCTTCTAACTTGGGCCCAAATTGTAAAATGGTCTTATCTATTGGCGATTTCGTTCCAATTCACATTCCAAGTAATATCCGGCATGCTAATTATATTGCCGGTTGCCAAATTGAATTATCTCTTATAGTTTCCGAGATATGGACTATCGATAATTTACATCTTAGGCTCTGCTTCTAACTTGGGCCCAAATTGTAAAATGGTCTTATCTATTGGCGATTACGTTCCAATTCACATTCCAAGTAATATTCGGCATGCTAATTACATTGCCGGTTGCCAAATTGCATTATCTCTTATAGTTTCCGAGATATGGACTATCGATAATTTACACCTTAGGCTCTGCTTCTAACTTGGGCCCAAATTGTAAAATGGTCTTATCTATTGGCGATTTCGTTCCAATTCACATTCCAAGTAATATTCGGCATGCTAATTACATTGCCGGTTGCCAAATTGCATTATCTCTTATAGTTTCCGAGATATGGACTATCGATAATTTACATATTAGACTCTGCTTCTAACTTGGGCCCAAATTGTAAAATGGTCTTATCTATTGGCGATTTCGTTCCAATTCACATTCCAAGTAATATTCGGCATGCTAATTACATTGCCGGTTGCCAAATTGCATTATCTCTTATAGTTTCCGAGATATGGACTATCGATAATTTACACCTTAGGCTCTGCTTCTAACTTGGGCCCAAATTGTAAAATGGTCTTATCTATTGGCGATTTCGTTCCAATTCACATTCCAAGTAATATTCGGCATGCTAATTACATTGCCGGTTGCCAAATTGCATTATCTCTTATAGTTTCCGAGATATGGACTATCGATAATTTACACCTTAGGCTCTGCTTCTAACTTGGGCCCAAATTGTAAAATGGTCTTATCTATTGGCGATTTCGTTCCAATTCACATTCCAAGTAATATTCGGCATGCTAATTACATTGCCGGTTGCCAAATTGCATTATCTCTTATAGTTTCCGAGATATGGACTATCGATAATTTACACCTTAGGCTCTGCTTCTAACTTGGGCCCAAATTGTAAAATGGTCTTATCTATTGGCGATTTCGTTCCAATTCACATTCCAAGTAATATTCGGCATGCTAATTACATTGCCGGTTGCCAAATTGCATTATCTCTTATAGTTTCCGAGATATGGACTATCGATAATTTACACCTTAGGCTCTGCTTCTAACTTGGGCCCAAATTGTAAAATGGTCTTACCTATTGGCGATTTCGTTCCAATTCACATTCCAAGTAATATTCGGCATGCTAATTACATTGCCGGTTGCCAAATTGCATTATCTCTTATAGTTTCCGAGATATGGACTATCGATAATTTACACCATAGGCTCTGCTTCTAACTTGGGCCCAAATTGTAAAATGGTCTTATCTATTGGCGATTTCGTTCCAATTCACATTCCAATTAATATTCGGCATGCTAATTACATTGCCGGTTGCCAAATTGCATTATCTCTTATAGTTTCCGAGATATGGACTATCGATAATTTACACCTTAGGCTCTGCTTCTAACTTGGGCCCAAATTGTAAAATGGTCTTATCTATTGGCGATTTCGTTCCAATTCACATTCCAAGTATTATTCGGCATGCTAATTACATTGCCGGTTGCCAAATTGCATTATCTCTTATAGTTTCCGAGATATGGACTATCGATAATTTACACCTTAGGCTCTGCTTCTAACTTGGGCCCAAATTGTAAAATGGTCTTATCTATTGGCGATTTCGTTCCAATTCACATTCCAAGTAATATTCGGCATGCTAATTACATTGCCGGTTGCCAAATTGCATTATCCCTTATAGTTTCCGAGATATGGACTATCGATAATTTACACCTTAGGCTCTGCTTCTAACTTGGGCCCAAATTGTAAAATGGTCTTATCAATTGGCGATTTCGTTCCAATTCACATTCCAAGTAATATTCGGCATGCTAATTACATTGCCGGTTGCCAAATTGAATTATCTCTTATAGTTTCCGAGATATGGACTATCGAAAATTTACACCTTAGGCTCTGCTTCTAACTTGGGCCCAAATTGTAAAATGGTCTTACCTATTGGCGATTTCGTTCCAATTCACATTCCAAGTAATATTCGGCATGCTAATTACATTGCCGGTTGCCAAATTGCATTATCTCTTATAGTTTCCGAGATATGGACTATCGATAATTTACACCTTAGGCTCTGCTTCTAACTTGGGCCCAAATTGTAAAATGGTCTTATCTATTGGCGATTTCGTTCCAATTCACATTCCAAGTAATATTCGGCATGCTAATTACATTGCCGGTTGCCAAATTGCATTATCCCTTATAGTTTCCGAGATATGGACTATCGATAATTTACACCTTAGGCTCTGCTTCTAACTTGGGCCCAAATTGTAAAATGGTCTTATCTATTGGCGATTTCGTTCCAATTCACATTCCAAGTAATATTCGGCATGCTAATTACATTGCCGGTTGCCAAATTGAATTATCTCTTATAGTTTCCGAGATATGGACTATCGAAAATTTACACCTTAGGCTCTGCTTCTAACTTGGGCCCAAATTGTAAAATGGTCTTACCTATTGGCGATTTCGTTCCAATTCACATTCCAAGTAATATTCGGCATGCTAATTACATTGCCGGTTGCCAAATTGCATTATCTCTTATAGTTTCCGAGATATGGACTATCGATAATTTACACCTTAGGCTCTGCTTCTAACTTGGGCCCAAATTGTAAAATGGTCTTATCTATTGGCGATTTCGTTCCAATTCACATTCCAAGTAATATTCGGCATGCTAATTACATTGCCGGTTGCCAAATTGCATTATCTCTTATAGTTTCCGAGATATGGACTATCGATAATTTACACCTTAGGCTCTGCTTCTAACTTGGGCCCAAATTGTAAAATCGTCTTATCTATTGGCGATTTCGTTCCAATTCACATTCCAAGTAATATTCGGCATGCTAATTACATTGCCGGTTGCCAAATTGCATTATCTCTTATAGTTTCCGAGATATGGACTATCGGTAATTTACACCTTAGGCTCTGCTTCTAACTTGGGCCCAAATTGTAAAATGGTCTTATCTATTGGCGATTTCGTTCCAATTCACATTCCAAGTAATATCCGGCATGCTAATTATATTGCCGGTTGCCAAATTGAATTATCTCTTATAGTTTCCGAGATATGGACTATCGATAATTTACACCTTAGGCTCTGCTTCTAACTTGGGCCCAAATTGTAAAATGGTCTTAACTATTGGCGATTACGTTCCAATTCACATTCCAAGTAATATTCGGCATGCTAATTACATTGCCGGTTGCCAAATTGCATTATCTCTTATAGTTTCCGAGATATGGACTATCGATAATTTACACCTTAGGCTCTGCTTCTAACTTGGGCCCAAATTGTAAAATGGTCTTATCTATTGGCGATCTCGTTCCAATTCACATTCCAAGTAATATTCGGCATGCTAATTACATTGCCGGTTGCCAAATTGCATTATCTCTTATAGTTTCCGAGATATGGACTATCGATAATTTACATCTTAGACTCTGCTTCTAACTTGGGCCCAAATTGTAAAATGGTCTTATCTATTGGCGATTTCGTTCCAATTCACATTCCAAGTAATATTCGGCATGCTAATTACATTGCCGGTTGCCAAATTGCATTATCTCTTATAGTTTCCGAGATATGGACTATCGATAATTTACACCTTAGGCTCTGCTTCTAACTTGGGCCCAAATTGTAAAATGGTCTTATCTATTGGCGATTTCGTTCCAATTCACATTCCAAGTAATATTCGGCATGCTAATTACATTGCCGGTTGCCAAATTGCATTATCTCTTATAGTTTCCGAGATATGGACTATCGATAATTTACACCTTAGGCTCTGCTTCTAACTTGGGCCCAAATTGTAAAATGGTCTTATCTATTGGCGATTTCGTCCCAATTCACATTCCAAGTGATATTCGGCATGCTAATTACATTGCCGGTTGCGAAATTGCATTATCTCTTATAGTTTCCGAGATATGGACTATCAATAATTTACACCTTAGGCTCTGCTTCTAACTTGGGCCCAAATTGTAAAATGGTCTTATCTATTGGCGATTTCGTTCCAATTCACATTCCAAGTAATATTCGGCATGCTAATTACATTGCCGGTTGCCAAATTGCATTATCTCTTATAGTTTCCGAGATATGGACTATCGATAATTTACACCTTAGGCTCTGCTTCTAACTTGGGCCCAAATTGTAAAATGGTCTTATCTATTGGCGATTTCGTTCCAATTCACATTCCAAGTAATATTCGGCATGCTAATTACATTGCCGGTTGCCAAATTGCATTATCTCTTATAGTTTCCGAGATATGGACTATCGATAATTTACACCTTAGGCTCTGCTTCTAACTTGGGCCCAAATTGTAAAATGGTCTTATCTATTGGCGATTTCGTTCCAATTCGCATTCCAAGTAATATTCGGCATGCTAATTACATTGCCGGTTGCCAAATTGCATTATCTCTTATAGTTTCCGAGATATGGACTATCGATAATTTACACCTTAGGCTCTGCTTCTAACTTGGGCCCAAATTGTAAAATATTCTTATCTATTGGCGATTTCGTTCCAATTCACATTCCAAGTAATATTCGGCATGCTAATTACATTGCCGGTTGCCAAATTGCATTATCTCTTATAGTTTCCGAGATATGGACTATCGATAATTTACATATTAGACTCTGCTTCTAACTTGGGCCCAAATTGTAAAATGGTCTTATCTATTGGCGATTTCGTTCCAATTCACATTCCAAGTAATATTCGGCATGCTAATTACATTGCCGGTTGCCAAATTGCATTATCTCTTATAGTTTCCGAGATATGGACTATCGATAATTTACACCTTAGGCTCTGCTTCTAACTTGGGCCCAAATTGTAAAATGGTCTTATCTATTGGCGATTTCGTTCCAATTCACATTCCAAGTAATATTCGGCATGCTAATTACATTGCCGGTTGCCAAATTGCATTATCTCTTATAGTTTCCGAGATATGGACTATCGATAATTTACACCTTAGGCTCTGCTTCTAACTTGGGCCCAAATTGTAAAATGGTCTTATCTATTGGCGATTTCGTTCCAATTCACATTCCAAGTAATATTCGGCATGCTAATTACATTGCCGGTTGCCAAATTGCATTATCTCTTATAGTTTCCGAGATATGGACTATCGATAATTTACACCTTAGGCTCTGCTTCTAACTTGGGCCCAAATTGTAAAATGGTCTTACCTATTGGCGATTTCGTTCCAATTCACATTCCAAGTAATATTCGGCATGCTAATTACATTGCCGGTTGCCAAATTGCATTATCTCTTATAGTTTCCGAGATATGGACTATCGATAATTTACACCATAGGCTCTACTTCTAACTTGGGCCCAAATTGTAAAATGGTCTTATCTATTGGCGATTTCGTTCCAATTCACATTCCAATTAATATTCGGCATGCTAATTACATTGCCGGTTGCCAAATTGCATTATCTCTTATAGTTTCCGAGATATGGACTATCGATAATTTACACCTTAGGCTCTGCTTCTAACTTGGGCCCAAATTGTAAAATGGTCTTATCTATTGGCGATTTCGTTCCAATTCACATTCCAAGTATTATTCGGCATGCTAATTACATTGCCGGTTGCCAAATTGCATTATCTCTTATAGTTTCCGAGATATGGACTATCGATAATTTACACCTTAGGCTCTGCTTCTAACTTGGGCCCAAATTGTAAAATGGTCTTATCTATTGGCGATTTCGTTCCAATTCACATTCCAAGTAATATTCGGCATGCTAATTACATTGCCGGTTGCCAAATTGCATTATCTCTTATAGTTTCCGAGATATGGACTATCGATAATTTACACCTTAGGCTCTGCTTCTAAATTGGGCCCAAATTGTAAAATGGTCTTATCAATTGGCGATTTCGTTCCAATTCACATTCCAAGTAATATTCGGCATGCTAATTACATTGCCGGTTGCCAAATTGAATTATCTCTTATAGTTTCCGAGATATGGACTATCGATAATTTACACCTTAGGCTCTGCTTCTAACTTGGGCCCAAATTGTAAAATGGTCTTACCTATTGGCGATTTCGTTCCAATTCACATTCCAAGTAATATTCGGCATGCTAATTACATTGCCGGTTGCCAAATTGCATTATCTCTTATTGTTTCCGAGATATGGACTATCGATAATTTACACCTTAGGCTCTGCTTCTAACTTGGGCCCAAATTGTAAAATGGTCTTATCTATTGGCGATTTCGTTCCAATTCACATTCCAAGTAATATTCGGCATGCTAATTACATTGCCGGTTGCCAAATTGCATTATCTCTTATAGTTTCCGAGATATGGACTATCGATAATTTACACCTTAGGCTCTGCTTCTAACTTGGGCCCAAATTGTAAAATCGTCTTATCTATTGGCGATTTCGTTCCAATTCACATTCCAAGTAATATTCGGCATGCTAATTACATTGCCGGTTGCCAAATTGCATTATCTCTTATAGTTTCCGAGATATGGACTATCGGTAATTTACACCTTAGGCTCTGCTTCTAACTTGGGCCCAAATTGTAAAATGGTCTTATCTATTGGCGATTTCGTTCCAATTCACATTCCAAGTAATATCCGGCATGCTAATTATATTGCCGGTTGCCAAATTGAATTATCTCTTATAGTTTCCGAGATATGGACTATCGATAATTTACACCTTAGGCTCTGCTTCTAACTTGGGCCCAAATTGTAAAATGGTCTTAACTATTGGCGATTACGTTCCAATTCACATTCCAAGTAATATTCGGCATGCTAATTACATTGCCGGTTGCCAAATTGCATTATCTCTTATAGTTTCCGAGATATGGACTATCGATAATTTACACCTTAGGCTCTGCTTCTAACTTGGGCCCAAATTGTAAAATGGTCTTATCTATTGGCGATTTCGTTCCAATTCACATTCCAAGTAATATTCGGCATGCTAATTACATTGCCGGTTGCCAAATTGCATTATCTCTTATAGTTTCCGAGATATGGACTATCGATAATTTACACCTTAGGCTCTGCTTCTAACTTGGGCCCAAATTGTAAAATGGTCTTATCTATTGGCGATTTCGTTCCAATTCACATTCCAAGTAATATTCGGCATGCTAATTACATTGCCGGTTGCCAAATTGCATTATCTCTTATAGTTTCCGAGATATGGACTATCGATAATTTACACCTTAGGCTCTGCTTCTAACTTGGGCCCAAATTGTAAAATGGTCTTATCTATTGGCGATTTCGTCCCAATTCACATTCCAAGTGATATTCGGCATGCTAATTACATTGCCGGTTGCGAAATTGCATTATCTCTTATAGTTTCCGAGATATGGACTATCAATAATTTACACCTTAGGCTCTGCTTCTAACTTGGGCCCAAATTGTAAAATGGTCTTATCTATTGGCGATTTCGTTCCAATTCACATTCCAAGTAATATTCGGCATGCTAATTACATTGCCGGTTGCCAAATTGCATTATCTCTTATAGTTTCCGAGATATGGACTATCGATAATTTACACCTTAGGCTCTGCTTCTAACTTGGGCCCAAATTGTAAAATGGTCTTATCTATTGGCGATTTCGTTCCAATTCACATTCCAAGTAATATTCGGCATGCTAATTACATTGCCGGTTGCCAAATTGCATTATCTCTTATAGTTTCCGAGATATGGACTATCGATAATTTACACCTTAGGCTCTGCTTCTAACTTGGGCCCAAATTGTAAAATGGTCTTATCTATTGGCGATTTCGTTCCAATTCACATTCCAAGTAATATTCGGCATGCTAATTACATTGCCGGTTGCCAAATTGCATTATCTCTTATAGTTTCCGAGATATGGACTATCGATAATTTACACCTTAGGCTCTGCTTCTAACTTGGGCCCAAATTGTAAAATGGTCTTATCTATTGGCGATTTCGTTCCAATTCACATTCCAAGTAATATTCGGCATGCTAATTACATTGCCGGTTGCCAAATTGCATTATCCCTTATAGTTTCCGAGATATGGACTATCGATAATTTACACCTTAGGCTCTGCTTCTAACTTGGGCCCAAATTGTAAAATGGTCTTATCTATTGGCGATTTCGTTCCAATTCACACTCCAAGTAATATTCGGCATGCTAATTACATTGCCGGTTGCGAAATTGCATTATCTCTTATAGTTTCCGAGATATGGACTATCAATAATTTACACCTTAGGCTCTGCTTCTAACTTGGGCCCAAATTGTAAAATGGTCTTATCTATTGGCGATTTCGTTCCAATTCACATTCCAAGTAATATTCGGCATGCTAATTACATTGCCGGTTGCCAAATTGCATTATCCCTTATAGTTTCCGAGATATGGACTATCGATAATTTACACCTTAGGCTCTGCTTCTAACTTGGGCCCAAATTGTAAAATGGTCTTATCTATTGGCGATTTCGTTCCAATTCACACTCCAAGTAATATTCGGCATGCTAATTACATTGCCGGTTGCGAAATTGCATTATCTCTTATAGTTTCCGAGATATGGACTATCAATAATTTACACCTTAGGCTCTGCTTCTAACTTGGGCCCAAATTGTAAAATGGTCTTATCTATTGGCGATTTCGTTCCAATTCACATTCCAAGTAATATTCGGCATGCTAATTACATTGCCGGTTGCCAAATTGCATTATCTCTTATAGTTTCCGAGATATGGACTATCGATAATTTACACCTTAGGCTCTGCTTCTAACTTGGGCCCAAATTGTAAAATGGTCTTATCTATTGGCGATTTCGTTCCAATTCACATTCCAATTAATATTCGGCATGCTAATTACATTGCCGGTTGCCAAATTGCATTATCTCTTATAGTTTCCGAGATATGGACTATCGATAATTTACACCTTAGGCTCTGCTTCTAACTTGGGCCCAAATTGTAAAATGGTCTTATCTATTGGCGATTCCGTTCCAATTCACATTCCAAGTAATATTCGGCATGCTAATTACATTGCCGGTTGCCAAATTGCATTATCTCTTATAGTTTCCGAGATATGGACTATCGATAATTTACACCTTAGGCTCTGCTTCTAACTTGGGCCCAAATTGTAAAATGGTCTTATCTATTGGCGATTTCGTTCCAATTCACATTCCAAGTAATATTCGGCATGCTAATTACATTGCCGGTTGCCAAATTGCATTATCTCTTATAGTTTCCGAGATATGGACTATCGATAATTTACACCTTAGGCTCTGCTTCTAACTTGGGCCCAAATTGTAAAATGGTCTTATCTATTGGCGATTTCGTTCCAATTCACATTCCAAGTAATATTCGGCATGCTAATTACATTGCCGGTTGCCAAATTGAATTATCTCTTATAGTTTCCGAGATATGGACTATCGATAATTTACACCTTAGGCTCTGCTTCTAACTTGGGCCCAAATTGTAAAATGGTCTTACCTATTGGCGATTTCGTTCCAATTCACATTCCAAGTAATATTCGGCATGCTAATTACATTGCCGGTTGCCAAATTGCATTATCTCTTATAGTTTCCGAGATATGGACTATCGATAATTTACACCTTAGGCTCTGCTTCTAACTTGGGCCCAAATTGTAAAATGGTCTTATCTATTGGCGATTTCGTTCCAATTCACATTCCAAGTAATATTCGGCATGCTAATTACATTGCCGGTTGCCAAATTGCATTATCTCTTATAGTTTCCGAGATATGGACTATCGATAATTTACACCTTAGGCTCTGCTTCTAACTTGGGCAAAAATTGTAAAATGGTCTTATCTATTGGCGATTTCGTCCCAATTCACATTCCAAGTGATATTCGGCATGCTAATTACATTGCCGGTTGCGAAATTGCATTATCTCTTATAGTTTCCGAGATATGGACTATCAATAATTTACACCTTAGGCTCTGCTTCTAACTTGGGCCCAAATTGTAAAATGGTCTTATCTATTGGCGATTTCGTTCCAATTCACTTTCCAAGTAATATTCGGCATGCTAATTACATTGCCGGTTGCCAAATTGCATTATCTCTTATAGTTTCCGAGATACGGACTATCGATAATTTACACCTTAGGCTCTGCTTCTAACTTGGGCCCAAATTGTAAAATGGCCTTATCTATTGGCGATTTCGTTCCAATTCACATTCCAAGTAATATTCGGCATGCTAATTACATTGCCGGTTGCCAAATTGCATTATCTCTTATAGTTTCCGAGATATGGACTATCGATAATTTACACCTTAGGCTCTGCTTCTAACTTGGGCCCAAATTGTAAAATGGTCTTATCTATTGACGATTTCGTTCCAATTCACATTCCAAGTAATATTCGGCATGCTAATTACATTGCCGGTTGCCAAATTGCATTATCTCTTATAGTTTCCGAGATATGGACTATCGATAATTTACACCTTAGGCTCTGCTTCTAACTTGGGCCCAAATTGTAAAATGGTCTTATCTATTGGCGATTTCGTTCCAATTCACATTCCAATTAATATTCGGCATGCTAATTACATTGCCGGTTGCCAAATTGCATTATCTCTTATAGTTTCCGAGATATGGACTATCGATAATTTACACCTTAGGCTCTGCTTCTAACTTGGGCCCAAATTGTAAAATGGTCTTATCTATTGGCGATTCCGTTCCAATTCACATTCCAAGTAATATTCGGCATGCTAATTACATTGCCGGTTGCCAAATTGCATTATCTCTTATAGTTTCCGAGATATGGACTATCGATAATTTACACCTTAGGCTCTGCTTCTAACTTGGGCCCAAATTGTAAAATGGTCTTATCTATTGGCGATTTCGTTCCAATTCACATTCCAAGTAATATTCGGCATGCTAATTACATTGCCGGTTGCCAAATTGCATTATCTCTTATAGTTTCCGAGATATGGACTATCGATAATTTACACCTTAGGCTCTGCTTCTAACTTGGGCCCAAATTGTAAAATGGTCTTATCTATTGGCGATTTCGTTCCAATTCACATTCCAAGTAATATCCGGCATGCTAATTACATTGCCGGTTGCCAAATTGAATTATCTCTTATAGTTTCCGAGATATGGACTATCGATAATTTACACCTTAGGCTCTGCTTCTAACTTGGGCCCAAATTGTAAAATGGTCTTATCTATTGACGATTTCGTTCCAATTCACATTCCAAGTAATATTCGGCATGCTAATTACATTGCCGGTTGCCAAATTGCATTATCTCTTATAGTTTCCGAGATATGGACTATCGATAATTTACACCTTAGGCTCTGCTTCTAACTTGGGCCCAAATTGTAAAATGGTCTTATCTATTGGCGATTTCGTTCCAATTCACATTCCAAGTAATATCCGGCATGCTAATTACATTGCCGGTTGCCAAATTGAATTATCTCTTATAGTTTCCGAGATATGGACTATCGATAATTTACACCTTAGGCTCTGCTTCTAACTTGGGCCCAAATTGTAAAATGGTCTTATCTATTGACGATTTCGTTCCAATTCACATTCCAAGTAATATTCGGCATGCTAATTACATTGCCGGTTGCCAAATTGCATTATCTCTTATAGTTTCCGAGATATGGACTATCGATAATTTACACCTTAGGCTCTGCTTCTAACTTGGGCCCAAATTGTAAAATGGTTTTATCTATTGGCGATTTCGTTCCAATTCACATTCCAAGTAATATTCGGCATGCTAATTACATTGCCGGTTGCCAAATTGCATTATCTCTTATAGTTTCCGAGATATGGACTATCGATAAATTACACCTTAGGCTCTGCTTCTAACTTGCACCCAAATTGTAAAATGGTCTTATCTATTGACGATTTCGTTCCAATTCACATTCCAAGTAATATTCGGCATGCTAATTACATTGCCGGTTGCCAAATTGCATTATCTCTTATAGTTTCCGAGATATGGACTATCGATAATTTACACCTTAGGCTCTGCTTCTAACTTGGGCCCAAATTGTAAAATGGTCTTATCTATTGGCGATTTCGTTCCAATTCACATTCCAAGTAATATTCGGCATGCTAATTACATTGCCGGTTGCCAAATTGCATTATCTCTTATAGTTTCCGAGATATGGACTATCGATAATTTACACCTTAGGCTCTGCTTCTAACTTGGGCCCAAATTGTAAAATGGTCTTATCTATTGGCGATTTCGTTCCAATTCACACTCCAAGTAATATTCGGCATGCTAATTACATTGCCGGTTGCCAAATTGCATTATCTCTTATAGTTTCCGAGATATGGACTATCGATAATTTACACCTTAGGCTCTGCTTCTAACTTGGGCCCAAATTGTAAAATGTTCTTATCTATTGGCGATTTCGTTCCAATTCACATTCCAAGTAATATTCGGCATGCTAATTACATTGCCGGTTGCCAAATTGCATTATCTCTTATAGTTTCCGAGATATGGACTATCGATAATTTACACCTTAGGCTCTGCTTCTAACTTGGGCCCAAATTGTAAAATGGTCTTATCTATTGGCGATTTCGTTCCAATTCACACTCCAAGTAATATTCGGCATGCTAATTACATTGCCGGTTGCGAAATTGCATTATCTCTTATAGTTTCCGAGATATGGACTATCGATAATTTACACCTTAGGCTCTGCTTCTAACTTGGGCCCAAATTGTAAAATGGTCTTCTCTATTGGCGATTTCGTTCCAATTCACATTCCAAGTAATATTCGGCATGCTAATTACATTGCCGGTTGCCAAATTGCATTATCTCTTATAGTTTCCGAGATATGGACTATCAATAATTTACACCTTAGGCTCTGCTTCTAACTTGGGCCCAAATTGTAAAATGGTCTTCTCTATTGGCGATTTCGTTCCAATTCACATTCCAAGTAATATTCGGCATGCTAATTACATTGCCGGTTGCCAAATTGCATTATCTCTTATAGTTTCCGAGATATGGACTATCAATAATTTACACCTTAGGCTCTGCTTCTAACTTGGGCCCAAATTGTAAAATGGTCTTATCTATTGGCGATTTCGTTCCAATTCACATTCCAAGTAATATTCGGCATGCTAATTACATTTCCGGTTGCCAAATTGAATTATCTCTTATAGTTTCCGAGATATGGACTATCGATAAGTTACACCTTAGGCTCTGCTTCTAACTTGGGCCCAAATTGTAAAATGGTCTTACCTATTGGCGATTTCGTTCCAATTCACATTCCAAGTAATATTCGGCATGCTAATTACATTGCCGGTTGCCAAATTGCATTATCTCTTATAGTTTCCGAGATATGGACTATCGATAATTTACACCTTAGGCTCTGCTTCTAACTTGGGCCCAAATTGTAAAATGGTCTTATCTATTGGCGATTTCGTTCCAATTCACATTCCAATTAATATTCGGCATGCTAATTACATTGCCGGTTGCCAAATTGCATTATCACTTATAGTTTCCGAGATATGGACTATCGATAATTTACACCTTAGGCTCTGCTTCTAACTTGGGCCCAAATTGTAAAATGGTCTTATCTATTGGCGATTCCGTTCCAATTCACATTCCAAGTAATATTCGGCATGCTAATTACATTGCCGGTTGCCAAATTGCATTATCTCTTATAGTTTCCGAGATATGGACTATCGATAATTTACACCTTAGGCTCTGCTTCTAACTTGGGCCCAAATTGTAAAATGGTCTTATCTATTGGCGATTTCGTTCCAATTCACACTCCAAGTAATATTCGGCATGCTAATTACATTGCCGGTTGCGAAATTGCATTATCTCTTATAGTTTCCGAGATATGGACTATCGATAATTTACACCTTAGGCTCTGCTTCTAACTTGGGCCCAAATTGTAAAATGGTCTTCTCTATTGGCGATTTCGTTCCAATTCACATTCCAAGTAATATTCGGCATGCTAATTACATTGCCGGTTGCCAAATTGCATTATCTCTTATAGTTTCCGAGATATGGACTATCAATAATTTACACCTTAGGCTCTGCTTCTAACTTGGGCCCAAATTGTAAAATGGTCTTCTCTATTGGCGATTTCGTTCCAATTCACATTCCAAGTAATATTCGGCATGCTAATTACATTGCCGGTTGTCAAATTGCATTATCTCTTATAGTTTCCGAGATATGGACTATCAATAATTTACACCTTAGGCTCTGCTTCTAACTTGGGCCCAAATTGTAAAATGGTCTTATCTATTGGCGATTTCGTTCCAATTCACATTCCAAGTAATATTCGGCATGCTAATTACATTTCCGGTTGCCAAATTGAATTATCTCTTATAGTTTCCGAGATATGGACTATCGATAAGTTACACCTTAGGCTCTGCTTCTAACTTGGGCCCAAATTGTAAAATGGTCTTACCTATTGGCGATTTCGTTCCAATTCACATTCCAAGTAATATTCGGCATGCTAATTACATTGCCGGTTGCCAAATTGCATTATCTCTTATAGTTTCCGAGATATGGACTATCGATAATTTACACCTTAGGCTCTGCTTCTAACTTGGGCCCAAATTGTAAAATGGTCTTATCTATTGGCGATTTCGTTCCAATTCACATTCCAATTAATATTCGGCATGCTAATTACATTGCCGGTTGCCAAATTGCATTATCACTTATAGTTTCCGAGATATGGACTATCGATAATTTACACCTTAGGCTCTGCTTCTAACTTGGGCCCAAATTTTAAAATGGTCTTATCTATTGGCGATTCCGTTCCAATTCACATTCCAAGTAATATTCGGCATGCTAATTACATTGCCGGTTGCCAAATTGCATTATCTCTTATAGTTTCCGAGATATGGACTATCGATAATTTACACCTTAGGCTCTGCTTCTAACTTGGGCCCAAATTGTAAAATGGTCTTATCTATTGGCGATTTCGTTCTAATTCACATTCCAAGTAATATTCGGCATGCTAATTACATTGCCGGTTGCCAAATTGCATTATCTCTTATAGTTTCCGAGATATGGACTATCGATAATTTACACCTTAGGCTCTGCTTCTAACTTGGGCCCAATTGAAAATGGTCTTATCTATTGGCGATTTCGTTCCAATTCACATTCCAAGTAATATTCGGCATGCTAATTACATTGCCGGTTGCCAAATTGCATTATCTCTTATAGTTTCCGAGATATGGACTATTGATAATTTACACCTTAGGCTCTGCTTCTAACTTGGGCCCAAATTGTAAAATGGTCTTATCTATTGGCGATTTCGTTCCAATTCACATTCCAAGTAATATTCGGCATGCTAATTACATTGCCGGTTGCCAAATTGCATTATCCCTTATAGTTTCCGAGATATGGACTATCGATAATTTACACCTTAGGCTCTGCTTCTAACTTGGGCCCAAATTGTAAAATGGTCTTATCTATTGGCGATTTCGTCCCAATTCACATTCCAAGTGATATTCGGCATGCTAATTACATTGCCGGTTGCGAAATTGCATTATCTCTTATAGTTTCCGAGATATGGACTATCAATAATTTACACCTTAGGCTCTGCTTCTAACTTGGGCCCAAATTGTAAAATGGTCTTATCTATTGACGATTTCGTTCCAATTCACATTCCAAGTAATATTCGGCATGCTAATTACATTGCCGGTTGCCAAATTGCATTATCTCTTATAGTTTCCGAGATATGGACTATCGATAATTTACACCTTAGGCTCTGCTTCTAACTTGGGCCCAAATTGTAAAATGGTCTTATCTATTGGCGATTTCGTTCCAATTCACATTCCAAATAATATTCGGCATGCTAATTACATTGCCGGTTGCCAAATTGCATTATCTCTTATAGTTTCCGAGATAAGGACTATCAATAATTTACACCTTAGGCTCTGCTTCTAACTTGGGCCCAAATTGTAAAATGGTCTTATCTATTGGCGATTTCGTTCCAATTCACATTCCAAGTAATATTCGGCATGCTAATTACATTGCCGGTTGCGAAATTGCATTATCTCTTATAGTTTCAGAGATATGGACTATCGATAATTTACACCTTAGGCTCTGCTTCTAACTTGGGCCCAAATTGTAAAATGGTCTTACCTATTGGCGATTTCGTTCCAATTCACATTCCAAGTAATATTCGGCATGCTAATTACATTGCCGGTTGCCAAATTGCATTATCTCTTATAGTTTCCGAGATATGGACTATCGATAATTTACACCTTAGGCTCTGCTTCTAACTTGGGCCCAAATTGTAAAATGGTCTTATCTATTGGCGATTTCGTTCCAATTCACATTCCAAGTAATATTCGGCATGCTAATTACATTGCGGGTTGCCAAATTGCATTATCTCTTATAGTTTCCGAGATATGGACTATCGATAATTTACACCTTAGGCTCTGCTTCTAACTTGGGCCCAAATTGCAAAATGGCCTTATCTATTGGCGATTTCGTTCCAATTCACATTCCAAGTAATATTCGGCATGCTAATTACATTGCCGGTTGCCAAATTGCATTATCTCTTATAGTTTCCGAGATATGGACTATCGATAATTTACACCTTAGGCTCTGCTTCTAACTTGGGCCCAAATTGCAAAATGGCCTTATCTATTGGCGATTTCGTCCCAATTCACATTCCAAGTAATATTCGGCATGCTAATTACATTGCGGGTTGCGAAATTGCATTATCTCTTATAGTTTCAGAGATATGGACTATCGATAATTTACACCTTAGGCTCTGCTTCTAACTTGGGCCCAAATTGTAAAATGGTCTTACCTATTGGCGATTTCGTTCCAATTCACATTCCAAGTAATATTCGGCATGCTAATTACATTGCCGGTTGCCAAATTGCATTATCTCTTATAGTTTCCGAGATATGGACTATCGATAATTTACACCTTAGGCTCTGCTTCTAACTTGGGCCCAAATTGTAAAATGGTCTTATCTATTGGCGATTTCGTTCCAATTCACATTCCAAGTAATATTCGGCATGCTAATTACATTGCCGGTTGCCAAATTGAATTATCTCTTATAGTTTCCGAGATATGGACTATCGATAATTTACACCTTAGGCTCTGCTTCTAACTTGGGCCCAAATTGTAAAATGGTCTTATCTATTGGCGATTTCGTTCCAATTCACATTCCAAGTAATATTCGGCATGCTAATTACATTGCCGGTTGCCAAATTGCATTATCTCTTATAGTTTCCGAGATATGGACTATCGATAATTTACACCTTAGGCTCTGCTTCTAACTTGGGCCCAAATTGTAAAATGGTCTTATCTATTGGCGATTTCGTTCCAATTCACATTCCAAGTAATATTCGGCATGCTAATTACATTGCCGGTTGCCAAATTGCATTATCTCTTATAGTTTCCGAGATATGGACTATCGATAATTTACATCTTAGGCTCTGCTTTTAACTTGGGCCCAAATTGTAAAATGGTCTTATCTATTGGCGATTTCGTTCCAATTCACATTCCAAGTAATATTCGGCATGCTAATTACATTGCCGGTTGCCAAATTGCATTATCTCTTATAGTTTCCGAGATATGGACTATCGATAATTTACACCTTAGGCTCTGCTTCTAACTTGGGCCCAAATTGTAAAATGGTCTTATCTATTGGCGATTTCGTTCCAATTCACATTCCAAGTAATATCCGGCATGCTAATTACATTGCCGGTTGCCAAATTGAATTATCTCTTATAGTTTCCGAGATATGGACTATCGATAATTTACACCTTAGGCTCTGCTTCTAACTTGGGCCCAAATTGTAAAATGGTCTTATCTATTGGCGATTTCGTTCCAATTCACATTCCAAGTAATATTCGGCATGCTAATTACATTGCCGGTTGCCAAATTGCATTACCTCTTATAGTTTCCGAGATATGGACTATCGATAATTTACACCTTAGGCTCTGCTTCTAACTTGGGCCCAAATTGTAAAATGGTCTTATCTATTGGCGATTTCGTCCCAATTCACATTCCAAGTGATATTCGGCATGCTAATTACATTGCCGGTTGCGAAATTGCATTATTTCTTATAGTTTCCGAGATATGGACTATCCATAATTTACACCTTAGGCTCTGCTTCTAACTTGGGCCCAAATTGTAAAATGGTCTTATCTATTGGCGATTTCGTTCCAATTCACATTCCAAGTAATATTCGGCATGCTAATTACATTGCCGGTTTCCAAATTGCATTATCTCTTATAGTTTCCGAGATATGGACTATCGATAATTTACACCTTAGGCTCTGCTTCTAACTTGGGCCCAAATTGTAAAATGGTCTTATCTATTGGCGATTTCGTTCCAATTCACATTCCAAGTAATATTCGCCATGCTAATTACTTTGCCGGTTGCCAAATTGCATTATCTCTTATAGTTTCCGAGATATGGACTATCGATAATTTACACCTTAGGCTCTGCTTCTAACTTGGGCCCAAATTGTAAAATGGTCTTATCTATTGGCGATTTCGTTCCAATTCACATTCCAAGTAATATTCGGCATGCTAATTACATTGCCGGTTGCCAAATTGCATTATCTCTTATAGTTTCCGAGATATGGACTATCGATAATTTACACCTTAGGCTCTGCTTCTAACTTGGGCCCAAATTGTAAAATGGTCTTATCTATTGGCGATTTCGTTCCAATTCACACTCCAAGTAATATTCGGCAAGCTAATTACATTGCCGGTTGCGAAATTGCATTATCTCTTATAGTTTCCGAGATATGGACTATCAATAATTTACACCTTAGGCTCTGCTTCTAACTTGGGCCCAAATTGTAAAATGGTCTTATCTATTGGCGATTTCGTTCCAATTCACATTCCAAGTAATATTCGGCATGCTAATTACATTGCCGGTTGCCAAATTGCATTATCTCTTATAGTTTCCGAGATATGGACTATCGATAATTTACACCTTAGGCTCTGCTTCTAACTTGGGCCCAAATTGTAAAATGGTCTTATCTATTGGCGATTTCGTTCCAATTCACATTCCAAGTAATATTCGGCATGCTAATTATATTGCCGGTTGCCAAATTGCATTATCTCTTATAGTTTCCGAGATATGGACTATCGATAATTTACACCTTAGGCTCTGCTTCTAACTTGGGCCCAAATTGTAAAATGGTCTTATCTATTGGCGATTTCGTTCCAATTCACATTCCAAGTAATATTCGGCATGCTAATTACATTGCCGGTTGCCAAATTGCATTATCTCTTATAGTTTCCGAGATATGGACTATCGATAATTTACACCTTAGGCTCTGCTTCTAACTTGGGCCCAAATTGTAAAATGGTCTTCTCTATTGGCGATTTCGTTCCAATTCACATTCCAAGTAATATTCGGCATGCTAATTACATTGCCGGTTGCCAAATTGCATTACCTCTTATAGTTTCCGAGTTATGGACTATCTATAATTTACACTTTAGGCTCTGCTTCTAACTTGGGCCCAAATTGTAAAATGGTCTTATCTATTGGCTATTTCGTTCCAATTCACATTCCAAGTAATATTCGGCATGCTAATTACATTGCCGGTTGCCAAATTGCATTATCTCTTATAGTTTCCGAGATATGGACTATCGATAATTTACACCTTAGGCTCTGCTTCTAACTTGGGCCCAAATTGTAAAATGGTCTTCTCTATTGGCGATTTCGTTCCAATTCACATTCCAAGTAATATTCGGCATGCTAATTACATTGCCGGTTGCCAAATTGCATTATCTCTTATAGTTTCCGAGATATGGACTATCAATAATTTACACCTTAGGCTCTGCTTCTAACTTGGGCCCAAATTGTAAAATGGTCTTATCTATTGGCGATTTCGTTCCAATTCACATTCCAAGTAATATTCGGCATGCTAATTACATTGCCGGTTGCGAAATTGCATTATTTCTTATAGTTTCCGAGATATGGACTATCCATAATTTACACCTTAGGCTCTGCTTCTAACTTGGGCCCAAATTGTAAAATGGTCTTATCTATTGGCGATTTCGTTCCAATTCACATTCCAAGTAATATTCGGCATGCTAATTACATTGCCGGTTGCCAAATTGCATTATCTCTTATAGTTTCCGAGATATGGACTATCGATAATTTACACCTTAGGCTCTGCTTCTAACTTGGGCCCAAATTGTAAAATGGTCTTATCTATTGGCGATTTCGTTCCAATTCACATTCCAAGTAATATTCGGCATGCTAATTACTTTGCCGGTTGCCAAATTGCATTATCTCTTATAGTTTCCGAGATATGGACTATCGATAATTTACACCTTAGGCTCTGCTTCTAACTTGGGCCCAAATTGTAAAATGGTCTTATCTATTGGCGATTTCGTTCCAATTCACAGTCCAAGTAATATTCGGCATGCTAATTACATTGCCGGTTGCCAAATTGCATTATCTCTTATAGTTTCCGAGATATGGACTATCGATAATTTACATCTTAGGCTCTGCTTTTAACTTGGGCCCAAATTGTAAAATGGTCTTATCTATTGGCGATTTCGTTCCAATTCACATTCCAAGTAATATTCGGCATGCTAATTACATTGCCGGTTGCCAAATTGCATTATCTCTTATAGTTTCCGAGATATGGACTATCGATAATTTACACCTTAGTCTCTGCTTCTAACTTGGGCCCAAATTGTAAAATGGTCTTATCTATTGGCGATTTCGTTCCAATTCACACTCCAAGTAATATTCGGCAAGCTAATTACATTGCCGGTTGCGAAATTGCATTATCTCTTATAGTTTCCGAGATATGGACTATCAATAATTTACACCTTAGGCTCTGCTTCTAACTTGGGCCCAAATTGTAAAATGGTCTTATCTATTGGCGATTTCGTTCCAATTCACATTCCAAGTAATATTCGGCATGCTAATTACATTGCCGGTTGCCAAATTGCATTATCTCTTATAGTTTCCGAGATATGGACTATCGATAATTTACACCTTAGGCTCTGCTTCTAACTTGGGCCCAAATTGTAAAATGGTCTTATCTATTGGCGATTTCGTTCCAATTCACATTCCAAGTAATATTCGGCATGCTAATTATATTGCCGGTTGCCAAATTGCATTATCTCTTATAGTTTCCGAGATATGGACTATCGATAATTTACACCTTAGGCTCTGCTTCTAACTTGGGCCCAAATTGTAAAATGGTCTTATCTATTGGCGATTTCGTTCCAATTCACATTCCAAGTAATATTCGGCATGCTAATTACATTGCCGGTTGCCAAATTGCATTATCTCTTATAGTTTCCGAGATATGGACTATCGATAATTTACACCTTAGGCTCTGCTTCTAACTTGGGCCCAAATTGTAAAATGGTCTTCTCTATTGGCGATTTCGTTCCAATTCACATTCCAAGTAATATTCGGCATGCTAATTACATTGCCGGTTGCCAAATTGCATTACCTCTTATAGTTTCCGAGTTATGGACTATCTATAATTTACACTTTAGGCTCTGCTTCTAACTTGGGCCCAAATTGTAAAATGGTCTTATCTATTGGCTACTTCGTTCCAATTCACATTCCAAGTAATATTCGGCATGCTAATTACATTGCCGGTTGCCAAATTGCATTATCTCTTATAGTTTCCGAGATATGGACTATCGATAATTTACACCTTAGGCTCTGCTTCTAACTTGGGCCCAAATTGTAAAATGGTCTTCTCTATTGGCGATTTCGTTCCAATTCACATTCCAAGTAATATTCGGCATGCTAATTACATTGCCGGTTGCCAAATTGCATTATCTCTTATAGTTTCCGAGATATGGACTATCAATAATTTACACCTTAGGCTCTGCTTCTAACTTGGGCCCAAATTGTAAAATGGTCTTATCTATTGGCGATTTCGTTCCAATTCACATTCCAAGTAATATTCGGCATGCTAATTACATTGCCGGTTGCCAAATTGCATTATCTCTTATAGTTTCCGAGATATGGACTATCGATAATTTACACCTCAGGCTCTGCTTCTAACTTGGGCCCAAATTGTAAAATGGTCTTACCTATTGGCGATTTCGTTCCAATTCACATTCCAAGTAATATTCGGCATGCTAATTACATTGCCGGTTGCCAAATTGCATTATCTCTTATAGTTTCCGAGATATGGACTATCGATAATTTACACCTTAGGCTCTGCTTCTAACTTGGGCCCAAATTGTAAAATGGTCTTATCTATTGGCGATTTCGTTCCAATTCACATTCCAATTAGTATTCGGCATGCTAATTACATTGCCGGTTGCCAAATTGCATTATCTCTTATAGTTTCCGAGATATGGACTATCGATAATTTACACCTTAGGCTCTGCTTCTAACTTGGGCCCAAATTGTAAAATGGTCTTATCTATTGGCGATTTCGTTCCAATTCACATTCCAAGTAATATTCGGCATGCTAATTACATTGCCGGTTGCCAAATTGCATTATCTCTTATAGTTTCCGAGATATGGACTATCGATAATTTACACCTTAGGCTCTGCTTCTAACTTGGGCCCAAATTGTAAAATGGTCTTATCTATTGGCGATTTCGTTCCAATTCACATTCCAAGTAATATTCGGCATGCTAATTACATTGCCGGTTGCCAAATTGCATTATCTCTTATAGTTTCCGAGATATGGACTATCGATAATTTACACCTTAGGCTCTGCTTCTAACTTGGGCCCAAATTGTAAAATGGTCTTATCTATTGGCGATTTCGTTCCAATTCACACTCCAAGTAATATTCGGCATGCTAATTACATTGCCGGTTGCGAAATTGCATTATCTCTTATAGTTTCCGAGATATGGACTATCAATTATTTACACCTTAGGCTCTGCTTCTAACTTGGGCCCAAATTGTAAAATGGTCTTATCTATTGGCGATTTCGTTCCAATTCACATTCCAAGTAATATTCGGCATGCTAATTACATTGCCGGTTGCCAAATTGCATTATCTCTTATAGTTTCCGAGATATGGACTATCGATAATTTACACCTTAGGCTCTGCTTCTAACTTGGGCCCAAATTGTAAAATGGTCTTATCTATTGGCGATTTCGTTCCAATTCACATTCCAAGTAATATTCGGCATGCTAATTATATTGCCGGTTGCCAAATTGCATTATCTCTTATAGTTTCCGAGATATGGACTATCGATAATTTACACCTTAGGCTCTGCTTCTAACTTGGGCCCAAATTGTAAAATGGTCTTATCTATTGGCGATTTCGTTCCAATTCACATTCCAAGTAATATTCGGCATGCTAATTACATTGCCGGTTGCCAAATTGCATTATCTCTTATAGTTTCCGAGATATGGACTATCGATAATTTACACCTTAGGCTCTGCTTCTAACTTGGGCCCAAATTGTAAAATGGTCTTCTCTATTGGCGATTTCGTTCCAATTCACATTCCAAGTAATATTCGGCATGCTAATTACATTGCCGGTTGCCAAATTGCATTACCTCTTATAGTTTCCGAGTTATGAACTATCTATAATTTACACTTTAGGCTCTGCTTCTAACTTGGGCCCAAATTGTAAAATGGTCTTATCTATTGGCGATTTCGTTCCAATTCACATTCCAAGTAATATTCGGCATGCTAATTACATTGCCGGTTGCCAAATTGCATTATCTCTTATAGTTTCCGAGATATGGACTATCGATAATTTACACCTTAGGCTCTGCTTCTAACTTGGGCCCAAATTGTAAAATGGTCTTCTCTATTGGCGATTTCGTTCCAATTCACATTCCAAGTAATATTCGGCATGCTAATTACATTGCCGGTTGCCAAATTGAATTATCTCTTATAGTTTCCGAGATATGGACTATCGATAATTTACACCTCAGGCTCTGCTTCTAACTTGGGCCCAAATTGTAAAATGGTCTTACCTATTGGCGATTTCGTTCCAATTCACATTCCAAGTAATATTCGGCATGCTAATTACATTGCCGGTTGCCAAATTGCATTATCTCTTATAGTTTCCGAGATATGGACTATCGATAATTTACACCTTAGGCTCTGCTTCTAACTTGGGCCCAAATTGTAAAATGGTCTTATCTACTGGCGATTTCGTTCCAATTCACATTCCAATTAATATTCGGCATGCTAATTACATTGCCGGTTGCCAAATTGCATTATCTCTTATAGTTTCCGAGATATGGACTATCGATAATTTACACCTTAGGCTCTGCTTCTAACTTGGGCCCAAATTGTAAAATGGTTTTATCTATTGGCGATTTCGTTCCAATTCACATTCCAAGTAATATTCGGCATGCTAATTACATTGCCGGTTGCCAAATTGCATTATCTCTTATAGTTTCCGAGATATGGACTATCGATAATTTACACCTTAGGCTCTGCTTTTAACTTGGGCCCAAATTGTAAAATGGTCTTATCTATTGGCGATTTCGTTCCAATTCACATTCCAAGTAATATTCGGCATGCTAATTACATTGCCGGTTGCCAAATTGCATTATCTCTTATAGTTTCCGAGATATGGACTATCGATAATTTACACCTTAGGCTCTTCTTCTAACTTGGGCCCAAATTGTAAAATGGTCTTATCTATTGGCGATTTCGTTCCAATTCACATTCCAAGTAATATTCGGCATGCTAATTACATTGCCGGTTGCCAAATTGAATTATCTCTTATAGTTTCCGGGATATGGACTATCGATAATTTACACCTTAGGCTCTGCTTCTAACTTGGGCCCAAATTGTAAAATGGTCTTACCTATTGGCGATTTCGTTCCAATTCACATTCCAAGTAATATTCGGCATGCTAATTACATTGCCGTTTGCCAAATTGCATTATCTCTTATAGTTTCCGAGATATGGACTATCGATAATTTACACCTTAGGCTCTGCTTCTAACTTGGGCCCAAATTGTAAAATGGTCTTATCTATTGGCGATTTCGTTCCAATTCACATTCCAAGTAATATTCGGCATGCTAATTACATTGCCGGTTGCCAAATTGCATTATCTCTTATAGTTTCCGAGATATGGACTATCGATAATTTACACCTTAGGCTCTGCTTCTAACTTGGGCCCAAATTGTAAAATGGTCTTATCTATTGGCGATTTCGTTCCAATTCACATTCCAAGTAATATTCGGCATGCTAATTACATTGCCGGTTGCCAAATTGCATTAACCCTTATAGTTTCCGAGATATGGACTATTGATAATTTACACCTTAGGCTCTGCTTCTAACTTGGGCCCAAATTGTAAAATGGTCTTATCTATTGGCGATTTCGTTCCAATTCACATTCCAAGTAATATTCGGCATGCTAATTACATTGCCGGTTGCCAAATTGCATTATCTCATATAGTTTCCGAGTTATGGACTATCGATAATTTACACCATAGGCTCTGCTTATAACTTGGGCCCAAATTGTAAAATGGTCTTATCTATTGGCGATTTCGTTCCAATTCACATTCCAAGTAATATTCGGCATGCTAATTACATTGCCGGTTGCCAAATTGCATTATCTCTTATAGTTTCCGAGATATGGACTATCGATAATTTACACCTTAGGCTCTGCTTCTAACTTGGGCCCAAATTGTAAAATGGTCTTATCTATTGGCGATTTCGTTCCAATTCACATTCCAAGTAATATTCGGCATGCTAATTACATTGCCGGTTGCCAAATTGAATTATCTCTTATAGTTTCCGAGATATGGACTATCGATAATTTACACCTTAGGCTCTGCTTCTAACTTGGGCCCAAATTGTAAAATGGTCTTACCTATTGGCGATTTCGTTCCAATTCACATTCCAAGTAATATTCGGCATGCTAATTACATTGCCGGTTGCCAAATTGCATTATCTCTTATAGTTTCCGAGATATGGACTATCGATAATTTACACCTTAGGCTCTGCTTCTAACTTGGGCCCAAATTGTAAAATGGTCTTATCTATTGGCGATTTCGTTCCAATTCACATTCCAAGTAATATTCGGCATGCTAATTACATTGCCGGTTGCCAAATTGCATTATCTCTTATAGTTTCCGAGATATGGACTATCGATAATTTACACCTTAGGCTCTGCTTCTAACTTGGGCCCAAATTGTAAAATGGTCTTATCTATTGGCGATTTCGTTCCAATTCACATTCCAAGTAATATTCGGCATGCTAATTACATTGCCGGTTGCCAAATTGCATTATCTCTTATAGTTTCCGAGATATGGACTATCGATAATTTACACCTTAGGCTCTGCTTCTAACTTGGGCCCAAATTGTAAAATGGTCTTATCTATTGGCGATTTCGTTCCAATTCACATTCCAAGTAATATTCGGCATGCTAATTACATTGCCGGTTGCCAAATTGTATTATCTCTTATAGTTTCCGAGATATGGACTATCGATAATTTACACCTTAGGCTCTGCTTCTAACTTGGGCCCAAATTGTAAAATGGTCTTATCTATTGGCGATTTCGTTCCAATTCACATTCCAAGTAATATTCGGCATGCTAATTACATTGCCGGTTGCCAAATTGCATTATCTCTTATAGTTTCCGAGATATGGACTATCGATAATTTACACCTTAGGCTCTGCTTCTAACTTGGGCCCAAATTGTAAAATGGTCTTATCTATTGGCGATTTCGTTCCAATTCACATTCCAAGTAATATTCGGCATTCTAATTACATTGCCGGTTGCCAAATTGCATTATCTCTTATAGTTTCCGAGATATGGACTATCGATAATTTACACCTTAGGCTCTGCTTCTAACTTGGGCCCAAATTGTAAAATGGTCTTATCTATTGGCGATTCTCAAATTGCATTATCTCTTATAGTTTCCGAGATATGGACTATCGATAATTTACACCTTAGGCTCTGCTTCTAACTTGGGCCCAAATTGTAAAATGGTCTTATCTATTGGCGATTTCGTTCCAATTCACACTCCAAGTAATATTCGGCATGCTAATTACATTGCCGGTTGCGAAATTGCATTATCTCTTATAGTTTCCGAGATATGGACTATCAATAATTTACACCTTAGGCTCTGCTTCTAACTTGGGCCCAAATTGTAAAATGGTCTTATCTATTGGCGATTTCGTTCCAATTCACGTTCCAAGTAATATTCGGCATGCTAATTACATTGCCGGTTGCCAAATTGCATTATCGCTTATAGTTTCCGAGATATGGACTATCGATAATTTACACCTTAGGCTCTGCTTCTAACTTCGGCCCAAATTGTAAAATGGTCTTATCTATTGGCGATTTCGTTCCAATTCACATTCCAAGTAATATTCGGCATGCTAATTACATTGCCGGTTGCCAAATTGCATTACCTCTTATAGTTTCCGAGTTATGGACTATCTATAATTTACACTTTAGGCTCTGCTTCTAACTTGGGCCCAAATTGTAAAATGGTCTTATCTATTGGCGATTTCGTTCCAATTCACATTCCAAGTAATATTCGGCATGCTAATTACATTGCCGGTTGCCAAATTGCATTATCTCTTATAGTTTCCGAGATATGGACTATCGATAATTTACACCTTAGGCTCTGCTTCTAACTTGGGCCCAAATTGTAAAATGGTCTTCTCTATTGGCGATTTCGTTCCAATTCACATTCCAAGTAATATTCGGCATGCTAATTTCATTGCCGGTTGCCAAATTGCATTATCTCTTATAGTTTCCGAGATATGGACTATCGATAATTTACACCTTAGGCTCTGCTTCTAACTTGGGCCCAAATTGTAAAATGGTCTTATCTATTGGCGATTTCGTTCCAATTCACATTCCAAGTAATATTCGGCATGCTAATTATATTGCCGGTTGCCAAATTGCATTATCTCTTATAGTTTCCGAGATATGGACTATCGATAATTTACACCTTAGGCTCTGCTTCTAACTTGGGCCCAAATTGTAAAATGGTCTTATCTATTGGCGATTTCGTTCCAATTCACATTCCAAGTAATATTCGGCATGCTAATTACATTGCCGGTTGCCAAATTGCATTATCTCTTATAGTTTCCGAGATATGGACTATCGATAATTTACACCTTAGGCTCTGCTTCTAACTTGGGCCCAAATTGTAAAATGGTCTTCTCTATTGGCGATTTCGTTCCAATTCACATTCCAAGTAATATTCGGCATGCTAATTACATTGCCGGTTGCCAAATTGCATTACCTCTTATAGTTTCCGAGTTATGAACTATCTATAATTTACACTTTAGGCTCTGCTTCTAACTTGGGCCCAAATTGTAAAATGGTCTTATCTATTGGCGATTTCGTTCCAATTCACATTCCAAGTAATATTCGGCATGCTAATTACATTGCCGGTTGCCAAATTGCATTATCTCTTATAGTTTCCGAGATATGGACTATCGATAATTTACACCTTAGGCTCTGCTTCTAACTTGGGCCCAAATTGTAAAATGGTCTTCTCTATTGGCGATTTCGTTCCAATTCACATTCCAAGTAATATTCGGCATGCTAATTACATTGCCGGTTGCCAAATTGAATTATCTCTTATAGTTTCCGAGATATGGACTATCGATAATTTACACCTCAGGCTCTGCTTCTAACTTGGGCCCAAATTGTAAAATGGTCTTACCTATTGGCGATTTCGTTCCAATTCACATTCCAAGTAATATTCGGCATGCTAATTACATTGCCGGTTGCCAAATTGCATTATCTCTTATAGTTTCCGAGATATGGACTATCGATAATTTACACCTTAGGCTCTGCTTCTAACTTGGGCCCAAATTGTAAAATGGTCTTATCTACTGGCGATTTCGTTACAATTCACATTCCAATTAATATTCGGCATGCTAATTACATTGCCGGTTGCCAAATTGCATTATCTCTTATAGTTTCCGAGATATGGACTATCGATAATTTACACCTTAGGCTCTGCTTCTAACTTGGGCCCAAATTGTAAAATGGTCTTATCTATTGGCGATTTCGTTCCAATTCACATTCCAAGTAATATTCGGCATGCTAATTACATTGCCGGTTGCCAAATTGCATTATCTCTTATAGTTTCCGAGATATGGACTATCGATAATTTACACCTTAGGCTCTGCTTTTAACTTGGGCCCAAATTGTAAAATGGTCTTATCTATTGGCGATTTCGTTCCAATTCACATTCCAAGTAATAATCGGCATGCTAATTACATTGCCGGTTGCCAAATTGCATTATCTCTTATAGTTTCCGAGATATGGACTATCGATAATTTACACCTTAGGCTCTTCTTCTAACTTGGGCCCAAATTGTAAAATGGTCTTATCTATTGGCGATTTCGTTCCAATTCACATTCCAAGTAATATTCGGCATGCTAATTACATTGCTGGTTGCCAAATTGAATTATCTCTTATAGTTTCCGGGGTATGGACTATCGATAATTTACACCTTAGGCTCTGCTTCTAACTTGGGCCCAAAT
Source organism: Rhynchophorus ferrugineus (assembly GCF_030347505.1). Classification (NCBI taxonomy): domain Eukaryota; kingdom Metazoa; phylum Arthropoda; class Insecta; order Coleoptera; family Curculionidae; genus Rhynchophorus; species Rhynchophorus ferrugineus. The sequence goes on along the minus strand of NW_027472723.1, from coordinate 156,550 downwards.
TGTAAAATGGTCTTACCTATTGGCGATTTCGTTCCAATTCACATTCCAAGTAATATTCGGCATGCTAATTACATTGCCGTTTGCCAAATTGCATTATCTCTTATAGTTTCCGAGATATGGACTATCGATAATTTACACCTTAGGCTCTGCTTCTAACTTGGGCCCAAATTGTAAAATGGTCTTATCTATTGGCGATTTCGTTCCAATTCACATTCCAAGTAATATTCGGCATGCTAATTACATTGCCGGTTGCCAAATTGCATTATCTCTTATAGTTTCCGAGATATGGACTATCGATAATTTACACCTTAGGCTCTGCTTCTAACTTGGGCCCAAATTGTAAAATGGTCTTATCTATTGGCGATTTCGTTCCAATTCACATTCCAAGTAATATTCGGCATGCTAATTACATTGCCGGTTGCCAAATTGCATTAACTCTTATAGTTTCCGAGATATGGACTATTGATAATTTACACCTTAGGCTCTGCTTCTAACTTGGGCCCAAATTGTAAAATGGTCTTATCTATTGGCCATTTCGTTCCAATTCACATTCCAAGTAATATTCGGCATGCTAATTACATTGCCGGTTGCCAAATTGCATTATCTCATATAGTTTCCGAGTTATGGACTATCGATAATTTACACCATAGGCTCTGCTTATAACTTGGGCCCAAATTGTAAAATGGTCTTATCTATTGGCGATTTCGTTCCAATTCACATTCCAAGTAATATTCGGCATGCTAATTACATTGCCGGTTGCCAAATTGCATTATCTCTTATAGTTTCCGAGATATGGACTATCGATAATTTACACCTTAGGCTCTGCTTCTAACTTGGGCCCAAATTGTAAAATGGTCTTATCTATTGGCGATTTCGTTCCAATTCACATTCCAAGTAATATTCGGCATGCTAATTACATTGCCGGTTGCCAAATTGTATTATCTCTTATAGTTTCCGAGATATGGACTATCGATAATTTACACCTTAGGCTCTGCTTCTAACTTGGGCCCAAATTGTAAAATGGTCTTATCTATTGGCGATTTCGTTCCAATTCACATTCCAAGTAATATTCGGCATGCTAATTACATTGCCGGTTGCCAAATTGCATTATCTCTTATAGTTTCCGAGATATGGACTATCGATAATTTACACCTTAGGCTCTGCTTCTAACTTGGGCCCAAATTGTAAAATGGTCTTATCTATTGGCGATTTCGTTCCAATTCACATTCCAAGTAATATTCGGCATTCTAATTACATTGCCGGTTGCCAAATTGCATTATCTCTTATAGTTTCCGAGATATGGACTATCGATAATTTACACCTTAGGCTCTGCTTCTAACTTGGGCCCAAATTGTAAAATGGTCTTATCTATTGGCGATTTCGTTCCAATTCACATTCCAAGTAATATTCGGCCATCGATCGATGGACGAACCTCAAATTGCATTATCTCTTATAGTTTCCGAGATATGGACTATCGATAATTTACACCTTAGGCTCTGCTTCTAACTTGGGCCCAAATTGTAAAATGGTCTTATCTATTGGCGATTTCGTTCCAATTCACACTCCAAGTAATATTCGGCATGCTAATTACATTGCCGGTTGCGAAATTGCATTATCTCTTATAGTTTCCGAGATATGGACTATCAATAATTTACACCTTAGGCTCTGCTTCTAACTTGGGCCCAAATTGTAAAATGGTCTTATCTATTGGCGATTTCGTTCCAATTCACGTTCCAAGTAATATTCGGCATGCTAATTACATTGCCGGTTGCCAAATTGCATTATCGCTTATAGTTTCCGAGATATGGACTATCGATAATTTACACCTTAGGCTCTGCTTCTAACTTGGGCCCAAATTGTAAAATGGTCTTATCTATTGGCGATTTCGTTCCAATTCACATTCCAAGTAATATTCGGCATGCTAATTATATTGCCGGTTGCCAAATTGCATTATCTCTTATAGTTTCCGAGATATGGACTATCGATAATTTACACCTTAGGCTCTGCTTCTAACTTGGGCCCAAATTGTAAAATGGTCTTATCTATTGGCGATTTCGTTCCAATTCACATTCCAAGTAATATTCGGCATGCTAATTACATTGCCGGTTGCCAAATTGCATTATCTCTTATAGTTTCCGAGATATGGACTATCGATAATTTACACCTTAGGCTCTGCTTCTAACTTGGGCCCAAATTGTAAAATGGTCTTCTCTATTGGCGATTTCGTTCCAATTCACATTCCAAGTAATATTCGGCATGCTAATTACATTGCCGGTTGCCAAATTGCATTACCTCTTATAGTTTCCGAGATATGGACTATCTATAATTTACACTTTAGGCTCTGCTTCTAACTTGGGCCCAAATTGTAAAATGGTCTTATCTATTGGCGATTTCGTTCCAATTCACATTCCAAGTAATATTCGGCATGCTAATTACATTGCCGGTTGCCAAATTGCATTATCTCTTATAGTTTCCGAGATATGGACTATCGATAATTTACACCTTAGGCTCTGCTTCTAACTTGGGCCCAAATTGTAAAATGGTCTTCTCTATTGGCGATTTCGTTCCAATTCACATTCCAAGTAATATTCGGCATGCTAATTACATTGCCGGTTGCCAAATTGCATTATCTCTTATAGTTTCCGAGATATGGACTATCAATAATTTACACCTTAGGCTCTGCTTCTAACTTGGGCCCAAATTGTAAAATGGTCTTATCTATTGGCGATTTCGTTCCAATTCACATTCCAAGTAATATTCGGCATGCTAATTACATTGCCGGATGCCAAATTGAATTATCTCTTATAGTTTTCGAGATATGGACTATCGATAATTTACACCTCAGGCTCTGCTTCTAACTTGGGCCCAAATTGTAAAATGGTCTTACCTATTGGCGATTTCGTTCCAATTCACATTCCAAGTAATATTCGGCATGCTAATTACATTGCCGGTTGCCAAATTGCATTATCTCTTATAGTTTCCGAGATATGGACTATCGATAATTTACACCTTAGGCTCTGCTTCTAACTTGGGCCCAAATTGTAAAATGGTCTTATCTATTGGCGATTTCGTTCCAATTCACATTCCAATTAATATTCGGCATGCTAATTACATTGCCGGTTGCCAAATTGCATTATCTCTTATAGTTTCCGAGATATGGACTATCGATAATTTACACCTTAGGCTCTGCTTCTAACTTGGGCCCAAATTGTAAAATGGTCTTATCTATTGGCGATTTCGTTCCAATTTACATTCCAAGTAATATTCGGCATGCTAATTACATTGCCGGTTGCCAAATTGCATTATCTCTTATAGTTTCCGAGATATGGACTATCGATAATTTACACCTTAGGCTTTGCTTCTAACTTGGGCCCAAATTGTAAAATGGTCTTATCTATTGGCGATTTCGTTCCAATTCACATTCCAAGTAATATTCGGCATGCTAATTACATTGCCGGTTGCCAAATTGCATTATCTCTTATAGTTTCCGAGATATGGACTATCGATAATTTACACCTTAGGCTCTTCTTCTAACTTGGGCCCAAATTGTAAAATGGTCTTATCTATTGGCGATTTCGTTCCAATTCACATTCCAAGTAATATTCGGCATGCTAATTACATTGCCGGTTGCCAAATTGAATTATCTCTTATAGTTTCCGAGATATGGACTATCGATAATTTACACCTTAGGCTCTGCTTCTAACTTGGGCCCAAATTGTAAAATGGTCTTACCTATTGGCGATTTCGTTCCAATTCACATTCCAAGTAATATTCGGCATGCTAATTACATTGCCGTTTGCCAAATTGCATTATCTCTTATAGTTTCCGAGATATGGACTATCGATAATTTACACCTTAGGCTCTGCTTCTAACTTGGACCCAAATTGTAAAATGGTCTTATCTATTGGCGATTTCGTTCCAATTCACATTCCAAGTAATATTCGGCATGCTAATTACATTGCCGGTTGCCAAATTGCATTATCTCTTATAGTTTCCGAGATATGGACTATCGATAATTTACACCTTAGGCTCTGCTTCTAACTTGGGCCCAAATTGTAAAATGGTCTTATCTAATGGCGATTTCGTCCCAATTCACATTCCAAGTGATATTCGGCATGCTAATTACATTGCCGGTTGCGAAATTGCATTATCTCTTATAGTTTCCGAGATATGGACTATCAATAATTTACACCTTAGGCTCTGCTTCTAACTTGGGTCCAAATTGTAAAATGGTCTTATCTATTGGCGATTTCGTTCCAATTCACATTCCAAGTAATATTCGGCATGCTAATTACATTGCCGGTTGCCAAATTGCATTATCTCTTATAGTTTCCGAGATATGGACTATCGATAATTTACACCTTAGGCTCTGCTTCTAACTTGGGCCCAAATTGTAAAATGGTCTTATCTATTGGCGATTTCGTTCCAATTCACATTCCAAGTAATATTCGGCATGCTAATTACATTGCCGGTTGCCAAATTGCATTATCTCTTATAGTTTCCGAGATATGGACTATCGATAATTTACACCTTAGGCTCTGCTTCTAACTTGGGCCCAAATTGTAAAATGGTCTTATCTATTGACGATTACGTTCCAATTCACATTCGAAGTAATATTCGGCATGCTAATTACATTGCCGGTTGCCAAATTGCATTATCTCTTATAGTTTCCGAGATATGGACTATCGATAATTTACAGATTAGGCTCTGCTTCTAACTTGCGCCCAAATTGTAAAATGGTCTTATCTATTGGCGATTTCGTTCCAATTCACATTCCAAGTAATATTCGGCATGCTAATTACATTGCCGGTTGCCAAATTGCATTATCTCTTATAGTTTCCGAGATATGGACTATCAATAATTTACACCTTAGGCTCTGCTTCTAACTTGGGCCCAAATTGTAAAATGGTCTTATCTATTGGCGATTTCGTCCCAATTCACATTCCAAGTGATATTCGGCATGCTAATTACATTGCCGGTTGCCAAATTGCATTATCTCTTATAGTTTCCGAGATATGGACTATCGATAATTTACACCATAGGCTCTGCTTATAACTTGGGCCCAAATTGTAAAATGGTCTTATCTATTGGCGATTTCGTTCCAATTCACATTCCAAGTAATATTTGGCATGCTAATTACATTGCCGGTTGCCAAATTGCATTATCTCTTATAGTTTCCGAGATATGGACTATCGATAATTTACACCTTAGGCTCTGCTTCTAACTTGGGCCCAAATTGTAAAATGGCCTTATCTATTGGCGATTTCGTCCCAATTCACATTCCAAGTAATATTCGGCATGCTAATTACATTGCCGGTTGCGAAATTGCATTATCTCTTATAGTTTCAGAGATATGGACTATCGATAATTTACACCTTAGGCTCTGCTTCTAACTTGGGCCCAAATTGTAAAATGGTCTTATCTATTGGCCATTTTGTTCCAATTCACATTCCAAGTAATATTCGGCATGCTAATTACATTGCCGGTTGCCAAATTGTATTATCTCTTATAGTTTCCGAGATATGGACTATCGATAATTTACACCTTAGGCTCTGCTTCTAACTTGGGCCCAAATTGTAAAATGGTCTTATCTATTGGCGATTTCGTTCCAATTCACACTCCAAGTAATATTCGGCATGGTAATTACATTGCCGGTTGCCAAATTGCATTAACTCTTATAGTTTCCGAGATATGGACTATTGATAATTTACACCTTAGGCTCTGTTTCTAACTTGGGCCCAAATTGTAAAATGGTCTTATCTATTGGCGATTTCGTCCCAATTCACATTCCAAGTGATATTCGGCATGCTAATTACATTGCCGGTTGCGAAATTGCATTATCTCTTATAGTTTCCGAGATATGGACTATCAATAATTTACACCTTAGGCTCTGCTTCTAACTTGGGTCCAAATTGTAAAATGGTCTTATCTATTGGCGATTTCGTTCCAATTCACATTCCAAGTAATATTCGGCATGCTAATTACATTGCCGGTTGCCAAATTGCATTATCTCTTATAGTTTCCGAGATATGGACTATCGATAATTTACACCTTAGGCTCTGCTTCTAACTTGGGCCCAAATTGTAAAATGGTCTTATCTATTGGCGATTTCGTTCCAATTCACATTCCAAGTAATATTCGGCATGCTAATTACATTGCCGGTTGCCAAATTGCATTATCTCTTATAGTTTCCGAGATATGGACTATCGATAATTTACACCTTAGGCTCTGCTTCTAACTTGGGCCCAAATTGTAAAATGGTCTTATCTATTGACGATTACGTTCCAATTCACATTCGAAGTAATATTCGGCATGCTAATTACATTGCCGGTTGCCAAATTGCATTATCTCTTATAGTTTCCGAGATATGGACTATCGATAATTTACAGATTAGGCTCTGCTTCTAACTTGCGCCCAAATTGTAAAATGGTCTTATCTATTGGCGATTTCGTTCCAATTCACATTCCAAGTAATATTCGGCATGCTAATTACATTGCCGGTTGCCAAATTGCATTATCTCTTATAGTTTCCGAGATATGGACTATCAATAATTTACACCTTAGGCTCTGCTTCTAACTTGGGCCCAAATTGTAAAATGGTCTTATCTATTGGCGATTTCGTCCCAATTCACATTCCAAGTGATATTCGGCATGCTAATTACATTGCCGGTTGCGAAATTGCATTATCTCTTATAGTTTCCGAGATATGGACTATCAATAATTTACACCTTAGGCTCTGCTTCTAACTTGGGCCCAAATTGTAAAATGGTCTTATCTATTGGCGATTTCGTTCCAATTCACATTCCAAGTAATATTCGGCATGCTAATTACATTGCCGGTTGCCAAATTGCATTATCTCTTATAGTTTCCGAGATATGGACTATCGATAATTTACACCTTAGGCTCTGCTTCTAACTTGGGCCCAAATTGTAAAATGGTCTTATCTATTGGCGATTTCGTTCCAATTCACATTCCAAGTAATATTCGGCATGCTAATTACATTGCCGGTTGCCAAATTGCATTATCTCTTATAGTTTCCGAGATATGGACTATCGATAATTTACACCTTAGGCTCTGCTTCTAACTTGGGCCCAAATTGTAAAATGGTCTTATCTATTGACGATTACGTTCCAATTCACATTCGAAGTAATATTCGGCATGCTAATTACATTGCCGGTTGCCAAATTGCATTATCTCTTATAGTTTCCGAGATATGGACTATCGATAATTTACACCTTAGGCTCTGCTTCTAACTTGCGCCCAAATTGTAAAATGGTCTTATCTATTGGCGATTTCGTTCCAATTCACATTCCAAGTAATATTCGGCATGCTAATTACATTGCCGGTTGCCAAATTGCATTAACTCTTATAGTTTCCGAGATATGGACTATCGATAATTTACACCTTAGGCTCTGCTTCTAACTTGGGCCCAAATTGTAAAATGGTCTTATCTATTGGCGATTTCGTTTCAATTCACATTCCAAGTAATATTCGGCATGCTAATTACATTGCCGGTTGCCAAATTGCATTATCTCTTATAGTTTCCGAGATATGGACTATCGATAATTTACACCATAGGCTCTGCTTATAACTTGGGCCCAAATTGTAAAATGGTCTTATCTATTGGCGATTTCGTTCCAATTCACATTCCAAGTAATATTTGGCATGCTAATTACATTGCCGGTTGCCAAATTGCATTATCTCTTATAGTTTCCGAGATATGGACTATCGATAATTTACACCTTAGGCTCTGCTTCTAACTTGGGCCCAAATTGTAAAATGGCCTTATCTATTGGCGATTTCGTCCCAATTCACATTCCAAGTAATATTCGGCATGCTAATTACATTGCCGGTTGCGAAATTGCATTATCTCTTATAGTTTCAGAGATATGGACTATCGATAATTTACACCTTAGGCTCTGCTTCTAACTTGGGCCCAAATTGTAAAATGGTCTTATCTATTGGCCATTTTGTTCCAATTCACATTCCAAGTAATATTCGGCATGCTAATTACATTGCCGGTTGCCAAATTGTATTATCTCTTATAGTTTCCGAGATATGGACTATCGATAATTTACACCTTAGGCTCTGCTTCTAACTTGGGCCCAAATTGTAAAATGGTCTTATCTATTGGCGATTTCGTTCCAATTCACATTCCAAGTAATATTCGGCATGGTAATTACATTGCCGGTTGCCAAATTGCATTAACTCTTATAGTTTCCGAGATATGGACTATTGATAATTTACACCTTAGGCTCTGTTTCTAACTTGGGCCCAAATTGTAAAATGGTCTTATCTATTGGCGATTTCGTTCCAATTCACCTTCCAAGTAATATTCGGCATGCTAATTACATTGCCGGTTGCCAAATTGCATTATCTCATATAGTTTCCGAGATATGGACTATCGATAATTTACACCATAGGCTCTGCTTATAACTTGGGCCCAAATTGTAAAATGGTCTTATCTATTGGCGATTTCGTTCCAATTCACATTCCAAGTAATATTCGGCATGCTAATTACATTGCCGGTTGCCAAATTGCATTATCTCTTATAGTTTCCGAGATATGGACTATCGATAATTTACACCTTAGGCTCTGCTTCTAACTTGGGCCCAAATTGTAAAATGGTCTTATCTATTGGCGATTTCGTTCCAATTCACATTCCAAGTAATATTCGGCAAGCTAATTACATTGCCGGTTGCCAAATTGAATTATCTCTTATAGTTTCCGAGATATGGACTATCGATAATTTACACTTTAGGCTCTGCTTCTAACTTGGGCCCAAATTGTAAAATGGTCTTACCTATTGGCGATTTCGTTCCAATTCACATTCCAAGTAATATTCGGCATGCTAATTACATTGCCGGTTGCCAAATTGCATTATCTCTTATAGTTTCCGAGATATGGACTATCGATAATTTACACCTTAGGCTCTGCTTCTAACTTGGGCCCAAATTGTAAAATGGTCTTATCTATTGGCGATTTCGTTCCAATTCACATTCCAAGTAATATTCGGCATGCTAATTACATTGCCGGTTGCCAAATTGCATTATCTCTTATAGTTTCCGAGATATGGACTATCGATAATTTACACCTTAGGCTCTGCTTCTAACTTGGGCCCAAATTGTAAAATGGTCTTATCTATTGGCGATTTCGTCCCAATTCACATTCCAAGTGATATTCGGCATGCTAATTACATTGCCGGTTGCGAAATTGCATTATCTCTTATAATTTCCGAGATATGGACTATCGATAATTTACACCTTAGGCTCTGCTTCTAACTTGGGCCCAAATTGTAAAATGGTCTTATCTATTGGCGATTTCGTTCCAATTCACATTCCAAGTAATATTCGGCATGCTAATTACATTGCCGGTTGCCAAATTGCATTATCTCTTATAGTTTCCGAGATATGGACTATCGATAATTTACACCTTAGGCTCTGCTTCTAACTTGGGCCCAAATTGTAAAATGGTCTTATCTATTGGCGATTTAGTTGCAATTCACATTCCAAGTAATATTCGGCATGCTAATTACATTGCCGGTTGCCAAATTGCATTATCTCTTATAGTTTCCGAGATATGGACTATCGATAATTTACACCTTAGGCTCTGCTTCTAACTTGGGCCCAAATTGTAAAATGGTCTTATCTATTGGCGATTTCGTTCCAATTCACATTCTAAGTAATATTCGGCATGCTAATTACATTGCCCGTTGCCAAATTGCATTATCTCTTATAGTTTCCGAGATATGGACTATCGATAATTTACACCTTAGGCTCTGCTTCTAACTTGGGCCCAAATTGTAAAATGGTCTTATCTATTGGCGATTTCGTTCCAATTCACATTCCAAGTAATATTCGGCATGCTAATTACATTGCCGGTTGCCAAATTGCATTATCTCTTATAGTTTCCGAGATATGGACTATCGATAATTTACACCTTAGGCTCTGCTTCTAACTTGGGCCCAAATTGTAAAATGGTCTTATCTATTGGCGATTTCGTTCCAATTCACATTCCAAGTAATATTCGGCATGCTAATTACATTGCCGGTTGCCAAATTGCATTATCTCTTATAGTTTCCGAGATATGGACTATCGATAATATACACCTTAGGCTCTGCTTCTAACTTGGGCCCAAATTGTAAAATGGTCTTATCTATTGGCGATTTCGTTCCAATTCACATTCCAAGTAATATTCGGCATGCTAATTACATTGCCGGTTGCCAAATTGCATTATCTCTTATAGTTTCCGAGATATGGACTATCGATAATTTACACCTTAGGCTCTGCTTCTAACTTGGGCCCAAATTGTAAAATGGTCTTATCTATTGGCGATTTCGTTCCAATTCACATTCCAAGTAATATTCGGCATGCTAATTACATTGCCGGTTGCCAAATTGCATTATCTCTTATAGTTTCCGAGATATGGACTATCGATAATTTACACCTTAGACTCTGCTTCTAACTTGGGCCCAAATTGTAAAATGGTCTTATCTATTGGCGATTTAGTTGCAATTCACATTCCAAGTAATATTCGGCATGCTAATTACATTGCCGGTTGCCAAATTGCATTATCTCTTATAGTTTCCGAGATATGGACTATCGATAATTTACATCTTAGGCTCTGCTTCTAACTTGGGCCCAAATTGTAAAATGGTCTTATCTATTGGCGATTTCGTTCCAATTCACATTCCAAGTAATATTTGGCATGCTAATTACATTGCCGGTTGCCAAATTGCATTATCTCTTATAGTTTCCGAGATATGGACTATCGATAAATTACACCTTAGGCTCTGCTTCTAACTTGGGCCCAAATTGTAAAATGGTCTTATCTATTGGCGATTTCGTTCCAATTCACATTCCAAGTAATATTCGGCATGCTAATTACATTGCCGGTTGCCAAATTGCATTATCTCTTATAGTTTCCGAGATATGGACTATCGATAATTTACACCTTAGGCTCTGCCTCTAACTTGGGCCCAAATTGTAAAATGGTCTTATCTATTGGCGATTTCGTTCCAGTTCACACTCCAAGTAATATTCGGCATGCTAATTACATTGCCGGTTGCGAAATTGCATTATCTCTTATAGTTTCCGAGATATGGACTATCGATAATTTACACCTTAGGCTCTGCTTCTAACTTGGGCCCAAATTGTAAAATGGTCTTATCTATTGGCGATTTCGTCCCAATTCACATTCCAAGTGATATTCGGCATGCTAATTACATTGCCGGTTGCCAAATTGCATTATCTCTTATAGTTTCCGAGATATGGACTATCGATAATTTACACCATAGGCTCTGCTTATAACTTGGGCCCAAATTGTAAAATGGTCTTATCTATTGGCGATTTCGTTCCAATTCACATTCCAAGTAATATTTGGCATGCTAATTACATTGCCGGTTGCCAAATTGCATTATCTCTTATAGTTTCCGAGATATGGACTATCGATAATTTACACCTTAGGCTCTGCTTCTAACTTGGGCCCAAATTGTAAAATGGCCTTATCTATTGGCGATTTCGTCCCAATTCACATTCCAAGTAATATTCGGCATGCTAATTACATTGCCGGTTGCGAAATTGCATTATCTCTTATAGTTTCAGAGATATGGACTATCGATAATTTACACCTTAGGCTCTGCTTCTAACTTGGGCCCAAATTGTAAAATGGTCTTATCTATTGGCCATTTTGTTCCAATTCACATTCCAAGTAATATTCGGCATGCTAATTACATTGCCGGTTGCCAAATTGTATTATCTCTTATAGTTTCTGAGATATGGACTATCGATAATTTACACCTTAGGCTCTGCTTCTAACTTGGGCCCAAATTGTAAAATGGTCTTATCTATTGGCGATTTCGTTCCAATTCACATTCCAAGTAATATTCGGCATGGTAATTACATTGCCGGTTGCCAAATTGCATTAACTCTTATAGTTTCCGAGATATGGACTATTGATAATTTACACCTTAGGCTCTGTTTCTAACTTGGGCCCAAATTGTAAAATGGTCTTATCTATTGGCGATTTCGTCCCAATTCACATTCCAAGTGATATTCGGCATGCTAATTACATTGCCGGTTGCGAAATTGCATTATCTCTTATAGTTTCCGAGATATGGACTATCAATAATTTACACCTTAGGCTCTGCTTCTAACTTGGGTCCAAATTGTAAAATGGTCTTATCTATTGGCGATTTCGTTCCAATTCACATTCCAAGTAATATTCGGCATGCTAATTACATTGCCGGTTGCCAAATTGCATTATCTCTTATAGTTTCCGAGATATGGACTATCGATAATTTACACCTTAGGCTCTGCTTCTAACTTGGGCCCAAATTGTAAAATGGTCTTATCTATTGGCGATTTCGTTCCAATTCACATTCCAAGTAATATTCGGCATGCTAATTACATTGCCGGTTGCCAAATTGCATTATCTCTTATAGTTTCCGAGATATGGACTATCGATAATTTACACCTTAGGCTCTGCTTCTAACTTGGGCCCAAATTGTAAAATGGTCTTATCTATTGACGATTACGTTCCAATTCACATTCGAAGTAATATTCGGCATGCTAATTACATTGCCGGTTGCCAAATTGCATTATCTCTTATAGTTTCCGAGATATGGACTATCGATAATTTACAGATTAGGCTCTGCTTCTAACTTGCGCCCAAATTGTAAAATGGTCTTATCTATTGGCGATTTCGTTCCAATTCACATTCCAAGTAATATTCGGCATGCTAATTACATTGCCGGTTGCCAAATTGCATTATCTCTTATAGTTTCCGAGATATGGACTATCAATAATTTACACCTTAGGCTCTGCTTCTAACTTGGGCCCAAATTGTAAAATGGTCTTATCTATTGGCGATTTCGTCCCAATTCACATTCCAAGTGATATTCGGCATGCTAATTACATTGCCGGTTGCGAAATTGCATTATCTCTTATAGTTTCCGAGATATGGACTATCAATAATTTACACCTTAGGCTCTGCTTCTAACTTGGGCCCAAATTGTAAAATGGTCTTATCTATTGGCGATTTCGTTCCAATTCACATTCCAAGTAATATTCGGCATGCTAATTACATTGCCGGTTGCCAAATTGCATTATCTCTTATAGTTTCCGAGATATGGACTATCGATAATTTACACCTTAGGCTCTGCTTCTAACTTGGGCCCAAATTGTAAAATGGTCTTATCTATTGGCGATTTCGTTCCAATTCACATTCCAAGTAATATTCGGCATGCTAATTACATTGCCGGTTGCCAAATTGCATTATCTCTTATAGTTTCCGAGATATGGACTATCGATAATTTACACCTTAGGCTCTGCTTCTAACTTGGGCCCAAATTGTAAAATGGTCTTATCTATTGACGATTACGTTCCAATTCACATTCGAAGTAATATTCGGCATGCTAATTACATTGCCGGTTGCCAAATTGCATTATCTCTTATAGTTTCCGAGATATGGACTATCGATAATTTACACCTTAGGCTCTGCTTCTAACTTGCGCCCAAATTGTAAAATGGTCTTATCTATTGGCGATTTCGTTCCAATTCACATTCCAAGTAATATTCGGCATGCTAATTACATTGCCGGTTGCCAAATTGCATTAACTCTTATAGTTTCCGAGATATGGACTATCGATAATTTACACCTTAGGCTCTGCTTCTAACTTGGGCCCAAATTGTAAAATGGTCTTATCTATTGGCGATTTCGTTTCAATTCACATTCCAAGTAATATTCGGCATGCTAATTACATTGCCGGTTGCCAAATTGCATTATCTCTTATAGTTTCCGAGATATGGACTATCGATAATTTACACCATAGGCTCTGCTTATAACTTGGGCCCAAATTGTAAAATGGTCTTATCTATTGGCGATTTCGTTCCAATTCACATTCCAAGTAATATTTGGCATGCTAATTACATTGCCGGTTGCCAAATTGCATTATCTCTTATAGTTTCCGAGATATGGACTATCGATAATTTACACCTTAGGCTCTGCTTCTAACTTGGGCCCAAATTGTAAAATGGTCTTATCTATTGGCCATTTTGTTCCAATTCACATTCCAAGTAATATTCGGCATGCTAATTACATTGCCGGTTGCCAAATTGTATTATCTCTTATAGTTTCCGAGATATGGACTATCGATAATTTACACCTTAGGCTCTGCTTCTAACTTGGGCCCAAATTGTAAAATGGTCTTATCTATTGGCGATTTCGTTCCAATTCACATTCCAAGTAATATTCGGCATGGTAATTACATTGCCGGTTGCCAAATTGCATTAACTCTTATAGTTTCCGAGATATGGACTATTGATAATTTACACCTTAGGCTCTGTTTCTAACTTGGGCCCAAATTGTAAAATGGTCTTATCTATTGGCGATTTCGTTCCAATTCACCTTCCAAGTAATATTCGGCATGCTAATTACATTGCCGGTTGCCAAATTGCATTATCTCATATAGTTTCCGAGATATGGACTATCGATAATTTACACCATAGGCTCTGCTTATAACTTGGGCCCAAATTGTAAAATGGTCTTATCTATTGGCGATTTCGTTCCAATTCACATTCCAAGTAATATTCGGCATGCTAATTACATTGCCGGTTGCCAAATTGCATTATCTCTTATAGTTTCCGAGATATGGACTATCGATAATTTACACCTTAGGCTCTGCTTCTAACTTGGGCCCAAATTGTAAAATGGTCTTATCTATTGGCGATTTCGTTCCAATTCACATTCCAAGTAATATTCGGCAAGCTAATTACATTGCCGGTTGCCAAATTGAATTATCTCTTATAGTTTCCGAGATATGGACTATCGATAATTTACACTTTAGGCTCTGCTTCTAACTTGGGCCCAAATTGTAAAATGGTCTTACCTATTGGCGATTTCGTTCCAATTCACATTCCAAGTAATATTCGGCATGCTAATTACATTGCCGGTTGCCAAATTGCATTATCTCTTATAGTTTCCGAGATATGGACTATCGATAATTTACACCTTAGGCTCTGCTTCTAACTTGGGCCCAAATTGTAAAATGGTCTTATCTATTGGCGATTTCGTTCCAATTCACATTCCAAGTAATATTCGGCATGCTAATTACATTGCCGGTTGCCAAATTGCATTATCTCTTATAGTTTCCGAGATATGGACTATCGATAATTTACACCTTAGGCTCTGCTTCTAACTTGGGCCCAAATTGTAAAATGGTCTTATCTATTGGCGATTTCGTCCCAATTCACATTCCAAGTGATATTCGGCATGCTAATTACATTGCCGGTTGCGAAATTGCATTATCTCTTATAGTTTCCGAGATATGGACTATCGATAATTTACACCTTAGGCTCTGCTTCTAACTTGGGCCCAAATTGTAAAATGGTCTTATCTATTGGCGATTTCGTTCCAATTCACATTCCAAGTAATATTCGGCATGCTAATTACATTGCCGGTTGCCAAATTGCATTATCTCTTATAGTTTCCGAGATATGGACTATCGATAATTTACACCTTAGGCTCTGCTTCTAACTTGGGCCCAAATTGTAAAATGGTCTTATCTATTGGCGATTTAGTTGCAATTCACATTCCAAGTAATATTCGGCATGCTAATTACATTGCCGGTTGCCAAATTGCATTATCTCTTATAGTTTCCGAGATATGGACTATCGATAATTTACACCTTAGGCTCTGCTTCTAACTTGGGCCCAAATTGTAAAATGGTCTTATCTATTGGCGATTTCGTTCCAATTCACATTCTAAGTAATATTCGGCATGCTAATTACATTGCCCGTTGCCAAATTGCATTATCTCTTATAGTTTCCGAGATATGGACTATCGATAATTTACACCTTAGGCTCTGCTTCTAACTTGGGCCCAAATTGTAAAATGGTCTTATCTATTGGCGATTTCGTTCCAATTCACATTCCAAGTAATATTCGGCATGCTAATTACATTGCCGGTTGCCAAATTGCATTATCTCTTATAGTTTCCGAGATATGGACTATCGATAATTAACACCTTAGGCTCTGCTTCTAACTTGGGCCCAAATTGTAAAATGGTCTTATCTATTGGCGATTTCGTTCCAATTCACATTCCAAGTAATATTCGGCATGCTAATTACATTGCCGGTTGCCAAATTGCATTATCTCTTATAGTTTCCGAGATATGGACTATCGATAATATACACCTTAGGCTCTGCTTCTAACTTGGGCCCAAATTGTAAAATGGTCTTATCTATTGGCGATTTCGTTCCAATTCACATTCCAAGTAATATTCGGCATGCTAATTACATTGCCGGTTGCCAAATTGCATTATCTCTTATAGTTTCCGAGATATGGACTATCGATAATTTACACCTTAGGCTCTGCTTCTAACTTGGGCCCAAATTGTAAAATGGTCTTATCTATTGGCGATTTCGTTCCAATTCACATTCCAAGTAATATTCGGCATGCTAATTACATTGCCGGTTGCCAAATTGCATTATCTCTTATAGTTTCCGAGATATGGACTATCGATAATTTACACCTTAGACTCTGCTTCTAACTTGGGCCCAAATTGTAAAATGGTCTTATCTATTGGCGATTTAGTTGCAATTCACATTCCAAGTAATATTCGGCATGCTAATTACATTGCCGGTTGCCAAATTGCATTATCTCTTATAGTTTCCGAGATATGGACTATCGATAATTTACATCTTAGGCTCTGCTTCTAACTTGGGCCCAAATTGTAAAATGGTCTTATCTATTGGCGATTTCGTTCCAATTCACATTCCAAGTAATATTTGGCATGCTAATTACATTGCCGGTTGCCAAATTGCATTATCTCTTATAGTTTCCGAGATATGGACTATCGATAAATTACACCTTAGGCTCTGCTTCTAACTTGGGCCCAAATTGTAAAATGGTCTTATCTATTGGCGATTTCGTTCCAATTCACATTCCAAGTAATATTCGGCATGCTAATTACATTGCCGGTTGCCAAATTGCATTATCTCTTATAGTTTCCGAGATATGGACTATCGATAATTTACACCTTAGGCTCTGCCTCTAACTTGGGCCCAAATTGTAAAATGGTCTTATCTATTGGCGATTTCGTTCCAGTTCACACTCCAAGTAATATTCGGCATGCTAATTACATTGCCGGTTGCGAAATTGCATTATCTCTTATAGTTTCCGAGATATGGACTATCGATAATTTACACCTTAGGCTCTGCTTCTAACTTGGGCCCAAATTGTAAAATGGTCTTATCTATTGGCGATTTCGTCCCAATTCACATTCCAAGTGATATTCGGCATGCTAATTATATTGCCGGTTGCGAAATTGCATTATCTCTTATAGTTTCCGAGATATGAACTATCAATAATTTACACCTTAGGCTCTGCTTCTAACTTGGGCCCAAATTGTAAAATGGTCTTATCTATTGGCGATTTCGTTCCAATTCACATTCCAAGTAATATTCGGCATGCTAATTACATTGCCGGTTGCCAAATTGCATTATCTCTTATAGTTTCCGAGATATGGTCTATCGATAATTTACACCTTAGGCTCTGCTTCTAACTTGGGCCCAAATTGTAAAATGGTCTTATCTATTGGCGATTTCGTTCCAATTCACATTCCAAGTAATATTCGGCATGCTAATTACATTGCCGGTTGCCAAATTGCATTATCTCTTATAGTTTCCGAGATATGGACTATCGATAATTTACACCTTAGGCTCTGCTTCTAACTTGGGCCCAAATTGTAAAATGGTCTTATCTATTGGCGATTTCGTTCCAATTCACATTCCAAGTAATATTCGGCATGCTAATTACATTGCCGGTTGCCAAATTGCATTATCTCTTATAGTTTCCGAGATATGGACTATCGATAATTTACACCTTAGGCTCTGCTTCTAACTTGGGCCCAAATTGTAAAATGGTCTTATCTATTGGCGATTTCGTTCCAATTCACATTCCAAGTAATATTCGGCATGCTAATTACATTGCCGGTTGCCAAATTGCATTATCTCTTATAGTTTCCGAGATATGGACTATCGATAATTTACACCTTAGGCTCTGCTTCTAACTTGGGCCCAAATTGTAAAATGGTCTTATCTATTGGCGATTTCGTTCCAATTCACATTCCAAGTAATATTCGGCATGCTAATTACATTGCCGGTTGCCAAATTGCATTATCTCTTATAGTTTCCGAGATATGGACTATCGATAATTTACACCTTAGGCTCTGCTTCTAACTTGGGCCCAAATTGTAAAATGGTCTTATCTATTGGCGATTTCGTTCCAATTCACATTCCAAGTAATATTCGGCATGCTAATTACATTGCCGGTTGCCAAATTGCATTATCTCTTATAGTTTCCGAGATATGGACTATCGATAATTTACACCTTAGGCTCTGCTTCTAACTTGGGCCCAAATTGTAAAATGGTCTTATCTATTGGCGATTTCGTTCCAATTCACATTCCAAGTAATATTCGGCATGCTAATTACATTGCCGGTTGCCAAATTGCATTATCTCTTATAGTTTCCGAGATATGGACTATCGATAATTTACACCTTAGGCTCTGCTTCTAACTTGGGCCCAAATTGTAAAATGGTCTTATCTATTGGCGATTTCGTCCCAATTCACATTCCAAGTGATATTCGGCATGCTAATTACATTGCCGGTTGCGAAATTGCATTATCTCTTATAGTTTCCGAGATATGGACTATCGATAATTTACACCTTAGGCTCTGCTTCTAACTTGGGCCCAAATTGTAAAATGGTCTTATCTATTGGCGATTTCGTTCCAATTCACATTCCAAGTAATATTCGGCATGCTAATTACATTGCCTGTTGCCAAATTGCATTATCTCTTATAGTTTCCGAGATATGGACTATCGATAATTTACACCTTAGGCTCTGCTTCTAACTTGGGCCCAAATTGTAAAATGGTCTTATCTATTGGCGATTTAGTTGCAATTCACATTCTAAGTAATATTCGGCATGCTAATTACATTGCCTGTTGCCAAATTGCATTATCTCTTATAGTTTCCGAGATATGGACTATCGATAATTTACACCTTAGGCTCTGCTTCTAACTTGGGCCCAAATTGTAAAATGGTCTTATCTATTGGCGATTTCGTTCCAATTCACATTCCAAGTAATATTCGGCATGCTAATTACATTGCCGGTTGCCAAATTGCATTATCTCTTATAGTTTCCGAGATATGGACTATCGATAATTTACACCTTAGGCTCTGCTTCTAACTTGGGCCCAAATTGTAAAATGGTCTTATCAATTGGCGATTTCGTTCCAATTCACATTCCAAGTAATATTCGGCATGCTAATTACATTGCCGGTTGCCAAATTGCATTATCTCTTATAGTTTCCGAGATATGGACTATCGATAATTTACACCTTAGGCTCTGCTTCTAACTTGGGCCCAAATTGTAAAATGGTCTTATCTATTGGCGATTTAGTTGCAATTCACATTCCAAGTAATATTCGGCATGCTAATTACATTGCCGGTTGCCAAATTGCATTATCTCTTATAGTTTCCGAGATATGGACTATCGATAATTTACACCTTAGGCTCTGCTTCTAACTTGGGCCCAAATTGTAAAATGGTCTTATCTATTGGCGATTTCGTTCCAATTCACATTCCAAGTAATATTCGGCATGCTAATTACATTGCCGGTTGCCAAATTGCATTATCTCTTATAGTTTCCGAGATATGGACTATCGATAATTTACACCTTAGGCTCTGCTTCTAACTTGGGCCCAAATTGTAAAATGGTCTTATCTATTGGCGATTTCGTTCCAATTCACATTCCAAGTAATATTCGGCATGCTAATTACATTGCCGGTTGCCAAATTGCATTATCTCTTATAGTTTCCGAGATATGGACTATCGATAATTTACACCTTAGGCTCTGCTTCTAACTTTTGCCCAAATTGTAAAATGGTCTTATCTATTGGCGATTTCGTTCCAATTCACACTCCAAGTAATATTCGGCATGCTAATTACATTGCCGGTTGCGAAATTGCATTATCTCTTATAGTTTCCGAGATATGGACTATCGATAATTTACACCTTAGGCTCTGCTCCTAACTTGGGCCCAAATTGTAAAATGGTCTTATCTATTGGCGATTTCGTTCCAATTCACATTCCAAGTAATATTCGGCATGCTAATTACATTGCCGGTTGCCAAATTGCATTATCTCTTATAGTTTCCGAGATATGGACTATCGATAATTTACACCTTAGGCTCTGCTTCTAACTTGGGCCCAAATTGTAAAATGGTCTTATCTATTGGCGATTTCGTCCCAATTCACATTCCAAGTGATATTCGGCATGCTAATTACATTGCCGGTTGCGAAATTGCATTATCTCTTATAGTTTCCGAGATATGGACTATCAATAATTTACACCTTAGGCTTTGCTTCTAACTTGGGCCCAAATTGTAAAATGGTCTTATCTATTGGCGATTTCGTTCCAATTCACATTCCAAGTAATATTCGGCATGCTAATTACATTGCCGGTTGCCAAATTGCATTATCTCTTATAGTTTCCGAGATATGGACTATCGATAATTTACACCTTAGGCTCTGCTTCTAACTTGGGCCCAAATTGTAAAATGGTCTTATCTATTGGCGATTTCGTTCCAATTCATATTCCAAGTAATATTCGGCATGCTAATTACATTGCCGGTTGCCAAATTGCATTATCTCTTATAGTTTCCGAGATATGGACTATCGATAATTTACACCTTAGGCTCTGCTTCTAACTTGGGCCCAAATTGTAAAATGGTCTTATCTATTGGCGATTTAGTTGCAATTCACATTCCAAGTAATATTCGGCATGCTAATTACATTGCCGGTTGCCAAATTGCATTATCTCTTATAGTTTCAGAGATATGGACTATCGATAATTTACACCTTAGGCTCTGCTTCTAACTTGGGCCCAAATTGTAAAATGGTCTTATCTATTGGCGATTTCGTTCCAATTCACATTCCAAGTAATATTCGGCATGCTAATTACATTGCCGGTTGCCAAATTGCATTATCTCTTATAGTTTCCGAGATATGGACTATCGATAATTTACACCTTAGGCTCTGCTTCTAACTTGGGCCCAAATTGTAAAATGGTCTTATCAATTGGCGATTTCATTCCAATTCACATTCCAAGTTATATTCGGCATGCTAATTACATTGCCGGTTGCCAAATTGCATTATCTCTTATAGTTTCCGAGATATGGACTATCGATAATTTACACCTTAGGCTCTGCTTCTAACTTGGGCCCAAATTGTAAAATGGTCTTATCAATTGGCGATTTCGTTCCAATTCACATTCCAAGTAATATTCGGCATGCTAATTACATTGCCGGTTGCCAAATTGCATTATCTCTTATAGTTTCCGAGATATGGACTATCGATAATTTACACCTTAGGCTCTGCTTCTAACTTGGGCCCAAATTGTAAAATGGTCTTATCTATTGGCGATTTCGTTCCAATTCACATTCCAAGTAATATTCGGCATGCTAATTACATTGCCGTTTGCCAAATTGCATTATCTCTTATAGTTTCCGAGATATGGACTATCGATAATTTACACCTTAGGCTCTGCTTCTAACTTGGGCCCAAATTGTAAAATGGTCTTATCTATTGGCGATTTCGTTCCAATTCACATTCCAAGTAATATTCGGCATGCTAATTACATTGCCGGTTGCCAAATTGCATTATCTCTTATAGTTTCCGAGATATGGACTATCGATAATTTACACCTTAGGCTCTGCTTCTAACTTGGGCCCAAATTGTAAAATGGTCTTATCTGTTGGCGATTTCGTCCCAATTCACATTCCAAGTGATATTCGGCATGCTAATTACATTGCCGGTTGCGAAATTGCATTATCTCTTATAGTTTCCGAGATATGGACTATCGATAATTTACACCTTAGGCTCTGCTTCTAACTTGGGCCCAAATTGTAAAATGGTCTTATCTATTGGCGATTTAGTTGCAATTCACATTCCAAGTAATATTCGGCATGCTAATTACATTGCCGGTTGCCAAATTGCATTATCTCTTATAGTCTCCGAGATATGGACTATCGATAATTTACACCTTAGGCTCTGCTTCTAACTTGGGCCCAAATTGTAAAATGGTCTTATCTATTGGCGATTTCGTTCCAATTCACATTCCAAGTAATATTCGGCATGCTAATTACATTGCCGGTTGCCAAATTGCATTATCTCTTATAGTTTCCGAGATATGGACTATCGATAATTTACACCTTAGGCTCTGCTTCTAACTTGGGCCCAAATTGTAAAATGGTCTTATCAATTGGCGATTTCGTTCCAATTCACATTCCAAGTAATATTCGGCATGCTAATTACATTGCCGGTTGCCAAATTGCATTATCTCTTATAGTTTCCGAGATATGGACTATCGATAATTTACACCTTAGGCTCTGCTTCTAACTTGGGCCCAAATTGTAAAATGGTCTTATCTATTGGCGATTTAGTTGCAATTCACATTCCAAGTAATATTCGGCATGCTAATTACATTGCCGGTTGCCAAATTGCATTATCTCTTATAGTTTCCGAGATATGGACTATCGATAATTTACACCTTAGGCTCTGCTTCTAACTTGGGCCCAAATTGTAAAATGGTCTTATCTATTGGCGATTTCGTTCCAATTCACATTCCAAGTAATATTCGGCATGCTAATTACATTGCCGGTTGCCAAATTGCATTATCTCTTATAGTTTCCGAGATATGGACTATCGATAATTTACACCTTAGGCTCTGCTTCTAACTTGGGCCCAAATTGTAAAATGGTCTTATCTATTGGCGATTTCGTTCCAATTCACATTCCAAGTAATATTCGGCATGCTAATTACATTGCCGGTTGCCAAATTGCATTATCTCTTATAGTTTCCGAGATATGGACTATCGATAATTTACACCTTAGGCTCTGCTTCTAACTTGGGCCCAAATTGTAAAATGGACTTATCTATTGGCGATTTCGTTCCAATTCACATTCCAAGTAATATTCGGCATGCTAATTACATTGCCGGTTGCCAAATTGCATTATCTCTTATAGTTTCCGAGATATGGACTATCGATAATTTACACCTTAGGCTCTGCTTCTAACTTGGGCCCAAATTGTAAAATGGTCTTATCAATTGGCGATTTCGTTCCAATTCACATTCCAAGTAATATTCGGCATGCTAATTACATTGCCGGTTGCCAAATAGCATTATCTCTTATAGTTTCCGAGATATGGACTATCGATAATTTACACCTTAGGCTCTGCTTCTAACTTGGGCCCAAATTGTAAAATGGTCTTATCTATTGGCGATTTAGTTGCAATTCACATTCCAAGTAATATTCGGCATGCTAATTACATTGCCGGTTGCCAAATTGCATTATCTCTTATAGTTTCCGAGATATGGACTATCGATAATTTACACCTTAGGCTCTGCTTCTAACTTGGGCCCAAATTTTAAAATGGCCTTATCTATTGGCGATTTCGTTCCAATTCACATTCCAAGTAATATTCGGCATGCTAATTACATTGCCGGTTGCCAAATTGCATTATCTCTTATAGTTTCCGAGATATGGACTATCGATAATTTACACCTTAGGCTCTGCTTCTAACTTGGGCCCAAATTGTAAAATGGTCTTATCTATTGGCGATTTCGTCCCAATTCACATTCCAAGTGATATTGGGCATGCTAATTACATTGCCGGTTGCGAAATTGCATTATCTCTTATAGTTTCCGAGATATGGACTATCAATAATTTACACCTTAGCCTCTGCTTCTAACTTGGGCCCAAATTGTAAAATGGCCTTATCTATTGGCGATTTCGTTCCAATTCACATTCCAAGTAATATTCGGCATGCTAATTACATTGCCGGTTGCCAAATTGCATTATCTCTTATAGTTTCCGAGATATGGACTATCGATAATTTACACCTTAGGCTCTGCTTCTAACTTGGGCCCAAATTGTAAAATGGTCTTATCTATTGGCGATTTAGTTGCAATTCACATTCCAAGTAATATTCGGCATGCTAATTACATTGCCGGTTGCCAAATTGCATTATCTCTTATAGTTTCCGAGATATGGACTATCGATAATTTACACCTTAGGCTCTGCTTCTAACTTGGGCCCAAATTGTAAAATGGTCTTATCAATTGGCGATTTCGTTCCAATTCACATTCCAAGTAATATTCGGCATGCTAATTACATTGCCGGTTGCCAAATAGCATTATCTCTTATAGTTTCCGAGATATGGACTATCGATAATTTACACCTTAGGCTCTGCTTCTAACTTGGGCCCAAATTGTAAAATGGTCTTATCTATTGGCGATTTAGTTGCAATTCACATTCCAAGTAATATTCGGCATGCTAATTACATTGCCGGTTGCCAAATTGCATTATCTCTTATAGTTTCCGAGATATGGACTATCGATAATTTACACCTTAGGCTCTGCTTCTAACTTGGGCCCAAATTTTAAAATGGCCTTATCTATTGGCGATTTCGTTCCAATTCACATTCCAAGTAATATTCGGCATGCTAATTACATTGCCGGTTGCCAAATTGCATTATCTCTTATAGTTTCCGAGATATGGACTATCGATAATTTACACCTTAGGCTCTGCTTCTAACTTGGGCCCAAATTGTAAAATGGTCTTATCTATTGGCGATTTCGTCCCAATTCACATTCCAAGTGATATTGGGCATGCTAATTACATTGCCGGTTGCGAAATTGCATTATCTCTTATAGTTTCCGAGATATGGACTATCAATAATTTACACCTTAGCCTCTGCTTCTAACTTGGGCCCAAATTGTAAAATGGCCTTATCTATTGGCGATTTCGTTCCAATTCACATTCCAAGTAATATTCGGCATGCTAATTACATTGCCGGTTGCCAAATTGCATTATCTCTTATAGTTTCCGAGATATGGACTATCGATAATTTACACCTTAGGCTCTGCTTCTAACTTGGGCCCAAATTGTAAAATGGTCTTATCTATTGGCGATTTAGTTGCAATTCACATTCCAAGTAATATTCGGCATGCTAATTACATTGCCGGTTGCCAAATTGCATTATCTCTTATAGTTTCCGAGATATGGACTATCGATAATTTACACCTTAGGCTCTGCTTCTAACTTGGGCCCAAATTGTAAAATGGTCTTATCTATTGGCGATTTAGTTGCAATTCACATTCCAAGTAATATTCGGCATGCTAATTACATTGCCGGTTGCCAAATTGCATTATCTCTTATAGTTTCCGAGATATGGACTATCGATAATTTACACCTTAGGCTCTGCTTCTAACTTGGGCCCAAATTGTAAAATGGTCTTATCTATTGGCGATTTCGTTCCAATTCACATTCCAAGTAATATTTGGCATGCTAATTACATCGCCGGTTGCCAAATTGCATTATCTCTTATAGTTTCCGAGATATGGACTATCGATAATTTACACCTTAGGCTCTGCTTCTAACTTGGGCCCAAATTGTAAAATGGTCTTATCTGTTGGCGATTTCGTCCCAATTCACATTCCAAGTGATATTCGGCATGCTAATTACATTGCCGGTTGCGAAATTGCATTATCTCTTATAGTTTCCGAGATATGGACTATCGATAATTTACACCTTAGGCTCTGCTTCTAACTTGGGCCCAAATTGTAAAATGGTCTTATCTATTGGCGATTTAGTTGCAATTCACATTCCAAGTAATATTCGGCATGCTAATTACATTGCCGGTTGCCAAATTGCATTATCTCTTATAGTCTCCGAGATATGGACTATCGATAATTTACACCTTAGGCTCTGCTTCTAACTTGGGCCCAAATTGTAAAATGGTCTTATCTATTGGCGATTTCGTTCCAATTCACATTCCAAGTAATATTCGGCATGCTAATTACATTGCCGGTTGCCAAATTGCATTATCTCTTATAGTTTCCGAGATATGGACTATCGATAATTTACACCTTAGGCTCTGCTTCTAACTTGGGCCCAAATTGTAAAATGGTCTTATCAATTGGCGATTTCGTTCCAATTCACATTCCAAGTAATATTCGGCATGCTAATTACATTGCCGGTTGCCAAATTGCATTATCTCTTATAGTTTCCGAGATATGGACTATCGATAATTTACACCTTAGGCTCTGCTTCTAACTTGGGCCCAAATTGTAAAATGGTCTTATCTATTGGCGATTTAGTTGCAATTCACATTCCAAGTAATATTCGGCATGCTAATTACATTGCCGGTTGCCAAATTGCATTATCTCTTATAGTTTCCGAGATATGGACTATCGATAATTTACACCTTAGGCTCTGCTTCTAACTTGGGCCCAAATTGTAAAATGGTCTTATCTATTGGCGATTTCGTTCCAATTCACATTCCAAGTAATATTCGGCATGCTAATTACATTGCCGGTTGCCAAATTGCATTATCTCTTATAGTTTCCGAGATATGGACTATCGATAATTTACACCTTAGGCTCTGCTTCTAACTTGGGCCCAAATTGTAAAATGGTCTTATCTATTGGCGATTTCGTTCCAATTCACATTCCAAGTAATATTCGGCATGCTAATTACATTGCCGGTTGCCAAATTGCATTATCTCTTATAGTTTCCGAGATATGGACTATCGATAATTTACACCTTAGGCTCTGCTTCTAACTTGGGCCCAAATTGTAAAATGGACTTATCTATTGGCGATTTCGTTCCAATTCACATTCCAAGTAATATTCGGCATGCTAATTACATTGCCGGTTGCCAAATTGCATTATCTCTTATAGTTTCCGAGATATGGACTATCGATAATTTACACCTTAGGCTCTGCTTCTAACTTGGGCCCAAATTGTAAAATGGTCTTATCAATTGGCGATTTCGTTCCAATTCACATTCCAAGTAATATTCGGCATGCTAATTACATTGCCGGTTGCCAAATAGCATTATCTCTTATAGTTTCCGAGATATGGACTATCGATAATTTACACCTTAGGCTCTGCTTCTAACTTGGGCCCAAATTGTAAAATGGTCTTATCTATTGGCGATTTAGTTGCAATTCACATTCCAAGTAATATTCGGCATGCTAATTACATTGCCGGTTGCCAAATTGCATTATCTCTTATAGTTTCCGAGATATGGACTATCGATAATTTACACCTTAGGCTCTGCTTCTAACTTGGGCCCAAATTTTAAAATGGCCTTATCTATTGGCGATTTCGTTCCAATTCACATTCCAAGTAATATTCGGCATGCTAATTACATTGCCGGTTGCCAAATTGCATTATCTCTTATAGTTTCCGAGATATGGACTATCGATAATTTACACCTTAGGCTCTGCTTCTAACTTGGGCCCAAATTGTAAAATGGTCTTATCTATTGGCGATTTCGTCCCAATTCACATTCCAAGTGATATTGGGCATGCTAATTACATTGCCGGTTGCGAAATTGCATTATCTCTTATAGTTTCCGAGATATGGACTATCAATAATTTACACCTTAGCCTCTGCTTCTAACTTGGGCCCAAATTGTAAAATGGCCTTATCTATTGGCGATTTCGTTCCAATTCACATTCCAAGTAATATTCGGCATGCTAATTACATTGCCGGTTGCCAAATTGCATTATCTCTTATAGTTTCCGAGATATGGACTATCGATAATTTACACCTTAGGCTCTGCTTCTAACTTGGGCCCAAATTTTAAAATGGTCTTATCTATTGTCGATTTAGTTGCAATTCACATTCCAAGTAATATTCGGCATGCTAATTACATTGCCGGTTGCCAAATTGCATTATCTCTTATAGTTTCCGAGATATGGACTATCGATAATTTACACCTTAGGCTCTGCTTCTAACTTGGGCCCAAATTGTAAAATGGTCTTATCTATTGGCGATTTCGTTCCAATTCACATTCCAAGTAATATTTGGCATGCTAATTACATCGCCGGTTGCCAAATTGCATTATCTCTTATAGTTTCCGAGATATGGACTATCGATAATTTACACCTTAGGCTCTGCTTCAAACTTGGGCCCAAATTGTAAAATGGTCTTATCTATTGGCGATTTCGTTCCAATTCACATTCCAAGTAATATTCGGCATGCTAATTACATTGCCGGTTGCCAAATTGCATTATCTCTTATAGTTTCCGAGATATGGACTATCGATAATTTACACCTTAGGCTCTGCTTCTAACTTGGGCCCAACTTGTAAAATGGTCTTATCTATTGGCGATTTCGTTCCAATTCACACTCCAAGTAATATTCGGCATGCTAATTACATTGCCGGTTGCGAAATTGCATTATCTCTTATAGTTTCCGAGATATGGACTATCGATAATTTACACCTTAATCTCTGCTTCTAACTTGGGCCCAAATTGTAAAATGGTCTTATCTATTGGCGATTTAGTTGCAATTCACATTCCAAGTAATATTCGGCATGCTAATTACATTGCCGGTTGCCAAATTGCATTATCTCTTATAGTTTCCGAGATATGGACTATCGATAATTTACACCTTAGGCTCTGCTTCTAACTTGGGCCCAAATTGTAAAATGGTCTTATCTATTGGCGATTTCGTTCCAATTCACATTCCAAGTAATATTCGGCATGCTAATTACATTGCCGGTTGCCAAATTGCATTATCTCTTATAGTTTCCGAGATATGGACTATCGATAATTTACACCTTAGGCTCTGCTTCTAACTTGGGCCCAAATTGTAAAATGGTCTTATCTATTGGCGATTTCGTTCCAATTCACACTCCAAGTAATATTCGGCATGCTAATTACATTGCCGGTTGCGAAATTGCATTATCTCTTATAGTTTCCGAGATATGGACTATCGATAATTTACACCTTAGGCTCTGCTTCTAACTTGGGCCCAAATTGTAAAATGGTTTTATCTATTGGCGATTTCGTTCCAATTCACATTCCAAGTAATATTCGGCATGCTAATTACATTGCCGGTTGCCAAATTGCATTATCTCTTATAGTTTCCGAGATATGGACTATCGATAATTTACACCTTAGGCTCTGCTTCTAACTTGGGCCCAAATTGTAAAATGGTCTTATCTATTGGCGATTTCGTCCCAATTCACATTCCAAGTGATATTCGGCATGCTAATTACATTGCGGGTTGCAAAATTGCATTATCTCTTATAGTTTCCGAGATATGGAGTATGAATAATTTACACCTTAGGCTCTGCTTCTAACTTGGGCCCAAATTGTAAAATGGTCTTATCTATTGGCGATTTCGTTCCAATTCACATTCCAAGTAATATTCGGCATGCTAATTACATTGCCAGTTGCCAAATTGCATTATCTCTTATAGTTTCCGAGATATGGACTATCGATAATTTACACCTTAGGCTCTGCTTCTAACTTGGGCCCAAATTGTAAAATGGTCTTATCTATTGGCGATTTCGTTCCAATTCACATTTCAAGTAATATTCGGCATGCTAATTACATTGCCGGTTGCCAAATTGCATTATCTCTTATAGTTTCCGAGATATGGACTATCGATAATTTACACCTTAGGCTCTGCTTCTAACTTGGGCCCAAATTGTAAAATGGTCTTATCTATTGGCGATTTAGTTGCAATTCACATTCCAAGTAATATTCGGCATGCTAATTACATTGCCGGTTGCCAAATTGCATTATCTCTTATAGTTTCCGAGATATGGATTATCGATAATTTACACCTTAGGCTCTGCTTCTAACTTGGGCCCAAATTGTAAAATGGTCTTATCTATTGGCGATTTCGTTCCAATTCACATTCCAAGTAATATTTGGCATGCTAATTACATCGCCGGTTGCCAAATTGCATTATCTCTTATAGTTTCCGAGATATGGACTATCGATAATTTACACCTTAGGCTCTGCTTCAAACTTGGGCCCAAATTGTAAAATGGTCTTATCTATTGGCGATTTCGTTCCAATTCACATTCCAAGTAATATTCGGCATGCTAATTACATTGCCGGTTGCCAAATTGCATTATCTCTTATAGTTTCCGAGATATGGACTATCGATAATTTACACCTTAGGCTCTGCTTCTAACTTGGGCCCAAATTGTAAAATGGTCTTATCTATTGGCGATTTCGTTCCAATTCACACTCCAAGTAATATTCGGCATGCTAATTACATTGCCGGTTGCGAAATTGCATTATCTCTTATAGTTTCCGAGATATGGACTATCGATAATTTACACCTTAGGCTCTGCTTCTAACTTGGGCCCAAATTGTAAAATGGTCTTATCTATTGGCGATTTAGTTGCAATTCACATTCCAAGTAATATTCGGCATGCTAATTACATTGCCGGTTGCCAAATTGCATTATCTCTTATAGTTTCCGAGATATGGACTATCGATAATTTACACCTTAGGCTCTGCTTCTAACTTGGGCCCAAATTGTAAAATGGTCTTATCTATTGGCGATTTCGTTCCAATTCACATTCCAAGTAATATTCGGCATGCTAATTACATTGCCGGTTGCCAAATTGCATTATCTCTTATAGTTTCCGAGATATGGACTATCGATAATTTACACCTTAGGCTCTGCTTCTAACTTGGGCCCAAATTGTAAAATGGTCTTATCTATTGGCGATTTCGTTCCAATTCACACTCCAAGTAATATTCGGCATGCTAATTACATTGCCGGTTGCGAAATTGCATTATCTCTTATAGTTTCCGAGATATGGACTATCGATAATTTACACCTTAGGCTCTGCTTCTAACTTGGGCCCAAATTGTAAAATGGTTTTATCTATTGGCGATTTCGTTCCAATTCACATTCCAAGTAATATTCGGCATGCTAATTACATTGCCGGTTGCCAAATTGCATTATCTCTTATAGTTTCCGAGATATGGACTATCGATAATTTACACCTTAGGCTCTGCTTCTAACTTGGGCCCAAATTGTAAAATGGTCTTATCTATTGGCGATTTCGTCCCAATTCACATTCCAAGTGATATTCGGCATGCTAATTACATTGCGGGTTGCAAAATTGCATTATCTCTTATAGTTTCCGAGATATGGACTATCAATAATTTACACCTTAGGCTCTGCTTCTAACTTGGGCCCAAATTGTAAAATGGTCTTATCTATTGGCGATTTCGTTCCAATTCACATTCCAAGTAATATTCGGCATGCTAATTACATTGCCAGTTGCCAAATTGCATTATCTCTTATAGTTTCCGAGATATGGACTATCGATAATTTACACCTTAGGCTCTGCTTCTAACTTGGGCCCAAATTGTAAAATGGTCTTATCTATTGGCGATTTCGTTCCAATTCACATTTCAAGTAATATTCGGCATGCTAATTACATTGCCGGTTGCCAAATTGCATTATCTCTTATAGTTTCCGAGATATGGACTATCGATAATTTACACCTTAGGCTCTGCTTTTAACTTGGGCCCAAATTGTAAAATGGTCTTATCTATTGGCGATTTCGTTCCAATTCACATTCCAAGTAATATTCGGCATGCTAATTACATTGCCGGTTGCCAAATTGCATTATCTCTTATAGTTTCCGAGATATGGACTATCGATAATTTACACCTTAGGCTCTGCTTCTAACTTGGGCCCAAATTGTAAAATGGTCTTATCTATTGGCGATTTAGTTGCAATTCACATTCCAAGTAATATTCGGCATGCTAATTACATTGCCGGTTGCCAAATTGCATTATCTCTTATAGTTTCCGAGATATGGACTATCGATAATTTACACCTTAGGCTCTGCTTCTAACTTGGGCCCAAATTGTAAAATGGTCTTATCTATTGGCGATTTAGTTGCAATTCACATTCCAAGTAATATTCGGCATGCTAATTACATTGCCGGTTGCCAAATTGCATTATCTCTTATAGTTTCCGAGATATGGACTATCGATAATTTACACCTTAGGCTCTGCTTCTAACTTGGGCCCAAATTGTAAAATGGTCTTATCTATTGGCGATTTCGTTCCAATTCACATTCCAAGTAATATTTGGCATGCTAATTACATCGCCGGTTGCCAAATTGCATTATCTCTTATAGTTTCCGAGATATGGACTATCGATAATTTACACCTTAGGCTCTGCTTCAAACTTGGGCCCAAATTGTAAAATGGTCTTATCTATTGGCGATTTCGTTCCAATTCACATTCCAAGTAATATTCGGCATGCTAATTACATTGCCGGTTGCCAAATTGCATTATCTCTTATAGTTTCCGAGATATGGACTATCGATAATTTACACCTTAGGCTCTGCTTCTAACTTGGGCCCAAATTGTAAAATGGTCTTATCTATTGGCGATTTCGTTCCAATTCACACTCCAAGTAATATTCGGCATGCTAATTACATTGCCGGTTGCGAAATTGCATTATCTCTTATAGTTTCCGAGATATGGACTATCGATAATTTACACCTTAGGCTCTGCTTCTAACTTGGGCCCAAATTGTAAAATGGTCTTATCTATTGGCGATTTAGTTGCAATTCACATTCCAAGTAATATTCGGCATGCTAATTACATTGCCGGTTGCCAAATTGCATTATCTCTTATAGTTTCCGAGATATGGACTATCGATAATTTACACCTTAGGCTCTGCTTCTAACTTGGGCCCAAATTGTAAAATGGTCTTATCTATTGGCGATTTCGTTCCAATTCACACTCCAAGTAATATTCGGCATGCTAATTACATTGCCGGTTGCGAAATTGCATTATCTCTTATAGTTTCCGAGATATGGACTATCGATAATTTACACCTTAGGCTCTGCTTCTAACTTGGGCCCAAATTGTAAAATGGTTTTATCTATTGGCGATTTCGTTCCAATTCACATTCCAAGTAATATTCGGCATGCTAATTACATTGCCGGTTGCCAAATTGCATTATCTCTTATAGTTTCCGAGATATGGACTATCGATAATTTACACCTTAGGCTCTGCTTCTAACTTGGGCCCAAATTGTAAAATGGTCTTATCTATTGGCGATTTCGTCCCAATTCACATTCCAAGTGATATTCGGCATGCTAATTACATTGCGGGTTGCAAAATTGCATTATCTCTTATAGTTTCCGAGATATGGACTATAAATAATTTACACCTTAGGCTCTGCTTCTAACTTGGGCCCAAATTGTAAAATGGTCTTATCTATTGGCGATTTCGTTCCAATTCACATTCCAAGTAATATTCGGCATGCTAATTACATTGCCAGTTGCCAAATTGCATTATCTCTTATAGTTTCCGAGATATGGACTATCGATAATTTACACCTTAGGCTCTGCTTCTAACTTGGGCCCAAATTGTAAAATGGTCTTATCTATTGGCGATTTCGTTCCAATTCACATTTCAAGTAATATTCGGCATGCTAATTACATTGCCGGTTGCCAAATTGCATTATCTCTTATAGTTTCCGAGATATGGACTATCGATAATTTACACCTTAGGCTCTGCTTCTAACTTGGGCCCAAATTGTAAAATGGTCTTATCTATTGGCGATTTCGTTCCAATTCACATTCCAAGTAATATTCGGCATGCTAATTACATTGCCGGTTGCCAAATTGCATTATCTCTTATAGTTTCCGAGATATGGACTATCGATAATTTACACCTTAGGCTCTGCTTCTAACTTGGGCCCAAATTGTAAAATGGTCTTATCTATTGGCGATTTAGTTGCAATTCACATTCCAAGTAATATTCGGCATGCTAATTACATTGCCGGTTGCCAAATTGCATTATCTCTTATAGTTTCCGAGATATGGACTATCGATAATTTACACCTTAGGCTCTGCTTCTAACTTGGGCCCAAATTGTAAAATGAACTTATCTATTGGCGATTTCGTTCCAATTCACATTCCAAGTAATATTCGGCATGCTAATTACATTGCCGGTTGCCAAATTGCATTATCTCTTATAGTTTCCGAGATATGGACTATCGATAATTTACACCTTAGGCTCTGCTTCTAACTTGGGCCCAAATTGTAAAATGGTCTTATCAATTGGCGATTTCGTTCCAATTCACATTCCAAGTAATATTCGGCATGCTAATTACATTGCCGGTTGCCAAATTGCATTATCTCTTATAGTTTCCGAGATATGGACTATCGATAATTTACACCTTAGGCTCTGCTTCTAACTTGGGCCCAAATTGTAAAATGGTCTTATCTATTGGCGATTTCGTTCCAATTCACATTCCAAGTAATATTCGGCATGCTAATTACATTGCCGGTTGCCAAATTGCATTATCTCTTATAGTTTCCGAGATATGGACTATCGATAATTTACACCTTAGGCTCTGCTTCTAACTTGGGCCCAAATTGTAAAATGGTCTTATCTATTGGCGATTTAGTTGCAATTCACATTCCAAGTAATATTCGGCATGCTAATTACATTGCCGGTTGCCAAATTGCATTATCTCTTATAGTTTCCGAGATATGGACTATCGATAATTTACACCTTAGGCTCTGCTTCTAACTTGGGCCCAAATTGTAAAATGGTCTTATCTATTGGCGATTTCGTTCCAATTCACATTCCAAGTAATATTTGGCATGCTAATTACATCGCCGGTTGCCAAATTGCATTATCTCTTATAGTTTCCGAGATATGGACTATCGATAATTTACACCTTAGGCTCTGCTTCAAACTTGGGCCCAAATTGTAAAATGGTCTTATCTATTGGCGATTTCGTTCCAATTCACATTCCAAGTAATATTCGGCATGCTAATTACATTGCCGGTTGCCAAATTGCATTATCTCTTATAGTTTCCGAGATATGGACTATCGATAATTTACACCTTAGGCTCTGCTTCTAACTTGGGCCCAAATTGTAAAATGGTCTTATCTATTGGCGATTTCGTTCCAATTCACACTCCAAGTAATATTCGGCATGCTAATTACATTGCCGGTTGCGAAATTGCATTATCTCTTATAGTTTCCGAGATATGGACTATCGATAATTTACACCTTAGGCTCTGCTTCTAACTTGGGCCCAAATTGTAAAATGGTCTTATCTATTGGCGATTTAGTTGCAATTCACATTCCAAGTAATATTCGGCATGCTAATTACATTGCCGGTTGCCAAATTGCATTATCTCTTATAGTTTCCGAGATATGGACTATCGATAATTTACACCTTAGGCTCTGCTTCTAACTTGGGCCCAAATTGTAAAATGGTCTTATCTATTGGCGATTTCGTTCCAATTCACATTCCAAGTAATATTCGGCATGCTAATTACATTGCCGGTTGCCAAATTGCATTATCTCTTATAGTTTCCGAGATATGGACTATCGATAATTTACACCTTAGGCTCTGCTTCTAACTTGGGCCCAAATTGTAAAATGGTCTTATCTATTGGCGATTTCGTTCCAATTCACACTCCAAGTAATATTCGGCATGCTAATTACATTGCCGGTTGCGAAATTGCATTATCTCTTATAGTTTCCGAGATATGGACTATCGATAATTTACACCTTAGGCTCTGCTTCTAACTTGGGCCCAAATTGTAAAATGGTTTTATCTATTGGCGATTTCGTTCCAATTCACATTCCAAGTAATATTCGGCATGCTAATTACATTGCCGGTTGCCAAATTGCATTATCTCTTATAGTTTCCGAGATATGGACTATCGATAATTTACACCTTAGGCTCTGCTTCTAACTTGGGCCCAAATTGTAAAATGGTCTTATCTATTGGCGATTTCGTCCCAATTCACATTCCAAGTGATATTCGGCATGCTAATTACATTGCGGGTTGCAAAATTGCATTATCTCTTATAGTTTCCGAGATATGGACTATCAATAATTTACACCTTAGGCTCTGCTTCTAACTTGGGCCCAAATTGTAAAATGGTCTTATCTATTGGCGATTTCGTTCCAATTCACATTCCAAGTAATATTCGGCATGCTAATTACATTGCCAGTTGCCAAATTGCATTATCTCTTATAGTTTCCAAGATATGGACTATCGATAATTTACACCTTAGGCTCTGCTTCTAACTTGGGCCCAAATTGTAAAATGGTCTTATCTATTGGCGATTTCGTTCCAATTCACATTTCAAGTAATATTCGGCATGCTAATTACATTGCCGGTTGCCAAATTGCATTATCTCTTATAGTTTCCGAGATATGGACTATCGATAATTTACACCTTAGGCTCTGCTTCTAACTTGGGCCCAAATTGTAAAATGGTCTTATCTATTGGCGATTTCGTTCCAATTCACATTCCAAGTAATATTTGGCATGCTAATTACATCGCCGGTTGCCAAATTGCATTATCTCTTATAGTTTCCGAGATATGGACTATCGATAATTTACACCTTAGGCTCTGCTTCAAACTTGGGCCCAAATTGTAAAATGGTCTTATCTATTGGCGATTTCGTTCCAATTCACACTCCAAGTAATATTCGGCATGCTAATTACATTGCCGGTTGCGAAATTGCTTTATCTCTTATAGTTTCCGAGATATGGACTATCGATAATTTACACCTTAGGCTCTGCTTCTAACTTGGGCCCAAATTGTAAAATGGTCTTATCTATTGGCGATTTAGTTGCAATTCACATTCCAAGTAATATTCGGCATGCTAATTACATTGCCGGTTGCCAAATTGCATTATCTCTTATAGTTTCCGAGATATGGAATATCGATAATTTACACCTTAGGCTCTGCTTCTAACTTGGGCCCAAATTGTAAAATGGTCTTATCTATTGGCGATTTCGTTCCAATTCACATTCCAAGTAATATTCGGCATGCTAATTACATTGCCGGTTGCCAAATTGCATTATCTCTTATAGTTTCCGAGATATGGACTATCGATAATTTACACCTTAGGCTGTGCTTCTAACTTGGGCCCAAATTGTAAAATGGTCTTATCTATTGGCGATTTCGTTCCAATTCACACTCCAAGTAATATTCGGCATGCTAATTACATTGCCGGTTGCGAAATTGCATTATCTCTTATAGTTTCCGAGATATGGACTATCGATAATTTACACCTTAGGCTCTGCTTCTAACTTGGGCCCCAATTGTAAAATGGTTTTATCTATTGGCGATTTCGTTCCAATTCACATTCCAAGTAATATTCGGCATGCTAATTACATTGCCGGTTGCCAAATTGCATTATCTCTTATAGTTTCCGAGATATGGACTATCGATAATTTACACCTTAGGCTCTGCTTCTAACTTGGGCCCAAATTGTAAAATGGTCTTATCTATTGGCGATTTCGTCCCAATTCACATTCCAAGTGATATTCGGCATGCTAATTACATTGCGGGTTGCAAAATTGCATTATCTCTTATAGTTTCCGAGATATGGACTATCAATAATTTACACCTTAGGCTCTGCTTCTAACTTGGGCCCAAATTGTAAAATGGTCTTATCTATTGGCGATTTCGTTCCAATTCACATTCCAAGTAATATTCGGCATGCTAATTACATTGCCAGTTGCCAAATTGCATTATCTCTTATAGTTTCCGAGATATGGACTATCGATAATTTACACCTTAGGCTCTGCTTCTAACTTGGGCCCAAATTGTAAAATGGTCTTATCTATTGGCGATTTCGTTCCAATTCACATTTCAAGTAATATTCGGCATGCTAATTACATTGCCGGTTGCCAAATTGCATTATCTCTTATAGTTTCCGAGATATGGACTATCGATAATTTACACCTTAGGCTCTGCTTCTAACTTGGGCCCAAATTGTAAAATGGTCTTATCTATTGGCGATTTCGTTCCAATTCACATTCCAAGTAATATTCGGCATGCTAATTACATTGCCGGTTGCCAAATTGCATTATCTCTTATAGTTTCCGAGATATGGACTATCGATAATTTACACCTTAGGCTCTGCTTCTAACTTGGGCCCAAATTGTAAAATGGTCTTATCTATTGGCGATTTAGTTGCAATTCACATTCCAAGTAATATTCGGCATGCTAATTACATTGCCGGTTGCCAAATTGCATTATCTCTTATAGTTTCCGAGATATGGACTATCGATAATTTACACCTTAGGCTCTGCTTCTAACTTGGGCCCAAATTGTAAAATGGACTTATCTATTGGCGATTTCGTTCCAATTCACATTCCAAGTAATATTCGGCATGCTAATTACATTGCCGGTTGCCAAATTGCATTATCTCTTATAGTTTCCGAGATATGGACTATCGATAATTTACACCTTAGGCTCTGCTTCTAACTTGGGCCCAAATTGTAAAATGGTCTTATCAATTGGCGATTTCGTTCCAATTCACATTCCAAGTAATATTCGGCATGCTAATTACATTGCCGGTTGCCAAATTGCATTATCTCTTATAGTTTCCGAGATATGGACTATCGATAATTTACACCTTAGGCTCTGCTTCTAACTTGGGCCCAAATTGTAAAATGGTCTTATCTATTGGCGATTTCGTTCCAATTCACATTCCAAGTAATATTCGGCATGCTAATTACATTGCCGGTTGCCAAATTGCATTATCTCTTATAGTTTCCGAGATATGGACTATCGATAATTTACACCTTAGGCTCTGCTTCTAACTTGGGCCCAAATTGTAAAATGGTCTTATCTATTGGCGATTTAGTTGCAATTCACATTCCAAGTAATATTCGGCATGCTAATTACATTGCCGGTTGCCAAATTGCATTATCTCTTATAGTTTCCGAGATATGGACTATCGATAATTTACACCTTAGGCTCTGCTTCTAACTTGGGCCCAAATTGTAAAATGGACTTATCTATTGGCGATTTCGTTCCAATTCACATTCCAAGTAATATTCGGCATGCTAATTACATTGCCGGTTGCCAAATTGCATTATCTCTTATAGTTTCCGAGATATGGACTATCGATAATTTACACCTTAGGCTCTGCTTCTAACTTGGGCCCAAATTGTAAAATGGCCTTATCAATTGGCGATTTCGTTCCAATTCACATTCCAAGTAATATTCGGCATGCTAATTACATTGCCGGTTGCCAAATAGCATTATCTCTTATAGTTTCCGAGATATGGACTATCGATAATTTACACCTTAGGCTCTGCTTCTAACTTGGGCCCAAATTGTAAAATGGTCTTATCTATTGGCGATTTAGTTGCAATTCACATTCCAAGTAATATTCGGCATGCTAATTACATTGCCGGTTGCCAAATTGCATTATCTCTTATAGTTTCCGAGATATGGACTATCGATAATTTACACCTTAGGCTCTGCTTCTAACTTGGGCCCAAATTGTAAAATGGTCTTATCTATTGGCGATTTCGTTCCAATTCACATTTCAAGTAATATTCGGCATGCTAATTACATTGCCGGTTGCCAAATTGCATTATCTCTTATAGTTTCCGAGATATGGACTATCGATAATTTACACCTTAGGCTCTGCTTCTAACTTGGGCCCAAATTGTAAAATGGTCTTATCTATTGGCGATTTCGTTCCAATTCACATTCCAAGTAATATTCGGCATGCTAATTACATTGCCGGTTGCCAAATTGCATTATCTCTTATAGTTTCCGAGATATGGACTATCGATAATTTACACCTTAGGCTCTGCTTCTAACTTGGGCCCAAATTGTAAAATGGTCTTATCTATTGGCGATTTAGTTGCAATTCACATTCCAAGTAATATTCGGCATGCTAATTACATTGCCGGTTGCCAAATTGCATTATCTCTTATAGTTTCCGAGATATGGACTATCGATAATTTACACCTTAGGCTCTGCTTCTAACTTGGGCCCAAATTGTAAAATGGACTTATCTATTGGCGATTTCGTTCCAATTCACATTCCAAGTAATATTCGGCATGCTAATTACATTGCCGGTTGCCAAATTGCATTATCTCTTATAGTTTCCGAGATATGGACTATCGATAATTTACACCTTAGGCTCTGCTTCTAACTTGGGCCCAAATTGTAAAATGGTCTTATCAATTGGCGATTTCGTTCCAATTCACATTCCAAGTAATATTCGGCATGCTAATTACATTGCCGGTTGCCAAATTGCATTATCTCTTATAGTTTCCGAGATATGGACTATCGATAATTTACACCTTAGGCTCTGCTTCTAACTTGGGCCCAAATTGTAAAATGGTCTTATCTATTGGCGATTTCGTTCCAATTCACATTCCAAGTAATATTCGGCATGCTAATTACATTGCCGGTTGCCAAATTGCATTATCTCTTATAGTTTCCGAGATATGGACTATCGATAATTTACACCTTAGGCTCTGCTTCTAACTTGGGCCCAAATTGTAAAATGGTCTTAT
Source organism: Rhynchophorus ferrugineus (assembly GCF_030347505.1). Taxonomy (NCBI): domain Eukaryota; kingdom Metazoa; phylum Arthropoda; class Insecta; order Coleoptera; family Curculionidae; genus Rhynchophorus; species Rhynchophorus ferrugineus. The sequence goes on along the minus strand of NW_027472723.1, from coordinate 116,314 downwards.
CTATTGGCGATTTAGTTGCAATTCACATTCCAAGTAATATTCGGCATGCTAATTACATTGCCGGTTGCCAAATTGCATTATCTCTTATAGTTTCCGAGATATGGACTATCGATAATTTACACCTTAGGCTCTGCTTCTAACTTGGGCCCAAATTGTAAAATGGACTTATCTATTGGCGATTTCGTTCCAATTCACATTCCAAGTAATATTCGGCATGCTAATTACATTGCCGGTTGCCAAATTGCATTATCTCTTATAGTTTCCGAGATATGGACTATCGATAATTTACACCTTAGGCTCTGCTTCTAACTTGGGCCCAAATTGTAAAATGGCCTTATCAATTGGCGATTTCGTTCCAATTCACATTCCAAGTAATATTCGGCATGCTAATTACATTGCCGGTTGCCAAATAGCATTATCTCTTATAGTTTCCGAGATATGGACTATCGATAATTTACACCTTAGGCTCTGCTTCTAACTTGGGCCCAAATTGTAAAATGGTCTTATCTATTGGCGATTTAGTTGCAATTCACATTCCAAGTAATATTCGGCATGCTAATTACATTGCCGGTTGCCAAATTGCATTATCTCTTATAGTTTCCGAGATATGGACTATCGATAATTTACACCTTAGGCTCTGCTTCTAACTTGGGCCCAAATTTTAAAATGGCCTTATCTATTGGCGATTTCGTTCCAATTCACATTCCAAGTAATATTCGGCATGCTAATTACATTGCCGGTTGCCAAATTGCATTATCTCTTATAGTTTCCGAGATATGGACTATCGATAATTTACACCTTAGGCTCTGCTTCTAACTTGGGCCCAAATTGTAAAATGGTCTTATCTATTGGCGATTTCGTCCCAATTCACATTCCAAGTGATATTGGGCATGCTAATTACATTGCCGGTTGCGAAATTGCATTATCTCTTATAGTTTCCGAGATATGGACTATCAATAATTTACACCTTAGCCTCTGCTTCTAACTTGGGCCCAAATTGTAAAATGGCCTTATCTATTGGCGATTTCGTTCCAATTCACATTCCAAGTAATATTCGGCATGCTAATTACATTGCCGGTTGCCAAATTGCATTATCTCTTATAGTTTCCGAGATATGGACTATCGATAATTTACACCTTAGGCTCTGCTTCTAACTTGGGCCCAAATTGTAAAATGGTCTTATCTATTGGCGATTTAGTTGCAATTCACATTCCAAGTAATATTCGGCATGCTAATTACATTGCCGGTTGCCAAATTGCATTATCTCTTATAGTTTCCGAGATATGGACTATCGATAATTTACACCTTAGGCTCTGCTTCTAACTTGGGCCCAAATTGTAAAATGGTCTTATCTATTGGCGATTTCGTTCCAATTCACATTCCAAGTAATATTTGGCATGCTAATTACATCGCCGGTTGCCAAATTGCATTATCTCTTATAGTTTCCGAGATATGGACTATCGATAATTTACACCTTAGGCTCTGCTTCAAACTTGGGCCCAAATTGTAAAATGGTCTTATCTATTGGCGATTTCGTTCCAATTCACATTCCAAGTAATATTCGGCATGCTAATTACATTGCCGGTTGCCAAATTGCATTATCTCTTATAGTTTCCGAGATATGGACTATCGATAATTTACACCTTAGGCTCTGCTTCTAACTTGGGCCCAAATTGTAAAATGGTCTTATCTATTGGCGATTTCGTTCCAATTCACACTCCAAGTAATATTCGGCATGCTAATTACATTGCCGGTTGCGAAATTGCATTATCTCTTATAGTTTCCGAGATATGGACTATCGATAATTTACACCTTAGGCTCTGCTTCTAACTTGGGCCCAAATTGTAAAATGGTCTTATCTATGGCGATTTAGTTGCAATTCACATTCCAAGTAATATTCGGCATGCTAATTACATTGCCGGTTGCCAAATTGCATTATCTCTTATAGTTTCCGAGATATGGACTATCGATAATTTACACCTTAGGCTCTGCTTCTAACTTGGGCCCAAATTTTAAAATGGTCTTTTCTATTGGCGATTTCGTTCCAATTCACATTCCAAGTAATATTCGGTATGCTAATTACATTGCCGGTTGCCAAATTGCATTATCTCTTATAGTTTCCGAGATATGGACTATCGATAATTTACACCTTAGGCTCTGCTTCTAACTTGGGCCCAAATTGTAAAATGGTCTTATCTATTGGCGATTTCGTCCCAATTCACAGTCCAAGTGATATTGGGCATGCTAATTACATTGCCAGTTGCCAAATTGCATTATCTCTTATAGTTTCCGAGATATGGACTATCGATAATTTACACCTTAGGCTCTGCTTCTAACTTGGGCCCAAATTGTAAAATGGTCTTATCTATTATCGATTTCGTTCCAATTCACATTCCAAGTAATATTTGGCATGCTAATTACATTGCCGGTTGCCAAATTGCATTATCTCTTATAGTTTCCGAGATATGGACTATCGATAATTTACAACTTAGGCTCTGCTTCTAACTTGGGCCCAAATTGTAAAATGGTCTTATCTATTGGCGATTTCGTTCCAATTCACATTCCAAGTAATATTCGGCATGCTAATTACATTGCCGGTTGCCAAATTGCATTATCTCTTATAGTTTCCGAGATATGGACTATCGATAATTTACACCTTAGGCTCTGCTTCTAACTTGGGCCCAAATTGTAAAATGGTCTTATCTATTGGCGATTTCGTTCCAATTCACACTCCAAGTAATATTCGGCATGCTAATTACATTGCCGGTTGCGAAATTGCATTATCTCTTATAGTTTCCGAGATATGGACTATCGATAATTTACACCTTAGGCTCTGCTTCTAACTTGGGCCCAAATTGTAAAATGGTCTTATCTATTGGCGATTTAGTTGCAATTCACATTCCAAGTAATATTCGGCATGCTAATTACATTGCCGGTTGCCAAATTGCATTATCTCTTATAGTTTCCGAGATATGGACTATCGATAATTTACACCTTAGGCTCTGCTTCTAACTTGGGCCCAAATTTTAAAATGGTCTTATCTATTGGCGATTTCGTTCCAATTCACATTCCAAGTAATATTCGGTATGCTAATTACATTGCCGGTTGCCAAATTGCATTATCTCTTATAGTTTCCGAGATATGGACTATCGATAATTTACACCTTAGGCTCTGCTTCTAACTTGGGCCCAAATTGTAAAATGGTCTTATCTATTGGCGATTTCGTTCCAATTCACATTCCAAGTAATATTCGGCATGCTAATTACATTGCCGGTTGCCAAATTGCATTATCTCTTATAGTTTCCGAGATATGGACTATCGATAATTTACACCTTAGGCTCTGCTTCTAACTTGGGCCCAAATTGTAAAATGGTCTTATCTATTGGCGATTTAGTTGCAATTCACATTCCAAGTAATATTCGGCATGCTAATTACATTGCCGGTTGCCAAATTGCATTATCTCTTATAGTTTCCGAGATATGGACTATCGATAATTTACACCTTAGGCTCTGCTTCTAACTTGGGCCCAAATTGTAAAATGGTCTTATCTATTGGCGATTTCGTACCAATTCACATTCCAAGTAATATCTGGCATGCTAATTACATTGCCGGTTGCCAAATTGCATTATCTCTTATAGTTTCCGAGATATGGACTATCGATAATTTACACCTTAGGCTCTGCTTCTAACTTGGGCCCAAATTGTAAAATGGTCTTATCTATTGGCGATTTCGTTCCAATTCACATTCCAAGTAATATTCGGCATGCTAATTACATTGCCGGTTGCCAAATTGCATTATCTCTTATAGTTTCCGAGATATGGACTATCGATAATTTACACCTTAGGCTCTGCTTCTAACTTGGGCCCAAATTGTAAAATGGTCTTATCTATTGGCTATTTCGTTCCAATTCACACTCCAAGTAATATTCGGCATGCTAATTACATTGCCGGTTGCGAAATTGCATTATCTCTTATAGTTTCCGTGATATGGACTATCGATAATTTACACCTTAGGCTCTGCTTCTAACTTGGGCCCAAATTGTAAAATGGTCTTATCTATTGGCGATTTCGTTCCAATTCACATTCCAAGTAATATTCGGCATGCTAATTACATTGCCGGTTGCCAAATTGCATTATCTCTTATAGTTTCCGAGATATAGACTATCGATAATTTACACCTTAGGCTCTGCTTCTAACTTGGGCCCAAATTGTAAAATGGTCTTATCTATTGGCGATTTCGTTCCAATTCACATTCCAAGTAATATTCGGCATGCTAATTACTTTGCCGGTTGCCAAATTGCATTATCTCTTATAGTTTCCGAGATATGGACTATCGATAATTTACACCTTAGGCTCTGCTTCTAACTTGGGCCCAAATTGTAAAATGGTCTTATCTATTGGCGATTTCGTCCCAATTCACATTCCAAGTGATATTCGGCATGCTAATTACATTGCCGGTTGCGAAATTGCATTATCTCTTATAGTTTCCGAGATATGGACTATCAATAATTTACACCTTAGGCTCTGCTTCTAACTTGGGCCCAAATTGTAAAATGGTCTTATCTATTGGCAATTTCGTTCCAATTCACATTCCAAGTAATATTCGGCATGCTAATTACATTGCAGGTTGCCAAATTGCATTATCTCTTATAGTTTCCGAGATATGGACTATCGATAATTTACACCTTAGGCTCTGCTTCTAACTTGGGCCCAAATTGTAAAATGGTCTTATCTATTGGCGATTTCGTTCCAATTCACATTCCAAGTAATATTCGGTATGCTAATTACATTGCCGGTTGCCAAATTGCATTATCTCTTATAGTTTCCGAGATATGGACTATCGATAATTTACACCATAGGCTCTGCTTCTAACTTGGGCCCAAATTGTAAAATGGTCTTATCTATTGGCGATTTCGTTCCAATTCACATTCCAAGTAATATTCGGCATGCTAATTACATTGCCGGTTGCCAAATTGCATTATCTCTTATAGTTTCCGAGATATGGACTATCGATAATTTACACCTTAGGCTCTGCTTCTAACTTGGGCCCAAATTGTAAAATGGTCTTATCTATTGGCGATTTCGTTCCAATTCACATTCCAAGTAATATTCGGCATGCTAATTACATTGCCGGTTGCCAAATTGCATTATCTCTTATAGTTCCCGAGATATGGACTATCGATAATTTACACCTTAGGCTCTGCTTCTAACTTGGGCCCAAATTGTAAAATGGTCTTACCTATTGGCGATTTCGTTCCAATTCACATTCCAAGTAATATTCGGCATGCTAATTACATTGCCGGTTGCCAAATTGCATTATCTCTTATAGTTTCCGAGATATGGACTATCGATAATTTACACCTTAGGCTCTGCTTCTAACTTGGGCCCAAATTGTAAAATGGTCTTATCTATTGGCGATTTCGTTCCAATTCACATTCCAAGTAATATTCGGCATGCTAATTACATTGCCGGTTGCCAAATTGCATTATCTCTTATAGTTTCCGAGATATGGACTATCGATAATTTACACCTTAGGCTCTGCTTCTAACTTGGGCCCAAATTGTAAAATGGTCTTATCTATTGGCGATTTCGTCCCAATTCACATTCCAAGTGATATTCGGCATGCTAATTACATTGCCGGTTGCGAAATTGCATTATCTCTTATAGTTTCCGAGATATGGACTATCGATAATTTACACCTTAGGCTCTGCTTCTAACTTGGGCCCAAATTGTAAAATGGTCTTATCTATTGGCGATTTCGTTCCAATTCACATTCCAAGTAATATTCGGCATGCTAATTACATTGCCGGTTGCCAAATTGCATTATCTCTTATAGTTTCCGAGATATGGACTATCGATAATTTACACCTTAGGCTCTGCTTCTAACTTGGGCCCAAATTGTAAAATGGCCTTATCTATTGGCGATTTCGTTCCAATTCACATTCCAAGTAATATTCGGCATGCTAATTACATTGCCGGTTGCCAAATTGCATTAACTCTTATAGTTTCCGAGATATGGACTATCGATAATTTACACCTTAGGCTCTGCTTCTAACTTGGGCCCAAATTGTAAAATGGTCTTATCTATTGGCGATTTCGTTCCAATTCACATTCCAAGTAATATTCGGCATGCTAATTACATTGCCGGTTGCCAAATTGCATTATCTCTTATAGTTTCCGAGATATGGACTATCGATAATTTACACCATAGGCTCTGCTTCTAACTTGGGCCCAAATTGTAAAATGGTCTTATCTATTGGCGATTTCGTTCCAATTCACATTCCAAGTAATATTCGGCATGCTAATTACATTGCCGGTTGCCAAATTGCATTATCTCTTATAGTTTCTGAGATATGGACTATCGATAATTTACACCTTAGGCTCTGCTTCTAACTTGGGCCCAAATTGTAAAATGGTCTTATCTATTGGCGATTTCGTTCCAATTCACATTCCAAGTAATATTCGGCATGCTAATTACATTGCCGGTTGCCAAATTGCATTATCTCTTATAGTTTCCGAGATATGGACTATCGATAATTTACACCTTAGGCTCTGCTTCTAACTTGGGCCCAAATTGTAAAATGGTCTTATCTATTGGCGATTTCGTTCCAATTCACATTCCAAGTAATATTCGGCATGCTAATTACATTGCCGGTTGCCAAATTGCATTATCTCTTATAGTTTCCGAGATATGGACTATCGATAATTTACACCTTAGGCTCTGCTTCTAACTTGGGCCCAAATTGTAAAATGGTCTTATCTATTGGCGATTTCGTCCCAATTCACATTCCAAGTGATATTCGGCATGCTAATTACATTGCCGGTTGCGAAATTGCATTATCTCTTATAGTTTCCGAGATATGGACTATCGATAATTTACACCTTAGGCTCTGCTTCTAACTTGGGCCCAAATTGTAAAATGGTCTTACCTATTGGCGATTTCGTTCCAATTCATATTCCAAGTAATATTCGGCATGCTAATTACATTGCCGGTTGCCAAATTGCATTATCTCTTATAGTTTCCGAGATATGGACTATCGATAATTTACACCTTAGGCTCTGCTTCTAACTTGGGCCCAAATTGTAAAATGGTCTTATCTATTGGCGATTTCGTTCCAATTCACATTCCAAGTAATATTCGGCATGCTAATTACATTGCCGGTTGCCAAATTGCATTATCTCTTATAGTTTCCGAGATATGGACTATCGATAATTTACACCTTAGGCTCTGCTTCTAACTTGGGCCCAAATTGTAAAATGGTCTTATCTATTGGCGATTTCGTCCCAATTCACATTCCAAGTGATATTCGGCATGCTAATTACATTGCCGGTTGCGAAATTGCATTATCTCTTATAGTGTCCGAGATATGGACTATCGATAATTTACACCTTAGGCTCTGCTTCTAACTAGGGCCCAAATTGTAAAATGGTCTTATCTATTGGCGATTTCGTTCCAATTCACATTCCAAGTAATATTCGGCATGCTAATTACATTGCAGGTTGCCAAATTGCATTATCTCTTATAGTTTCCGAGATATGGACTATCGATAATTTACACCTTAGGCTCTGCTTCTAACTTGGGCCCAAATTGTAAAATGGTCTTATCTATTGGCGATTTCGTCCCAATTCACATTCCAAGTAATATTCGGCATGCTAATTACATTGCCGGTTGCCAAATTGCATTAACTCTTATAGTTTCCGAGATATGGACTATCGATAATTTACACCTTAGGCTCTGCTTCTAACTTGGGCCCAAATTGTAAAATGGTCTTATCTATTGGCGATTTCGTTCCAATTCACATTCCAAGTAATATTCGGCATGCTAATTACATTGCCGGTTGCCAAATTGCATTATCTCTTATAGTTTCCGAGATATGGACTATCGATAATTTACACCATAGGCTCTGCTTCTAACTTGGACCCAAATTGTAAAATGGTCTTATCTATTGGCGATTTCGTTCCAATTCACATTCCAAGTAATATTCGGCATGCTAATTACATTGCCGGTTGCCAAATTGCATTATCTCTTATAGTTTCCGAGATATGGACTATCGATAATTTACACCTTAGGCTCTGCTTCTAACTTGGGCCCAAATTGTAAAATGGTCTTATCTATTGGCGATTTCGTCCCAATTCACATTCCAAGTGATATTCGGCATGCTAATTACATTGCCGGTTGCCAAATTGCATTAACTCTTATAGTTTCCGAGATATGGACTATCGATAATTTACACCTTAGGCTCTGCTTCTAACTTGGGCCCAAATTGTAAAATGGTCTTATCTATTGGCGATTTCGTTCCAATTCACATTCCAAGTAATATTCGGCATGCTAATTACATTGCCGGTTGCCAAATTGCATTATCTCTTATAGTTTCCGAGATATGGACTATCGATAATTTACACCATAGGCTCTGCTTCTAACTTGGGCCCAAATTGTAAAATGGTCTTATCTATTGGCGATTTCGTTCCAATTCACATTCCAAGTAATATTCGGCATGCTAATTACATTGCCGGTTGCCAAATTGCATTATCTCTTATAGTTTCCGAGATATGGACTATCGATAATTTACACCTTAGGCTCTGCTTCTAACTTGGGCCCAAATTGTAAAATGGTCTTATCTATTGGCGATTTCGTCCCAATTCACATTCCAAGTGATATTCGGCATGCTAATTACATTGCCGGTTGCCAAATTGCATTAACTCTTATAGTTTCCGAGATATGGACTATCGATAATTTACACCTTAGGCTCTGCTTCTAACTTGGGCCCAAATTGTAAAATGGTCTTATCTATTGGCGATTTCGTCCCAATTCACATTCCAAGTAATATTCGGCATGCTAATTACATTGCCGGTTGCCAAATTGCATTAACTCTTATAGTTTCCGAGATATGGACTATCGATAATTTACACCTTAGGCTCTGCTTCTAACTTGGGCCCAAATTGTAAAATGGTCTTATCTATTGGCGATTTCGTTCCAATTCACATTCCAAGTAATATTCGGCATGCTAATTACATTGCCGGTTGCCAAATTGCATTATCTCTTATAGTTTCCGAGATATGGACTATCGATAATTTACACCTTAGGCTCTGCTTCTAACTTGGGCCCAAATTGTAAAATGGTCTTATCTATTGGCGATTTCGTCCCAATTCACATTCCAAGTGATATTCGGCATGCTAATTACATTGCCGGTTGCGAAATTGCATTATCTCTTATAGTTTCCGAGATATGGACTATCGATAATTTACACCTTAGGCTCTGCTTCTAACTTGGGCCCAAATTGTAAAATGGTCTTATCTATTGGCGATTTCGTTCCAATTCACATTCCAAGTAATATTCGGCATGCTAATTACATTGCCGGTTGCCAAATTGCATTATCTCTTATAGTTTCCGAGATATGGACTATCGATAATTTACACCTTAGGCTCTGCTTCTAACTTGGGCCCAAATTGTAAAATGGTCTTATCTATTGGCGATTTCGTTCCAATTCACATTCCAAGTAATATTCGGCATGCTAATTACATTGCCGGTTGCCAAATTGCATTAACTCTTATAGTTTCCGAGATATGGACTATCGATAATTTACACCTTAGGCTCTGCTTCTAACTTGGGCCCAAATTGTAAAATGGTCTTATCTATTGGCGATTTCGTTCCAATTCACATTCCAAGTAATATTCGGCATGCTAATTACATTGCCGGTTGCCAAATTGCATTATCTCTTATAGTTTCCGAGATATGGACTATCGATAATTTACACCATAGGCTCTGCTTCTAACTTGGGCCCAAATTGTAAAATGGTCTTATCTATTGGCGATTTCGTTCCAATTCACATTCCAAGTAATATTCGGCATGCTAATTACATTGCCGGTTGCCAAATTGCATTATCTCTTATAGTTTCCGAGATATGGACTATCGATAATTTACACCTTAGGCTCTGCTTCTAACTTGGGCCCAAATTGTAAAATGGTCTTATCTATTGGCGATTTCGTTCCAATTCACATTCCAAGTAATATTCGGCATGCTAATTACATTGCCGGTTGCCAAATTGCATTATCTCTTATAGTTTCCGAGATATGGACTATCGATAATTTACACCTTAGGCTCTGCTTCTAACTTGGGCCCAAATTGTAAAATGGTCTTATCTATTGGCGATTTCGTTCCAATTCACATTCCAAGTAATATTCGGCATGCTAATTACATTGCCGGTTGCCAAATTGCATTATCTCTTATAGTTTCCGAGATATGGACTATCGATAATTTACACCTTAGGCTCTGCTTCTAACTTGGGCCCAAGTTGTAAAATGGTCTTATCTATTGGCGATTTCGTCCCAATTCACATTCCAAGTGATATTCGGCATGCTAATTACATTGCCGGTTGCGAAATTGCATTATCTCTTATAGTTTCCGAGATATGGACTATCGATAATTTACACCTTAGGCTCTGCTTCTAACTTGGGCCCAAATTGTAAAATGGTCTTACCTATTGGCGATTTCGTTCCAATTCACATTCCAAGTAATATTCGGCATGCTAATTACATTGCCGGTTGCCAAATTGCATTATCTCTTATAGTTTCCGAGATATGGACTATCGATAATTTACACCTTAGGCTCTGCTTCTAACTTGGGCCCAAATTGTAAAATGGTCTTATCTATTGGCGATTTCGTTCCAATTCACATTCCAAGTAATATTCGGCATGTTAATTACATTGCCGGTTGCCAAATTGCATTATCTCTTATAGTTTCCGAGATATGGACTATCGATAATTTACACCTTAGGCTCTGCTTCTAACTTGGGCCCAAATTGTAAAATGGTCTTATCTATTGGCGATTTCGTCCCAATTCACATTCCAAGTGATATTCGGCATGCTAATTACATTGCCGGTTGCGAAATTGCATTATCTCTTATAGTTTCCGAGATATGGACTATCGATAATTTACACCTTAGGCTCTGCTTCTAACTTGGGCCCAAATTGTAAAATGGTCTTATCTATTGGCGATTTCGTTCCAATTCACATTCCAAGTAATATTCGGCATGCTAATTACATTGCCGGTTGCCAAATTGCATTATCTCTTATAGTTTCCGAGATATGGACTATCGATAATTTACACCTTAGGCTCTGCTTCTAACTTGGGCCCAAATTGTAAAATGGTCTTATCTATTGGCGATTTCGTTCCAATTCACATTCCAAGTAATATTCGGCATGCTAATTACATTGCCGGTTGCCAAATTGCATTAACTCTTATAGTTTCCGAGATATGGACTATCGATAATTTACACCTTAGGCTCTGCTTCTAACTTGGGCCCAAATTGTAAAATGGTCTTATCTATTGGCGATTTCGTTCCAATTCACATTCCAAGTAATATTCGGCATGCTAATTACATTGCCGGTTGCCAAATTGCATTATCTCTTATAGTTTCCGAGATATGGACTATCGATAATTTACACCATAGGCTCTGCTTCTAACTTGGGCCCAAATTGTAAAATGGTCTTATCTATTGGCGATTTCGTTCCAATTCACATTCCAAGTAATATTCGGCATGCTAATTACATTGCCGGTTGCCAAATTGCATTATCTCTTATAGTTTCCGAGATATGGACTATCGATAATTTACACCTTAGGCTCTGCTTCTAACTTGGGCCCAAATTGTAAAATGGTCTTATCTATTGGCGATTTCGTTCCAATTCACATTCCAAGTAATATTCGGCATGCTAATTACATTGCCGGTTGCCAAATTGCATTATCTCTTATAGTTTCCGAGATATGGACTATCGATAATTTACACCTTAGGCTCTGCTTCTAACTTGGGCCCAAATTGTAAAATGGTCTTATCTATTGGCGATTTCGTTCCAATTCACATTCCAAGTAATATTCGGCATGCTAATTACATTGCCGGTTGCCAAATTGAATTATCTCTTATAGTTTCCGAGATATGGACTATCGATAATTTACACCATAGGCTCTGCTTCTAACTTGGGCCCAAATTGTAAAATGGTCTTATCTATTGGCGATTTCGTTCCAATTCACATTCCAAGTAATATTCGGCATGCTAATTACATTGCCGGTTGCCAAATTGCATTATCTCTTATAGTTTCCGAGATATGGACTATCGATAATTTACACCTTAGGCTCTGCTTCTAACTTGGGCCCAAATTGTAAAATGGTCTTATCTATTGGCGATTTCGTTCCAATTCACATTCCAAGTAATATTCGGCATGTTAATTACATTGCCGGTTGCCAAATTGCATTATCTCTTATAGTTTCCGAGATATGGACTATCGATAATTTACACCTTAGGCTCTGCTTCTAACTTGGGCCCAAATTGTAAAATGGTCTTATCTATTGGCGATTTCGTTCCAATTCACACTCCAAGTAATATTCGGCATGCTAATTACATTGCCGGTTGCCAAATTGAATTATCTCTTATAGTTTCCGAGATATGGACTATCGATAATTTACACCTTAGGCTCTGCTTCTAACTTGGGCCCAAATTGTAAAATGGTCTTACCTATTGGCGATTTCGTTCCAATTCACATTCCAAGTAATATTCGGCATGCTAATTACATTGCCGGTTGCCAAATTGCATTATCTCTTATAGTTTCCGAGATATGGACTATCGATAATTTACACCTTAGGCTCTGCTTCTAACTTGGGCCCAAATTGTAAAATGGTCTTATCTATTGGCGATTTCGTTCCAATTCACATTCCAAGTAATATTCGGCATGCTAATTACATTGCCGGTTGCCAAATTACATTATCTCTTATAGTTTCCGAGATATGGACTATCGATAATTTACACCTTAGGCTCTGCTTCTAACTTGGGCCCAAATTGTAAAATGGTCTTATCTATTGGCGATTTCGTTCCAATTCACATTCCAAGCAATATTCGGCATGCTAATTACATTGCCGGTTGCCAAATTGCATTAACTCTTATAGTTTCCGAGATATGGACTATCGATAATTTACACCTTAGTCTCTGCTTCTAACTTGGGCCCAAATTGTAAAATGGTCTTATCTATTGGCGATTTCGTTCCAATTCACATTCCAAGTAATATTCGGCATGCTAATTACATTGCCGGTTGCCAAATTGCATTATCTCTTATAGTTTCCGAGATATGGTCTATCGATAATTTACACCATAGGCTCTGCTTCTAACTTGGGCCCAAATTGTAAAATGGTCGTATCTATTGGCGATTTCGTTCCAATTCACATTCCAAGTAATATTCGGCATGCTAATTACATTGCCGGTTGCCAAATTGCATTATCTCTTATGGTTTCCGAGATATGGACTATCGATAATTTACACCTTAGGCTCTGCTTCTAACTTGGGCCCAAATTGTAAAATGGTCTTATCTATTGGCGATTTCGTTCCAATTCACATTCCAAGTAATATTCGGCATGCTAATTACATTGCCGGTTGCCAAATTGCATTATCTCTTATAGTTTCCGAGATATGGACTATCGATAATTTACACCTTAGGCTCTGCTTCTAACTTGGGCCCAAATTGTAAAATGGTCTTATCTATTGGCGATTTCGTTCCAATTCACATTCCAAGTAATATTCGGCATGCTAATTACATTGCCGGTTGCCAAATTGCATTATCTCTTATAGTTTCCGAGATATGGACTATCGATAATTTACACCTTACTCTCTGCTTCTAACTTGGGCCCAAATTGTAAAATGGTCTTATCTATTGGCGATTTCGTCCCAATTCACATTCCAAGTGATATTCGGCATGCTAATTACATTGCCGGTTGCGAAATTGCATTATCTCTTATAGTTTCCGAGATATGGACTATCGATAATTTACACCTTAGGCTCTGCTTCTAACTTGGGCCCAAATTGTAAAATGGTCTTATCTATTGGCGATTTCGTTCCAATTCACATTCCAAGTAATATTCGGCATGCTAATTACATTGCCGGTTGCCAAATTGCATTATCTCTTATAGTTTCCGAGATATGGACTATCGATAATTTACACCTTAGGCTCTGCTTCTAACTTGGGCCCAAATTGTAAAATGGTCTTATCTATTGGCGATTTCGTTCCAATTCACATTCCAAGTAATATTCGGCATGCTAATTACATTGCCGGTTGCCAAATTGCATTAACTCTTATAGTTTCCGAGATATGGACTATCGATAATTTACACCTTAGGCTCTGCTTCTAACTTGGGCCCAAATTGTAAAATGGTCTTATCTATTGGCGATTTCGTTGCAATTCACATTCCAAGTAATATTCGGCATGCTAATTACATTGCCGGTTGCCAAATTGCATTATCTCTTATAGTTTCCGAGATATGGACTATCGATAATTTACACCTTAGGCTCTGCTTCTAACTTGGGCCCAAATGGTAAAATGGTCTTATCTATTGGCGATTTCGTCCCAATTCACATTCCAAGTGATATTCGGAATGCTAATTACATTGCCGGTTGCGAAATTGCATTATCTCTTATAGTTTCCGAGATATGGACTATCGATAATTTACACCTTAGGCTCTGCTTCTAACTTGGGCCCAAATTGTAAAATGGTCTTATCTATTGGCGATTTCGTTCCAATTCACATTCCAAGTAATATTCGGCATGCTAATTACATTGCCGGTTGCCAAATTGCATTATCTCTTATAGTTTCCGAGATATGGACTATCGATAATTTACACCTTAGGCTCTGCTTCTAACTTGGGCCCAAATTGTAAAATGGTCTTATCTATTGGCGATTTCGTTCCAATTCACATTCCAAGTAATATTCGGCATGCTAATTACATTGCCGGTTGCCAAATTGCATTATCTCTTATAGTTTCCGAGATATGGACTATCGATAATTTACACCTTAGGCTCTGCTTCTAACTTGGGCCCAAATTGTAAAATGGTCTTATCTATTGGCGATTTTGTTCCAATTCACATTCCAAGTAATATTCGGCATGCTAATTACATTGCCGGTTGCCAAATTGAATTATCTCTTATAGTTTCCGAGATATGGACTATCGATAATTTACACCTTAGGCTCTGCTTCTAACTTGGGCCCAAATTGTAAAATGGTCTTATCTATTGGCGATTTCGTTCCAATTCACATTCCAAGTAATATTCGGCATGCTAATTACATTGCCGGTTGCCAAATTGCATTATCTCTTATAGTTTCCGAGATATGGATTATCGATAATTTACACCTTAGGCTCTGCTTCTAACTTGGGCCCAAATTGTAAAATGGTCTTATCTATTGGCGATTTCGTCCCAATTCACATTCCAAGTGATATTCGGCATGTTAATTACATTGCCGGTTGCGAAATTGCATTATCTCTTATAGTTTCCGAGATATGGACTATCGATAAATTACACCTTAGGCTCTGCTTCTAACTTGGGCCCAAATTGTAAAATGGTCTTATCTATTGGCGATTTCGTTCCAATTCACATTCCAAGTAATATTCGGCATGCTAATTACATTGCCGGTTGCCAAATTGCATTATCTCTTATAGTTTCCGAGATATGGACTATCGATAATTTACACCTTAGGCTCTGCTTCTAACTTGGGCCCAAATTGTAAAATGGTCTTATCTATTGGCGATTTCGTTCCAATTCACATTCCAAGTAATATTCGGCATGCTAATTACATTGCCGGTTGCCAAATTGCATTAACTCTTATAGTTTCCGAGATATGGACTATCGATAATTTACACCTTAGGCTCTGCTTCTAACTTGGGCCCAAATTGTAAAATGGTCTTATCTATTGGCGATTTCGTTCCAATTCACATTCCAAGTAATATTCGGCATGCTAATTACATTGCCGGTTGCCAAATTGCATTATCTCTTATAGTTTCCGAGATATGGACTATCGATAATTTACACCATAGGCTCTGCTTCTAACTTGGGCCCAAATTGTAAAATGGTCTTATCTATTGGTGATTTCGTTCCAATTCACATTCCAAGTAATATTCGGCATGCTAATTACATTGCCGGTTGCCAAATTGCATTATCTCTTATAGTTTCCGAGATATGGACTATCGATAATTTACACCTTAGGCTCTGCTTCTAACTTGGGCCCAAATTGTAAAATGGTCTTATCTATTGGCGATTTCGTTCCAATTCACATTCCAAGTAATATTCGGCATGCTAATTACATTGCCGGTTGCCAAATTGCATTATCTCTTATAGTTTCCGAGATATGGACTATCGATTATTTACACCTTAGGCTCTGCTTCTAACTTGGGCCCAAATTGTAAAATGGTCTTATCTATTGGCGATTTCGTTCCAATTCACATTCCAAGTAATATTTGGCATGCTAATTACATTGCCGGTTGCCAAATTGAATTATCTCTTATAGTTTCCGAGATATGGACTATCGATAATTTACACCTTAGGCTCTGCTTCTAACTTGGGCCCAAATTGTAAAATGGTCTTACCTATTGGCGATTTCGTTCCAATTCACATTCCAAGTAATATTCGGCATGCTAATTACATTGCCGGTTGCCAAATTGCATTATCTCTTATAGTTTCCGAGATATGGACTATCGATAATTTACACCTTAGGCTCTGCTTCTAACTTGGGCCCAAATTGTAAAATGGTCTTATCTATTGGCGATTTCGTTCCAATTCACATTCCAAGTAATATTCGGCATGCTAATTACATTGCCGGTTGCCAAATTGCATTATCTCTTATAGTTTCCGAGATATGGACTATCGATAATTTACACCTTAGGCTCTGCTTCTAACTTGGGCCCAAATCGTAAAATGGTCTTATCTATTGGCGATTTCGTTCCAATTCACACTCCAAGTAATATTCGGCATGCTAATTACATTGCCGGTTGCGAAATTGCATTATCTCTTATAGTTTCCGAGATATGGACTATCGATAATTTACACCTTAGGCTCTGCTTCTAACTTGGGCCCAAATTGTAAAATGGTCTTATCTATTGGCGATTTCGTTCCAATTCACATTCCAAGTAATATTCGGCATGCTAATTACATTGCCGGTTGCCAAATTGCATTATCTCTTATAGTTTCCGAGATATGGACTATCGATAATTTACACCTTAGGCTCTGCTTCTAACTTGGGCCCAAATTGTAAAATGGTCTTATCTATTGGCGATTTCGTTCCAATTCACATTCCAAGTAATATTCGGCATGCTAATTACATTGCCGGTTGCCAAATTGCATTATCTCTTATAGTTTCCGAGATATGGACTATCGATAATTTACACCTTAGGCTCTGCTTCTAACTTGGGCCCAAATTGTAAAATGGTCTTATCTATTGGCGATTTCGTTCCAATTCACATTCCTAGTAATATTCGGCATGCTAATTACATTGCCGGTTTCCAAATTGCATTATCTCTTATAGTTTCCGAGATATGGACTATCGATAATTTACACCTTAGGCTCTGCTTCTAACTTGGGCCCAAATTGTAAAATGGTCTTATCTATTGGCGATTTCGTCCCAATTCACATTCCAAGTGATATTCGGCATGCTAATTACATTGCCGGTTGCGAAATTGCATTATCTCTTATAGTTTCCGAGATATGGACTATCAATAATTTACACCTTAGGCTCTGCTTCTAACTTGGGCCCAAATTGTAAAATGGTCTTATCTATTGGCGATTTCGTTCTAATTCACATTCCAAGTAATATTCGGCATGCTAATTACATTGCCGGTTGCCAAATTGCATTATCTCTTATAGTTTCCGAGATATGGACTATCGATAATTTACACCTTAGGCTCTGCTTCTAACTTGGGCCCAAATTGTAAAATGGTCTTATCTATTGGCGATTTCGTTCCAATTCACATTCCAAGTAATATTCGGCATGCTAATTACATTGCCGGTTGCCAAATTGCATTATCTCTTATAGTTTCCGAGATATGGACTATCGATAATTTACACCTTAGGCTCTGCTTCTAACTTGGGCCCAAATTGTAAAATGGTCTTATCTATTGGCGATTTCGTTCCAATTCACATTCCAAGTAATATTCGGCATGCTAATTACATTGCCGGTTGCCAAATTGCATTATCTCTTATAGTTTCCGAGATATGGACTATCGATAATTTACACCTTAGGCTCTGCTTCTAACTTGGGCCCAAATTGTAAAATGGTCTTATCTATTGGCGATTTAGTTGCAATTCACATTCCAAGTAATATTCGGCATGCTAATTACATTGCCGGTTGCCAAATTGCATTATCTCTTATAGTTTCCGAGATATGGACTATCGATAATTTACACCTTAGGCTCTGCTTCTAACTTGGGCCCAAATTGTAAAATGGTCTTATCTATTGGCGATTTCGTTCCAATTCACATTCCAAGTAATATTCGGCATGCTAATTACATTGCCGGTTGCCAAATTGCATTATCTCTTATAGTTTCCGAAATATGGACTATCGATAATTTACACCTTAGGCTCTGCTTCTAACTTGGGCCCAAATTGTAAAATGGTCTTATCTATTGGCGATTTCGTTCCAATTCACATTCCAAGTAATATTCGGCATGCTAATTACATTGCCGGTTGCCAAATTGCATTATCTCTTATAGTTTCCGAGATATGGACTATCGATAATTTACACCTTAGGCTCTGCTTCTAACTTGGGCCCAAATTGTAAAATGGTCTTATCTATTGGCGATTTCGTTCCAATTCACACTCCAAGTAATATTCGGCATGCTAATTACATTGCCGGTTGCGAAATTGCATTATCTCTTATAGTTTCCGAGATATGGACTATCGATAATTTACACCTTAGGCTCTGCTTCTAACTTGGGCCCAAATTGTAAAATGGTCTTATCTATTGGCGATTTCGTTCCAATTCACATTATAAGTAATATTCGGCATGCTAATTACATTGGCGGTTGCCAAATTGCATTATCTCTTATAGTTTCCGAGATATGGACTATCGATAATTTACACCTTAGGCTCTGCTTCTAACTTGGGCCCAAATTGCAAAATGGTCTTATCTATTGGCGATTTCGTTCCAATTCACATTCCAAGTAATATTCGGCATGCTAATTACATTGCCGGTTGCCAAATTGCATTATCTCTTATAGTTTCCGAGATATGGACTATCGATAATTTACACCTTAGGCTCTGCTTCTAACTTGGGCCCAAATCGTAAAATGGTCTTATCTATTGGCGATTTCGTTCCAATTCACACTCCAAGTAATATTCAGCATGCTAATTACATTGCCGGTTGCGAAATTGCATTATCTCTTATAGTTTCCGAGATATGGACTATCGATAATTTACACCTTAGGCTCTGCTTCTAACTTGGGCCCAAATTGTAAAATGGTCTTATCTATTGGCGATTTCGTTCCAATTCACATTCCAAGTAATATTCGGCATGCTAATTACATTGCCGGTTGCCAAATTGCATTATCTCTTATAGTTTCCGAGATATGGACTATCGATAATTTACACCTTAGGCTCTGCTTCTAACTTGGGCCCAAATTGTAAAATGGTCTTATCTATTGGCGATTTCGTTCCAATTCACATTCCTAGTAATATTCGGCATGCTAATTACATTGCCGGTTTCCAAATTGCATTATCTCTTATAGTTTCCGAGATATGGACTATCGATAATTTACACCTTAGGCTCTGCTTCTAACTTGGGCCCAAATTGTAAAATGGTCTTATCTATTGGCGATTTCGTCCCAATTCACATTCCAAGTGATATTCGGCATGCTAATTACATTGCCGGTTGCGAAATTGCATTATCTCTTATAGTTTCCGAGATATGGACTATCAATAATTTACACCTTAGGCTCTGCTTCTAACTTGGGCCCAAATTGTAAAATGGCCTTATCTATTGGCGATTTCGTTCTAATTCACATTCCAAGTAATATTCGGCATGCTAATTACATTGCCGGTTGCCAAATTGCATTATCTCTTATAGTTTCCGAGATATGGACTATCGATAATTTACACCTTAGGCTCTGCTTCTAACTTGGGCCCAAATTGTAAAATGGTCTTATCTATTGGCGATTTCGTTCCAATTCACATTCCAAGTAATATTCGGCATGCTAATTACATTGCCGGTTGCCAAATTGCATTATCTCTTATAGTTTCCGAGATATGGACTATCGATAATTTACACCTTAGGCTCTGCTTCTAACTTGGGCCCAAATTGTAAAATGGTCTTATCTATTGGCGATTTCGTTCCAATTCACATTCCAAGTAATATTCGGCATGCTAATTACATTGCCGGTTGCCAAATTGCATTATCTCTTATAGTTTCCGAGATATGGACTATCGATAATTTACACCTTAGGCTCTGCTTCTAACTTGGGCTCAAATTGTAAAATGGTCTTATCTATTGGCGATTTAGTTGCAATTCACATTCCAAGTAATATTCGGCATGCTAATTACATTGCCGGTTGCCAAATTGCATTATCTCTTATAGTTTCCGAGATATGGACTATCGATAATTTACACCTTAGGCTCTGCTTCTAACTTGGGCCCAAATTGTAAAATGGTCTTATCTATTGGCGATTTCGTTCCAATTCACACTCCAAGTAATATTCGGCATGCTAATTACATTGCCGGTTGCGAAATTGCATTATCTCTTATAGTTTCCGAGATATGGACTATCGATAATTTACACCTTAGGCTCTGCTTCTAACTTGGGCCCAAATTGTAAAATGGTCTTATCTATTGGCGATTTCGTTCCAATTCACATTATAAGTAATATTCGGCATGCTAATTACATTGGCGGTTGCCAAATTGCATTATCTCTTATAGTTTCCGAGATATGGACTATCGATAATTTACACCTTAGGCTCTGCTTCTAACTTGGGCCCAAATTGCAAAATGGTCTTATCTATTGGCGATTTCGTTCCAATTCACATTCCAAGTAATATTCGGCATGCTAATTACATTGCCGGTTGCCAAATTGCATTATCTCTTATAGTTTCCGAGATATGGACTATCGATAATTTACACCTTAGGCTCTGCTTCTAACTTGGGCCCAAATTGTAAAATGGTCTTATCTATTGGCGATTTCGTTCCAATTCACACTCCAAGTAATATTCGGCATGCTAATTACATTGCCGGTTGCGAAATTGCATTATCTCTTATAGTTTCCGAGATATGGACTATCGATAATTTACACCTTAGGCTCTGCTTCTAACTTGGGCCCAAATTGTAAAATGGTCTTATCTATTGGCGATTTCGTTCCAATTCACATTATAAGTAATATTCGGCATGCTAATTACATTGGCGGTTGCCAAATTGCATTATCTCTTATAGTTTCCGAGATATGGACTATCGATAATTTACACCTTAGGCTCTGCTTCTAACTTGGGCCCAAATTGCAAAATGGTCTTATCTATTGGCGATTTCGTTCCAATTCACATTCCAAGTAATATTCGGCATGCTAATTACATTGCCGGTTGCCAAATTGCATTATCTCTTATAGTTTCCGAGATATGGACTATCGATAATTTACACCTTAGGCTCTGCTTCTAACTTGGGCCCAAATCGTAAAATGGTCTTATCTATTGGCGATTTCGTTCCAATTCACACTCCAAGTAATATTCAGCATGCTAATTACATTGCCGGTTGCGAAATTGCATTATCTCTTATAGTTTCCGAGATATGGACTATCGATAATTTACACCTTAGGCTCTGCTTCTAACTTGGGCCCAAATTGTAAAATGGTCTTATCTATTGGCGATTTCGTTCCAATTCACATTCCAAGTAATATTCGGCATGCTAATTACATTGCCGGTTGCCAAATTGCATTATCTCTTATAGTTTCCGAGATATGGACTATCGATAATTTACACCTTAGGCTCTGCTTCTAACTTGGGCCCAAATTGTAAAATGGTCTTATCTATTGGCGATTTCGTTCCAATTCACATTCCTAGTAATATTCGGCATGCTAATTACATTGCCGGTTTCCAAATTGCATTATCTCTTATAGTTTCCGAGATATGGACTATCGATAATTTACACCTTAGGCTCTGCTTCTAACTTGGGCCCAAATTGTAAAATGGTCTTATCTATTGGCGATTTCGTCCCAATTCACATTCCAAGTGATATTCGGCATGCTAATTACATTGCCGGTTGCGAAATTGCATTATCTCTTATAGTTTCCGAGATATGGACTATCAATAATTTACACCTTAGGCTCTGCTTCTAACTTGGGCCCAAATTGTAAAATGGTCTTATCTATTGGCGATTTCGTTCTAATTCACATTCCAAGTAATATTCGGCATGCTAATTACATTGCCGGTTGCCAAATTGCATTATCTCTTATAGTTTCCGAGATATGGACTATCGATAATTTACACCTTAGGCTCTGCTTCTAACTTGTTCCCAAATTGTAAAATGGTCTTATCTATTGGCGATTTCGTTCCAATTCACATTCCAAGTAATATTCGGCATGCTAATTACATTGCCGGTTGCCAAATTGCATTATCTCTTATAGTTTCCGAGATATGGACTATCGATAATTTACACCTTAGGCTCTGCTTCTAACTTGGGCCCAAATTGTAAAATGGTCTTATCTATTGGCGATTTCGTTCCAATTCACATTCCAAGTAATATTCGGCATGCTAATTACATTGCCGGTTGCCAAATTGCATTATCTCTTATAGTTTCCGAGATATGGACTATCGATAATTTACACCTTAGGCTCTGCTTCTAACTTGGGCCCAAATTGTAAAATGGTCTTATCTATTGGCGATTTAGTTGCAATTCACATTCCAAGTAATATTCGGCATGCTAATTACATTGCCGGTTGCCAAATTGCATTATCTCTTATAGTTTCCGAGATATGGACTATCGATAATTTACACCTTAGGCTCTGCTTCTAACTTGGGCCCAAATTGTAAAATGGTCTTATCTATTGGCGATTTCGTTCCAATTCACATTCCAAGTAATATTCGGCATGCTAATTACATTGCCGGTTGCCAAATTGCATTATCTCTTATAGTTTCCGAAATATGGACTATCGATAATTTACACCTTAGGCTCTGCTTCTAACTTGGGCCCAAATTGTAAAATGGTCTTATCTATTGGCGATTTCGTTCCAATTCACATTCCAAGTAATATTCGGCATGCTAATTACATTGCCGGTTGCCAAATTGCATTATCTCTTATAGTTTCCGAGATATGGACTATCGATAATTTACACCTTAGGCTCTGCTTCTAACTTGGGCCCAAATTGTAAAATGGTCTTATCTATTGGCGATTTCGTTCCAATTCACACTCCAAGTAATATTCGGCATGCTAATTACATTGCCGGTTGCGAAATTGCATTATCTCTTATAGTTTCCGAGATATGGACTATCGATAATTTACACCTTAGGCTCTGCTTCTAACTTGGGCCCAAATTGTAAAATGGTCTTATCTATTGGCGATTTCGTTCCAATTCACATTATAAGTAATATTCGGCATGCTAATTACATTGGCGGTTGCCAAATTGCATTATCTCTTATAGTTTCCGAGATATGGACTATCGATAATTTACACTTTAGGCTCTGCTTCTAACTTGGGCCCAAATTGCAAAATGGCCTTATCTATTGGCGATTTCGTTCCAATTCACATTCCAAGTAATATTCGGCATGCTAATTACATTGCCGGTTGCCAAATTGAATTATCTCTTATAGTTTCCGAGATATGGACTATCGATAATTTACACCTTAGGCTCTGCTTCTAACTTGGGCCCAAATTGTAAAATGGTCTTATCTATTGGCGATTTCGTTCCAATTCACATTCCAAGTAATATTGGGCATGCTAATTACATTACCGGTTGCCAAATTGCATTATCTCTTATAGTTTCCGAGATATGGACAATCGATAATTTACACCATAGGCTCTGCTTCTAACTTGGGCCCAAATTGCAAAATGGTCTTACCTATTGGCGATTTCGTTCCAATTCACATTCCAAGTAATATTCGGCATGCTAATTACATTGCCGGTTGCCAAATTGCATTATCTCTTATAGTTTCCGAGATATGGACTATCGATAATTTACACCTTAGGCTCTGCTTCTAACTTGGGCCCAAATTGTAAAATGGTCTTATCTATTGGCGATTTCGTTCCAATTCACATTCCAATTAATATTCGGCATGCTAATTACATTGCCGGTTGCCAAATTGCATTATCGCTTATAGTTTCCGAGATATGGACTATCGATAATTTACACCTTAGGCTCTGCTTCTAACTTGGGCCCAAATTGTAAAATGGTTTTACCTATTGGCGATTTCGTTCCAATTCACATTCCAAGTAATATTCGGCATGCTAATTACATTGCCGGTTGCCAAATTGCATTATCTCTTATATTTTCCGAGATATGGACTATCGATAATTTACACCTTAGGCTCTGCTTCTAACTTGGGCCCAAATTGTAAAATGGTCTTATCTATTGGCGATTTCGTTCCAATTCACATTCCAAGTAATATTCGGCATGCTAATTACATTGCCGGTTGCCAAATTGCATTATCTCTTATAGTTTCCGAGATATGGACTATCGATAATTTACACCTTAGGCTCTGCTTCTAACTTGGGCCCAAATTGTAAAATGGCCTTATCTATTGGCGATTTCGTTCTAATTCACATTCCAAGTAATATTCGGCATGCTAATTACATTGCCGGTTGCCAAATTGCATTATCTCTTATAGTTTCCGAGATATGGACTATCGATAATTTACACCTTAGGCTCTGCTTCTAACTTGGGCCCAAATTGTAAAATGGTCTTATCTATTGGCGATTTCGTTCCAATTCACATTCCAAGTAATATTCGGCATGCTAATTACATTGCCGGTTGCCAAATTGCATTATCTCTTATAGTTTCCGAGATATGGACTATCGATAATTTACACCTTAGGCTCTGCTTCTAACTTGGGCCCAAATTGTAAAATGGTCTTATCTATTGGCGATTTCGTCCCAATTCACATTCCAAGTGATATTCGGCATGCTAATTACATTGCCGGTTGCGAAATTGCATTATCTCTTATAGTTTCCGAGATATGGACTATCAATAATTTACACCTTAGGCTCTGCTTCTAACTTGGGCCCAAATTGTAAAATGGCCTTATCTATTGGCGATTTCGTTCTAATTCACATTCCAAGTAATATTCGGCATGCTAATTACATTGCCGGTTGCCAAATTGCATTATCTCTTATAGTTTCCGAGATATGGACTATCGATAATTTACACCTTAGGCTCTGCTTCTAACTTGGGCCCAAATTGTAAAATGGTCTTATCTATTGGCGATTTCGTTCCAATTCACATTCCAAGTAATATTCGGCATGCTAATTACATTGCCGGTTGCCAAATTGCATTATCTCTTATAGTTTCCGAGATATGGACTATCGATAATTTACACCTTAGGCTCTGCTTCTAACTTGGGCCCAAATTGTAAAATGGTCTTATCTATTGGCGATTTCGTTCCAATTCACATTCCAAGTAATATTCGGCATGCTAATTACATTGCCGGTTGCCAAATTGCATTATCTCTTATAGTTTCCGAGATATGGACTATCGATAATTTACACCTTAGGCTCTGCTTCTAACTTGGGCTCAAATTGTAAAATGGTCTTATCTATTGGCGATTTAGTTGCAATTCACATTCCAAGTAATATTCGGCATGCTAATTACATTGCCGGTTGCCAAATTGCATTATCTCTTATAGTTTCCGAGATATGGACTATCGATAATTTACACCTTAGGCTCTGCTTCTAACTTGGGCCCAAATTGTAAAATGGTCTTATCTATTGGCGATTTCGTTCCAATTCACACTCCAAGTAATATTCGGCATGCTAATTACATTGCCGGTTGCGAAATTGCATTATCTCTTATAGTTTCCGAGATATGGACTATCGATAATTTACACCTTAGGCTCTGCTTCTAACTTGGGCCCAAATTGTAAAATGGTCTTATCTATTGGCGATTTCGTTCCAATTCACATTATAAGTAATATTCGGCATGCTAATTACATTGGCGGTTGCCAAATTGCATTATCTCTTATAGTTTCCGAGATATGGACTATCGATAATTTACACCTTAGGCTCTGCTTCTAACTTGGGCCCAAATTGCAAAATGGTCTTATCTATTGGCGATTTCGTTCCAATTCACATTCCAAGTAATATTCGGCATGCTAATTACATTGCCGGTTGCCAAATTGCATTATCTCTTATAGTTTCCGAGATATGGACTATCGATAATTTACACCTTAGGCTCTGCTTCTAACTTGGGCCCAAATTGTAAAATGGTCTTATCTATTGGCGATTTCGTTCCAATTCACACTCCAAGTAATATTCGGCATGCTAATTACATTGCCGGTTGCGAAATTGCATTATCTCTTATAGTTTCCGAGATATGGACTATCGATAATTTACACCTTAGGCTCTGCTTCTAACTTGGGCCCAAATTGTAAAATGGTCTTATCTATTGGCGATTTCGTTCCAATTCACATTATAAGTAATATTCGGCATGCTAATTACATTGGCGGTTGCCAAATTGCATTATCTCTTATAGTTTCCGAGATATGGACTATCGATAATTTACACCTTAGGCTCTGCTTCTAACTTGGGCCCAAATTGCAAAATGGTCTTATCTATTGGCGATTTCGTTCCAATTCACATTCCAAGTAATATTCGGCATGCTAATTACATTGCCGGTTGCCAAATTGCATTATCTCTTATAGTTTCCGAGATATGGACTATCGATAATTTACACCTTAGGCTCTGCTTCTAACTTGGGCCCAAATCGTAAAATGGTCTTATCTATTGGCGATTTCGTTCCAATTCACACTCCAAGTAATATTCAGCATGCTAATTACATTGCCGGTTGCGAAATTGCATTATCTCTTATAGTTTCCGAGATATGGACTATCGATAATTTACACCTTAGGCTCTGCTTCTAACTTGGGCCCAAATTGTAAAATGGTCTTATCTATTGGCGATTTCGTTCCAATTCACATTCCAAGTAATATTCGGCATGCTAATTACATTGCCGGTTGCCAAATTGCATTATCTCTTATAGTTTCCGAGATATGGACTATCGATAATTTACACCTTAGGCTCTGCTTCTAACTTGGGCCCAAATTGTAAAATGGTCTTATCTATTGGCGATTTCGTTCCAATTCACATTCCTAGTAATATTCGGCATGCTAATTACATTGCCGGTTTCCAAATTGCATTATCTCTTATAGTTTCCGAGATATGGACTATCGATAATTTACACCTTAGGCTCTGCTTCTAACTTGGGCCCAAATTGTAAAATGGTCTTATCTATTGGCGATTTCGTCCCAATTCACATTCCAAGTGATATTCGGCATGCTAATTACATTGCCGGTTGCGAAATTGCATTATCTCTTATAGTTTCCGAGATATGGACTATCAATAATTTACACCTTAGGCTCTGCTTCTAACTTGGGCCCAAATTGTAAAATGGTCTTATCTATTGGCGATTTCGTTCTAATTCACATTCCAAGTAATATTCGGCATGCTAATTACATTGCCGGTTGCCAAATTGCATTATCTCTTATAGTTTCCGAGATATGGACTATCGATAATTTACACCTTAGGCTCTGCTTCTAACTTGTTCCCAAATTGTAAAATGGTCTTATCTATTGGCGATTTCGTTCCAATTCACATTCCAAGTAATATTCGGCATGCTAATTACATTGCCGGTTGCCAAATTGCATTATCTCTTATAGTTTCCGAGATATGGACTATCGATAATTTACACCTTAGGCTCTGCTTCTAACTTGGGCCCAAATTGTAAAATGGTCTTATCTATTGGCGATTTCGTTCTAATTCACATTCCAAGTAATATTCGGCATGCTAATTACATTGCCGGTTGCCAAATTGCATTATCTCTTATAGTTTCCGAGATATGGACTATCGATAATTTACACCTTAGGCTCTGCTTCTAACTTGGGCCCAAATTGTAAAATGGTCTTATCTATTGGCGATTTAGTTGCAATTCACATTCCAAGTAATATTCGGCATGCTAATTACATTGCCGGTTGCCAAATTGCATTATCTCTTATAGTTTCCGAGATATGGACTATCGATAATTTACACCTTAGGCTCTGCTTCTAACTTGGGCCCAAATTGTAAAATGGTCTTATCTATTGGCGATTTCGTTCCAATTCACATTCCAAGTAATATTCGGCATGCTAATTACATTGCCGGTTGCCAAATTGCATTATCTCTTATAGTTTCCGAAATATGGACTATCGATAATTTACACCTTAGGCTCTGCTTCTAACTTGGGCCCAAATTGTAAAATGGTCTTATCTATTGGCGATTTCGTTCCAATTCACATTCCAAGTAATATTCGGCATGCTAATTACATTGCCGGTTGCCAAATTGCATTATCTCTTATAGTTTCCGAGATATGGACTATCGATAATTTACACCTTAGGCTCTGCTTCTAACTTGGGCCCAAATTGTAAAATGGTCTTATCTATTGGCGATTTCGTTCCAATTCACACTCCAAGTAATATTCGGCATGCTAATTACATTGCCGGTTGCGAAATTGCATTATCTCTTATAGTTTCCGAGATATGGACTATCGATAATTTACACCTTAGGCTCTGCTTCTAACTTGGGCCCAAATTGTAAAATGGTCTTATCTATTGGCGATTTCGTTCCAATTCACATTATAAGTAATATTCGGCATGCTAATTACATTGGCGGTTGCCAAATTGCATTATCTCTTATAGTTTCCGAGATATGGACTATCGATAATTTACACTTTAGGCTCTGCTTCTAACTTGGGCCCAAATTGCAAAATGGCCTTATCTATTGGCGATTTCGTTCCAATTCACATTCCAAGTAATATTCGGCATGCTAATTACATTGCCGGTTGCCAAATTGAATTATCTCTTATAGTTTCCGAGATATGGACTATCGATAATTTACACCTTAGGCTCTGCTTCTAACTTGGGCCCAAATTGTAAAATGGTCTTATCTATTGGCGATTTCGTTCCAATTCACATTCCAAGTAATATTGGGCATGCTAATTACATTACCGGTTGCCAAATTGCATTATCTCTTATAGTTTCCGAGATATGGACAATCGATAATTTACACCATAGGCTCTGCTTCTAACTTGGGCCCAAATTGCAAAATGGTCTTACCTATTGGCGATTTCGTTCCAATTCACATTCCAAGTAATATTCGGCATGCTAATTACATTGCCGGTTGCCAAATTGCATTATCTCTTATAGTTTCCGAGATATGGACTATCGATAATTTACACCTTAGGCTCTGCTTCTAACTTGGGCCCAAATTGTAAAATGGTCTTATCTATTGGCGATTTCGTTCCAATTCACATTCCAATTAATATTCGGCATGCTAATTACATTGCCGGTTGCCAAATTGCATTATCGCTTATAGTTTCCGAGATATGGACTATCGATAATTTACACCTTAGGCTCTGCTTCTAACTTGGGCCCAAATTGTAAAATGGTTTTACCTATTGGCGATTTCGTTCCAATTCACATTCCAAGTAATATTCGGCATGCTAATTACATTGCCGGTTGCCAAATTGCATTATCTCTTATATTTTCCGAGATATGGACTATCGATAATTTACACCTTAGGCTCTGCTTCTAACTTGGGCCCAAATTGTAAAATGGTCTTATCTATTGGCGATTTCGTTCCAATTCACATTCCAAGTAATATTCGGCATGCTAATTACATTGCCGGTTGCCAAATTGCATTATCTCTTATAGTTTCCGAGATATGGACTATCGATAATTTACACCTTAGGCTCTGCTTCTAACTTGGGCCCAAATTGTAAAATGGTCTTATCTATTGGCGATTTCGTCCCAATTCACATTCCAAGTGATATTCGACATGCTAATTACATTGCCGGTTGCGAAATTGCATTATCTCTTATAGTTTCCGAGATATGGACTATCAATAATTTACACCTTAGGCTCTGCTTCTAACTTGGGCCCAAATTGTAAAATGGTCTTATCTATTTTCGATTTCGTTCCAATTCACATTCCAAGTAATATTCGGCATGCTAATTACATTGCCGGTTGCCAAATTGCATTATCTCTTATAGTTTCCGAGATATGGACTATCGATAATTTACACATTAGGCTCTGCTTCTAACTTGGGCCCAAATTGTAAAATGGCCTTATCTATTGGCGATTTCGTTCCAATTCACATTCCAAGTAATATTCGGCATGCTAATTACATTGCCGGTTGCCAAATTGCATTATCTCTTATAGTTTCCGAGATATGGACTATCGATAATTTACACCTTAGGCTCTGCTTCTAACTTGGGCCCAAATTGTAAAATGGTCTTATCTATAGGCGATTTCGTTCCAATTCACACTCCTAGTAATATTCGGCATGCTAATTACATTGCCGGTTGCGAAATTGCATTATCTCTTATAGTTTCCGAGATATGGACTATCGATAATTTACACCTTAGGCTCTGCTTCTAACTTGGGCCCAAATTGCAAAATGGTCTTATCTATTGGCGATTTCGTTCCAATTCACATTCCAAGTAATATTCGGCATGCTAATTACATTGCCGGTTGCCAAATTGCATTATCTCTTATAGTTTCCGAGATATGGACTATCGATAATTTACACCTTAGGCTCTGCTTCTAACTTGGGCCCAAATCGTAAAATGGTCTTATCTATTGGCGATTTCGTTCCAATTCACACTCCAAGTAATATTCAGCATGCTAATTACATTGCCGGTTGCGAAATTGCATTATCTCTTATAGTTTCCGAGATATGGACTATCGATAATTTACACCTTAGGCTCTGCTTCTAACTTGGGCCCAAATTGTAAAATGGTCTTATCTATTGGCGATTTCGTTCCAATTCACATTCCAAGTAATATTCGGCATGCTAATTACATTGCCGGTTGCCAAATTGCATTATCTCTTATAGTTTCCGAGATATGGACTATCGATAATTTACACCTTAGGCTCTGCTTCTAACTTGGGCCCAAATTGTAAAAGGGTCTTATCTATTGGCGATTTCGTTCTAATTCACATTCCAAGTAATATTCGGCATGCTAATTACATTGCCGGTTGCCAAATTGCATTATCTCTTATAGTTTCCGAGATATGGACTATCGATAATTTACACCTTAGGCTCTGCTTCTAACTTGTTCCCAAATTGTAAAATGGTCTTATCTATTGGCGATTTCGTTCCAATTCACATTCCAAGTAATATTCGGCATGCTAATTACATTGCCGGTTGCCAAATTGCATTATCTCTTATAGTTTCCGAGATATGGACTATCGATAATTTACACCTTAGGCTCTGCTTCTAACTTGGGCCCAAATTGTAAAATGGTCTTATCTATTGGCGATTTCGTTCTAATTCACATTCCAAGTAATATTCGGCATGCTAATTACATTGCCGGTTGCCAAATTGCATTATCTCTTATAGTTTCCGAGATATGGACTATCGATAATTTACACCTTAGGCTCTGCTTCTAACTTGTTCCCAAATTGTAAAATGGTCTTATCTATTGGCGATTTCGTTCCAATTCACATTCCAAGTAATATTCGGCATGCTAATTACATTGCCGGTTGCCAAATTGCATTATCTCTTATAGTTTCCGAGATATGGACTATCGATAATTTACACCTTAGGCTCTGCTTCTAACTTGGGCCCAAATTGTAAAATGGTCTTATCTATTGGCGATTTCGTTCCAATTCACATTCCAAGTAATATTCGGCATGCTAATTACATTGCCGGTTGCCAAATTGCATTATCTCTTATAGTTTCCGAGATATGGACTATCGATAATTTACACCTTAGGCTCTGCTTCTAACTTGGGCCCAAATTGTAAAATGGTCTTATCTATTGGCGATTTAGTTGCAATTCACATTCCAAGTAATATTCGGCATGCTAATTACATTGCCGGTTGCCAAATTGCATTATCTCTTATAGTTTCCGAGATATGGACTATCGATAATTTACACCTTAGGCTCTGCTTCTAACTTGGGCCCAAATTGTAAAATGGTCTTATCTATTGGCGATTTCGTTCCAATTCACATTCCAAGTAATATTCGGCATGCTAATTACATTGCCGGTTGCCAAATTGCATTATCTCTTATAGTTTCCGAAATATGGACTATCGATAATTTACACCTTAGGCTCTGCTTCTAACTTGGGCCCAAATTGTAAAATGGTCTTATCTATTGGCGATTTCGTTCCAATTCACATTCCAAGTAATATTCGGCATGCTAATTACATTGCCGGTTGCCAAATTGCATTATCTCTTATAGTTTCCGAGATATGGACTATCGATAATTTACACCTTAGGCTCTGCTTCTAACTTGGGCCCAAATTGTAAAATGGTCTTATCTATTGGCGATTTCGTTCCAATTCACACTCCAAGTAATATTCGGCATGCTAATTACATTGCCGGTTGCGAAATTGCATTATCTCTTATAGTTTCCGAGATATGGACTATCGATAATTTACACCTTAGGCTCTGCTTCTAACTTGGGCCCAAATTGTAAAATGGTCTTATCTATTGGCGATTTCGTTCCAATTCACATTATAAGTAATATTCGGCATGCTAATTACATTGGCGGTTGCCAAATTGCATTATCTCTTATAGTTTCCGAGATATGGACTATCGATAATTTACACTTTAGGCTCTGCTTCTAACTTGGGCCCAAATTGCAAAATGGTCTTATCTATTGGCGATTTCGTTCCAATTCACATTCCAAGTAATATTCGGCATGCTAATTACATTGCCGGTTGCCAAATTGAATTATCTCTTATAGTTTCCGAGATATGGACTATCGATAATTTACACCTTAGGCTCTGCTTCTAACTTGGGCCCAAATTGTAAAATGGTCTTATCTATTGGCGATTTCGTTCCAATTCACATTCCAAGTAATATTGGGCATGCTAATTACATTGCCGGTTGCCAAATTGCATTATCTCTTATAGTTTCCGAGATATGGTCTATCGATAATTTACACCATAGGCTCTGCTTCTAACTTGGGCCCAAATTGTAAAATGGTCTTACCTATTGGCGATTTCGTTCCAATTCACATTCCAAGTAATATTCGGCATGCTAATTACATTGCCGGTTGCCAAATTGCATTATCTCTTATAGTTTCCGAGATATGGACTATCGATAATTTACACCTTAGGCTCTGCTTCTAACTTGGGCCCAAATTGTAAAATGGTCTTATCTATTGGCGATTTCGTTCCAATTCACATTCCAATTAATATTCGGCATGCTAATTACATTGCCGGTTGCCAAATTGCATTATCGCTTATAGTTTCCGAGATATGGACTATCGATAATTTACACCTTAGGCTCTGCTTCTAACTTGGGCCCAAATTGTAAAATGGTTTTACCTATTGGCGATTTCGTTCCAATTCACATTCCAAGTAATATTCGGCATGCTAATTACATTGCCGGTTGCCAAATTGCATTATCTCTTATATTTTCCGAGATATGGACTATCGATAATTTACACCTTAGGCTCTGCTTCTAACTTGGGCCCAAATTGTAAAATGGTCTTATCTATTGGCGATTTCGTTCCAATTCACATTCCAGGTAATATTCGGCATGCTAATTACATTGCCGGTTGCCAAATTGCATTATCTCTTATAGTTTCCGAGATATGGACTATCGATAATTTACACCTTAGGCTCTGCTTCTAACTTGGGCCCAAATTGTAAAATGGTCTTATCTATTGGCGATTTCGTCCCAATTCACATTCCAAGTGATATTCGACATGCTAATTACATTGCCGGTTGCGAAATTGCATTATCTCTTATAGTTTCCGAGATATGGACTATCAATAATTTACACCTTAGGCTCTGCTTCTAACTTGGGCCCAAATTGTAAAATGGTCTTATCTATTTTCGATTTCGTTCCAATTCACATTCCAAGTAATATTCGGCATGCTAATTACATTGCCGGTTGCCAAATTGCATTATCTCTTATAGTTTCCGAGATATGGACTATCGATAATTTACACATTAGGCTCTGCTTCTAACTTGGGCCCAAATTGTAAAATGGCCTTATCTATTGGCGATTTCGTTCCAATTCACATTCCAAGTAATATTCGGCATGCTAATTACATTGCCGGTTGCCAAATTGCATTATCTCTTATAGTTTCCGAGATATGGACTATCGATAATTTACACCTTAGGCTCTGCTTCTAACTTGGGCCCAAATTGTAAAATGGTCTTATCTATAGGCGATTTCGTTCCAATTCACACTCCTAGTAATATTCGGCATGCTAATTACATTGCCGGTTGCGAAATTGCATTATCTCTTATAGTTTCAGAGATATGGACTATCGATAATTTACACCTTAGGCTCTGCTTCTAACTTGGGCCCAAATTGTAAAATGGTCTTATCTATTGGCAATTTCGTTCCAATTCACATTCCAAGTAATATTCGGCATGCTAATTACATTGCCGGTTGCCAAATTGCATTATCTCTTATAGTTTCCGAGATATGGACTATCGATAATTTACACCTTAGGCTCTGCTTCTAACTTGGGCCCAAATTGTAAAATGGTCTTACCTATTGGCGATTTCGTTCCAATTCACATTCCAAGTAATATTCGGCATGCTAATTACATTGCCGGTTGCCAAATTGCATTAACTCTTATAGTTTCCGAGATATGGACTATCGATAATTTACACCTTAGGCTCTGCTTCTAACTTGGGCCCAAATTGTAAAATGGTCTTATCTATTGGCGATTTCGTTCCAATTCACATTCCAAGTAATATTCGGCATGCTAATTACAGTGCCGGTTGCCAAATTGCATTATCTCTTATAGTTTCCGAGATATGGACTATCGATAATTTACACCATAGGCTCTGCTTCTAACTTGGGCCCAAATTGTAAAATGGCCTTATCTATTGGCGATTTCGTTCCAATTCACATGCCAAGTAATATTCGGCATGCTAATTACATTGCCGGTTGCCAAATTGCATTATCTCTTATAGTTTCCGAGATATGGACTATCGATAATTTACACCTTAGGCTCTGCTTCTAACTTGGGCCCAAATTGTAAAATGGTCTTATCTATTGGCGATTTCGTTCCAATTCACATTCCAAGTAATATTCGGCATGCTAATTACATTGCCGGTTGCCAAATTGAATTATCTCTTATAGTTTCCGAGATATGGACTATCGATAATTTACACCTTAGGCTCTGCTTCTAACTTGGGCCCAAATTGTAAAATGGTCTTACCTATTGGCGATTTCGTTCCAATTCACATTCCAAGTAATATTCGGCATGCTAATTACATTGCCGGTTGCCAGATTGCATTATCTCTTATAGTTTCCGAGATATGGACTATCGATAAATTACACCTTAGGCTCTGCTTCGAACTTGGGCCCAAATTGTAAAATGGTCTTATCTATTGGCGATTTCGTCCCAATTCACATTCCAAGTGATATTCGGCATGCTAATTACATTGCCGGTTGCGAAATTGCATTATCTCTTATAGTTTCCGAGATATGGACTATCAATAATTTACACCTTAGGCTCTGCTTCTAACTTGGGCCCAAATTGTAAAATGGTCTTATCTATTGGCGATTTCGTTCCAATTCATATTCCAAGTAATATTCGGCATGCTAATTACATTGCCGGTTGCCAAATTGCATTATCTCTTATAGTTCCCGAGATATGGACTATCGATAATTTACACCTTAGGCTCTGCTTCTAACTTGGGCCCAAATTGTAAAATGGTCTTATCTATTGGCGATTTAGTTGCAATTCACATTCCAAGTAATATTCCGCATGCTAATTACATTGCCGGTTGCCAAATTGCATTATCTCTTATAGTTTCCGAGATATGGACTATCGATAATTTACACCTTAGGCTCTGCTTCTAACTTGGGCCCAAATTGTAAAATGGTCTTATCTATTGGCGATTTCGTTCCAATTCACATTCCAAGTAATATTCGGCATGCTAATTACATTGCCGGTTGCCAAATTGCATTATCTCTTATAGTTTCCGAGGTATGGACCATCGATCGATAGACGAACCTTAGGCTCTGCTTCTAACTTGGGCCCAAATTGTAAAATGGTCTTATCTATTGGCGATTTCGTTCCAATTCACATTCCAAGTAATATTCGGCATGCTAATTACATTGCCGGTTGCCAAATTGCATTATCTCTTATAGTTTCCGAGATATGGACTATCGATAATTTACACCTTAGGCTCTGCTTCTAACTTGGGCCCAAATTGTAAAATGGTCTTATCTATTGGCGATTTCGTTCCAATTCACACTCCAAGTAATATTCGGCATGCTAATTACATTGCCGGTTGCGAAATTGCATTATCTCTTATAGTTTCCGAGATATGGACTATCTATAATTTACACCTTAGGCTCTGCTTCTAACTTGGGCCCAAATTGTAAAATGGTCTTATCTATTGGCGATTTCGTTCCAATTCACATTCCAAGTAATATTCGGCATGCTAATTACATTGCCGGTTGCCAAATTGCATTATCTCTTATAGTTTCCGAGATATGGACCATCGATAATTTACACCTTAGGCTCTGCTTCTAACTTGCTCCCAAATTGTAAAATGGTCTTATCTATTGGCGATTTCGTTCCAATTCACATTCCAAGTAATATTCGGCATGCTAATTACATTGCCGGTTGCCAAATTGCATTATCTCTTATAGTTTCCGAGATATGGACTATCAATAATTTACACCTTAGGCTCTGCTTCTAACTTGGGCCCAAATTGTAAAATGGTCTTATCTATTGGCGATTTCGTTCCAATTCACACTCCAAGTAATATTCGGCATGCTAATTACATTGCCGGTTGCCAAATTGCATTATCTCTTATAGTTTCCGAGATATGGACTATCGATAATTTACACCTTAGGCTCTGCTTCTAACTTGGGCCCAAATTGTAAAATGGTCTTATCTATTGGCGATTTCGTTCCAATTCACATTCCAAGTAATATTCGGCATGCTAATTACATTGCCGTTTGCCAAATTGCATTATCTCTTATAGTTTCCGAGATATGGACTATCGATAATTTACACCTTAGGCTCTGCTTCTAACTTGGGCCCAAATTGTAAAATGGTCTTATCTATTGGCGATTTCGTTCCAATTCACATTCCAAGTAATATTCGGCATGCTAATTACATTGCCGGTTGCCAAATTGCATTATCTCTTATAGTTTCCGAGATATGGACTATCGATAATTTACACCATAGGCTCTGCTTCTAACTTGGGCCCAAATTGTAAAATGGTCTTATCTATTGGCGATTTCGTTCCAATTCACATTCCAAGTAATATTCGGCATGCTAATTACATTGCCGGTTGCCAAATTGCATTATCTCTTATAGTTTCCGAGATATGGACCATCGATAATTTACACCTTAGGCTCTGCTTCTAACTTGCTCCCAAATTGTAAAATGGTCTTATCTATTGGCGATTTCGTTCCAATTCACATTCCAAGTAATATTCGGCATGCTAATTACATTGCCGGTTGCCAAATTGCATTATCTCTTATAATTTCCGAGATATGGACTATCGATAATTTACACCTTAGGCTCTGCTTCTAACTTGGGCCCAAATTGTAAAATGGTCTTATCTATTGGCGATTTCGTTCCAATTCACATTCCAAGTAATATTCGGCATGCTAATTACATTGCCGGTTGCCAAATTGAATTATCTCTTATAGTTTCCGAGATATGGACTATCGATAATTTACACCTTAGGCTCTGCTTCTAACTTGGGCCCAAATTGTAAAATGGTCTTATCTATTGGCGATTTCGTTCCAATTCACATTCCAAGTAATATTGGGCATGCTAATTACATTGCCGGTTGCCAAATTGCATTATCTCTTATAGTTTCCGAGATATGGACTATCGATAATTTACACCATAGGCTCTGCTTCTAACTTGGGCCCAAATTGTAAAATGGTCTTATCTATTGGCGATTTCGTTCCAATTCACATTCCAAGTAATATTCGGCATGCTAATTACATTGCCGGTTGCC
This sequence comes from Rhynchophorus ferrugineus, assembly GCF_030347505.1. NCBI lineage: Eukaryota > Metazoa > Arthropoda > Insecta > Coleoptera > Curculionidae > Rhynchophorus > Rhynchophorus ferrugineus. The sequence continues at coordinate 78,387 of NW_027472723.1, read as the reverse complement.
AAATTGCATTATCTCTTATAGTTTCCGAGATATGGACTATCGATAATTTACACCTTAGGCTCTGCTTCTAACTTGCTCCGAAATTGTAAAATGGTCTTATCTATTGGCGATTTCGTTCCAATTCACATTCCAAATAATATTCGGCATGCTAATTACATTGCCGGTTGCCAAATTGCATTATCTCTTATAGTTTCCGAGATATGGACTATCGATAATTTACACCTTAGGCTCTGCTTCTAACTTGGGCCCAAATTGTAAAATGGTCTTATCTATTAGCGATTTCGTTCCAATTCACATTCCAAGTAATATTCGGCATGCTAATTACATTGCCGGTTGCCAAATTGCATTATCTCTTATAGTTTCCGAGATATGGACTATCGATAATTTACACCTTAGGCTCTGCTTCTAACTTGGGCCCAAATTGTAAAATGGTCTTATCTATTGGCGATTTCGTCCCAATTCACATTCCAAGTAATATTCGGCATGCTAATTACATTGCCGGTTGCCAAATTGCATTATCTCTTATAGTTTCCGAGATATGGACTATCGATAATTTACACCTTAGGCTCTGCTTCTAACTTGGGCCCAAATTGTAAAATGGTCTTATCTATTGGCGATTTCGTCCCAATTCACATTCCAAGTGATATTCGGCATGCTAATTACATTGCCGGTTGCGAAATTGCATTATCTCTTATAGTTTCCGAGATATGGACTATCAATAATTTACATCTTAGGCTCTGCTTCTAACTTGGGTCCAAATTGTAAAATGGTCTTATCTATTGGCGATTTCGTTCCAACTCACATTCCAAGAAATATTCGGCATGCTAATTACATTGCCGGTTGCCAAATTGCATTATCTCTTATAGTTTCCGAGATTTGGACTATCGATAATTTACACCTTAGGCTCTGCTTCTAACTTGGGCCCAAATTGTAAAATGGTCTTATCTATTGGCGATTTCGTTCCAATTCACACTCCAAGTAATATTCGGCATGCTAATTACATTGCCGGTTGCCAAATTGCATTATCTCTTATAGTTTCCGAGATATGGACTATCGATAATTTACACCTTAGGCTCTGCTTCTAACTTGGGCCCAAATTGTAAAATGGTCTTATCTATTGGCGATTTCGTTCCAATTCACATTCCAAGTAATATTCGGCATGCTAATTACATTGCCGGTTGCCAAATTGCATTATCTCTTATAGTTTCCGAGATATGGACTATCGATAATTTACACCTTAGGCTCTGCTTCTAACTTGGGCCCAAATTGTAAAAGGTCTTATCTATTTTCGATTTCGTTCCAATTCACATTCCAAGTAATATTCGGCATGCTAATTACATTGCCGGTTGCCAAATTGCATTATCTCTTATATTTTCCGAGATATGGACTATCGATAATTTACACCTTAGGCTCTGCTTCTAACTTGGGCCCAAATTGTAAAATGGTCTTATCTATTGGCGATTTCGTTCCAATTCACAATCCAAGTAATATTCGGCATGCTAATTACATTGCCGGTTGCCAAATTGCATTATCTCTTATAGTTTCCGAGATATGGACTATCGATAATTTACACCTTAGGCTCTGCTTCTAACTTGGGCCCAAATTGTAAAATGGTCTTATCTATTGGCGATTTCGTCCCAATTCACATTCCAAGTGATATTCGACATGCTAATTACATTGCCGGTTGCGAAATTGCATTATCTCTTATAGTTTCCGAGATATGGACTATCAATAATTTACACCTTAGGCTCTGCTTCTAACTTGGGCCCAAATTGTAAAATGGTCTTATCTATTTTCGATTTCGTTCCAATTCACATTCCAAGTAATATTCGGCATGCTAATTACATTGCCGGTTGCCAAATTGCATTATCTCTTATAGTTTCCGAGATATGGACTATCGATAATTTACACATTAGGCTCTGCTTCTAACTTGGGCCCAAATTGTAAAATGGCCTTATCTATTGGCGATTTCGTTCCAATTCACATTCCAAGTAATATTCGGCATGCTAATTACATTGCCGGTTGCCAAATTGCATTATCTCTTATAGTTTCCGAGATATGGACTATCGATAATTTACACCTTAGGCTCTGCTTCTAACTTGGGCCCAAATTGTAAAATGGTCTTATCTATAGGCGATTTCGTTCCAATTCACACTCCTAGTAATATTCGGCATGCTAATTACATTGCCGGTTGCGAAATTGCATTATCTCTTATAGTTTCCGAGATATGGACTATCGATAATTTACACCTTAGGCTCTGCTTCTAACTTGGGCCCAAATTGCAAAATGGTCTTATCTATTGGCGATTTCGTTCCAATTCACATTCCAAGTAATATTCGGCATGCTAATTACATTGCCGGTTGCCAAATTGCATTATCTCTTATAGTTTCCGAGATATGGACTATCGATAATTTACACCTTAGGCTCTGCTTCTAACTTGGGCCCAAATTGTAAAATGGTCTTATCTATTGGCGATTTCGTTCCAATTCACACTCCAAGTAATATTCGGCATGCTAATTACATTGCCGGTTGCGAAATTGCATTATCTCTTATAGTTTCCGAGATATGGACTATCGATAATTTACACCTTAGGCTCTGCTTCTAACTTGGGCCCAAATTGTAAAATGGTCTTATCTATTGGCGATTTCGTTCCAATTCACATTATAAGTAATATTCGGCATGCTAATTACATTGGCGGTTGCCAAATTCCATTATCTCTTATAGTTTCCGAGATATGGACTATCGATAATTTACACTTTAGGCTCTGCTTCTAACTTGGGCCCAAATTGCAAAATGGTCTTATCTATTGGCGATTTCGTTCCAATTCACATTCCAAGTAATATTCGGCATGCTAATTACATTGCCGGTTGCCAAATTGAATTATCTCTTATAGTTTCCGAGATATGGACTATCGATAATTTACACCTTAGGCTCTGCTTCTAACTTGGGCCCAAATTGTAAAATGGTCTTATCTATTGGCGATTTCGTTCCAATTCACATTCCAAGTAATATTGGGCATGCTAATTACATTGCCGGTTGCCAAATTGCATTATCTCTTATAGTTTCCGAGATATGGACTATCGATAATTTACACCATAGGCTCTGCTTCTAACTTGGGCCCAAATTGTAAAATGGTCTTACCTATTGGCGATTTCGTTCCAATTCACATTCCAAGTAATATTCGGCATGCTAATTACATTGCCGGTTGCCAAATTGCATTATCTCTTATAGTTTCCGAGATATGGACTATCGATAATTTACACCTTAGGCTCTGCTTCTAACTTGGGCCCAAATTGTAAAATGGTCTTATCTATTGGCGATTTCGTTCCAATTCACATTCCAATTAATATTCGGCATGCTAATTACATTGCCGGTTGCCAAATTGCATTATCGCTTATAGTTTCCGAGATATGGACTATCGATAATTTACACCTTAGGCTCTGCTTCTAACTTGGGCCCAAATTGTAAAATGGTTTTACCTATTGGCGATTTCGTTCCAATTCACATTCCAAGTAATATTCGGCATGCTAATTACATTGCCGGTTGCCAAATTGCATTATCTCTTATATTTTCCGAGATATGGACTATCGATAATTTACACCTTAGGCTCTGCTTCTAACTTGGGCCCAAATTGTAAAATGGTCTTATCTATTGGCGATTTCGTTCCAATTCACATTCCAAGTAATATTCGGCATGCTAATTACATTGCCGGTTGCCAAATTGCATTATCTCTTATAGTTTCCGAGATATGGACTATCGATAATTTACACCTTAGGCTCTGCTTCTAACTTGGGCCCAAATTGTAAAATGGTCTTATCTATTGGCGATTTCGTCCCAATTCACATTCCAAGTGATATTCGACATGCTAATTACATTGCCGGTTGCGAAATTGCATTATCTCTTATAGTTTCCGAGATATGGACTATCAATAATTTACACCTTAGGCTCTGCTTCTAACTTGGGCCCAAATTGTAAAATGGTCTTATCTATTTTCGATTTCGTTCCAATTCACATTCCAAGTAATATTCGGCATGCTAATTACATTGCCGGTTGCCAAATTGCATTATCTCTTATAGTTTCCGAGATATGGACTATCGATAATTTACACATTAGGCTCTGCTTCTAACTTGGGCCCAAATTGTAAAATGGCCTTATCTATTGGCGATTTCGTTCCAATTCACATTCCAAGTAATATTCGGCATGCTAATTACATTGCCGGTTGCCAAATTGCATTATCTCTTATAGTTTCCGAGATATGGACTATCGATAATTTACACCTTAGGCTCTGCTTCTAACTTGGGCCCAAATTGTAAAATGGTCTTATCTATAGGCGATTTCGTTCCAATTCACACTCCTAGTAATATTCGGCATGCTAATTACATTGCCGGTTGCGAAATTGCATTATCTCTTATAGTTTCAGAGATATGGACTATCGATAATTTACACCTTAGGCTCTGCTTCTAACTTGGGCCCAAATTGTAAAATGGTCTTATCTATTGGCAATTTCGTTCCAATTCACATTCCAAGTAATATTCGGCATGCTAATTACATTGCCGGTTGCCAAATTGCATTATCTCTTATAGTTTCCGAGATATGGACTATCGATAATTTACACCTTAGGCTCTGCTTCTAACTTGGGCCCAAATTGTAAAATGGTCTTACCTATTGGCGATTTCGTTCCAATTCACATTCCAAGTAATATTCGGCATGCTAATTACATTGCCGGTTGCCAAATTGCATTAACTCTTATAGTTTCCGAGATATGGACTATCGATAATTTACACCTTAGGCTCTGCTTCTAACTTGGGCCCAAATTGTAAAATGGTCTTATCTATTGGCGATTTCGTTCCAATTCACATTCCAAGTAATATTCGGCATGCTAATTACATTGCCGGTTGCCAAATTGCATTATCTCTTATAGTTTCCGAGATATGGACTATCGATAATTTACACCATAGGCTCTGCTTCTAACTTGGGCCCAAATTGTAAAATGGCCTTATCTATTGGCGATTTCGTTCCAATTCACATTCCAAGTAATATTCGGCATGCTAATTACATTGCCGGTTGCCAAATTGCATTATCTCTTATAGTTTCCGAGTTATGGACTATCGATAATTTACACCTTAGGCTCTGCTTCTAACTTGGGCCCAAATTGCAAAATGGTCTTATCTATTGGCGATTTCGTTCCAATTCACATTCCAAGTAATATTCGGCATGCTAATTACATTGCCGGTTGCCAAATTGCATTATCTCTTATAGTTTCCGAGATATGGACTATCGATAATTTACACCTTAGGCTCTGCTTCTAACTTGGGCCCAAATTGTAAAATGGTCTTATCTATTGGCGATTTCGTTCCAATTCACATTCCAAGTAATATTCGGCATGCTAATTACATTGCCGGTTGCCAAATTGAATTATCTCTTATAGTTTCCGAGATATGGACTATCGATAATTTACACCTTAGGCTCTGCTTCTAACTTGGGCCCAAATTGTAAAATGGTCTTACCTATTGGCGATTTCGTTCCAATTCACATTCCAAGTAATATTCGGCATGCTAATTACATTGCCGGTTGCCAGATTGCATTATCTCTTATAGTTTCCGAGATATGGACTATCGATAAATTACACCTTAGGCTCTGCTTCGAACTTGGGCCCAAATTGTAAAATGGTCTTATCTATTGGCGATTTCGTCCCAATTCACATTCCAAGTGATATTCGGCATGCTAATTACATTGCCGGTTGCGAAATTGCATTATCTCTTATAGTTTCCGAGATATGGACTATCAATAATTTACACCTTAGGCTCTGCTTCTAACTTGGGCCCAAATTGTAAAATGGTCTTATCTATTGGCGATTTCGTTCCAATTCATATTCCAAGTAATATTCGGCATGCTAATTACATTGCCGGTTGCCAAATTGCATTATCTCTTATAGTTCCCGAGATATGGACTATCGATAATTTACACCTTAGGCTCTGCTTCTAACTTGGGCCCAAATTGTAAAATGGTCTTATCTATTGGCGATTTAGTTGCAATTCACATTCCAAGTAATATTCCGCATGCTAATTACATTGCCGGTTGCCAAATTGCATTATCTCTTATAGTTTCCGAGATATGGACTATCGATAATTTACACCTTAGGCTCTGCTTCTAACTTGGGCCCAAATTGTAAAATGGTCTTATCTATTGGCGATTTCGTTCCAATTCACATTCCAAGTAATATTCGGCATGCTAATTACATTGCCGGTTGCCAAATTGCATTATCTCTTATAGTTTCCGAGGTATGGACCATCGATCGATAGACGAACCTTAGGCTCTGCTTCTAACTTGGGCCCAAATTGTAAAATGGTCTTATCTATTGGCGATTTCGTTCCAATTCACATTCCAAGTAATATTCGGCATGCTAATTACATTGCCGGTTGCCAAATTGCATTATCTCTTATAGTTTCCGAGATATGGACTATCGATAATTTACACCTTAGGCTCTGCTTCTAACTTGGGCCCAAATTGTAAAATGGTCTTATCTATTGGCGATTTCGTTCCAATTCACACTCCAAGTAATATTCGGCATGCTAATTACATTGCCGGTTGCGAAATTGCATTATCTCTTATAGTTTCCGAGATATGGACTATCTATAATTTACACCTTAGGCTCTGCTTCTAACTTGGGCCCAAATTGTAAAATGGTCTTATCTATTGGCGATTTCGTTCCAATTCACATTCCAAGTAATATTCGGCATGCTAATTACATTGCCGGTTGCCAAATTGCATTATCTCTTATAGTTTCCGAGATATGGACCATCGATAATTTACACCTTAGGCTCTGCTTCTAACTTGCTCCCAAATTGTAAAATGGTCTTATCTATTGGCGATTTCGTTCCAATTCACATTCCAAGTAATATTCGGCATGCTAATTACATTGCCGGTTGCCAAATTGCATTATCTCTTATAGTTTCCGAGATATGGACTATCAATAATTTACACCTTAGGCTCTGCTTCTAACTTGGGCCCAAATTGTAAAATGGTCTTATCTATTGGCGATTTCGTTCCAATTCACACTCCAAGTAATATTCGGCATGCTAATTACATTGCCGGTTGCCAAATTGCATTATCTCTTATAGTTTCCGAGATATGGACTATCGATAATTTACACCTTAGGCTCTGCTTCTAACTTGGGCCCAAATTGTAAAATGGTCTTATCTATTGGCGATTTCGTTCCAATTCACATTCCAAGTAATATTCGGCATGCTAATTACATTGCCGTTTGCCAAATTGCATTATCTCTTATAGTTTCCGAGATATGGACTATCGATAATTTACACCTTAGGCTCTGCTTCTAACTTGGGCCCAAATTGTAAAATGGTCTTATCTATTGGCGATTTCGTTCCAATTCACATTCCAAGTAATATTCGGCATGCTAATTACATTGCCGGTTGCCAAATTGCATTATCTCTTATAGTTTCCGAGATATGGACTATCGATAATTTACACCATAGGCTCTGCTTCTAACTTGGGCCCAAATTGTAAAATGGTCTTATCTATTGGCGATTTCGTTCCAATTCACATTCCAAGTAATATTCGGCATGCTAATTACATTGCCGGTTGCCAAATTGCATTATCTCTTATAGTTTCCGAGATATGGACCATCGATAATTTACACCTTAGGCTCTGCTTCTAACTTGCTCCCAAATTGTAAAATGGTCTTATCTATTGGCGATTTCGTTCCAATTCACATTCCAAGTAATATTCGGCATGCTAATTACATTGCCGGTTGCCAAATTGCATTATCTCTTATAATTTCCGAGATATGGACTATCGATAATTTACACCTTAGGCTCTGCTTCTAACTTGGGCCCAAATTGTAAAATGGTCTTATCTATTGGCGATTTCGTTCCAATTCACATTCCAAGTAATATTCGGCATGCTAATTACATTGCCGGTTGCCAAATTGAATTATCTCTTATAGTTTCCGAGATATGGACTATCGATAATTTACACCTTAGGCTCTGCTTCTAACTTGGGCCCAAATTGTAAAATGGTCTTATCTATTGGCGATTTCGTTCCAATTCACATTCCAAGTAATATTGGGCATGCTAATTACATTGCCGGTTGCCAAATTGCATTATCTCTTATAGTTTCCGAGATATGGACTATCGATAATTTACACCATAGGCTCTGCTTCTAACTTGGGCCCAAATTGTAAAATGGTCTTATCTATTGGCGATTTCGTTCCAATTCACATTCCAAGTAATATTCGGCATGCTAATTACATTGCCGGTTGCCAAATTGCATTATCTCTTATAGTTTCCGAGATATGGACTATCGATAATTTACACCTTAGGCTCTGCTTCTAACTTGCTCCGAAATTGTAAAATGGTCTTATCTATTGGCGATTTCGTTCCAATTCACATTCCAAATAATATTCGGCATGCTAATTACATTGCCGGTTGCCAAATTGCATTATCTCTTATAGTTTCCGAGATATGGACTATCGATAATTTACACCTTAGGCTCTGCTTCTAACTTGGGCCCAAATTGTAAAATGGTCTTACCTATTGGCGATTTCGTTCCCATTCACATTCCAAGTAATATTCGGCATGCTAATTACATTGCCGGTTGCCAAATTGCATTATCTCTTATAGTTTCCGAGATATGGACTATCGATAATTTACACCTTAGGCTCTGCTTCTAACTTGGGCCCAAATTGTAAAATGGTCTTATCTATTGGCGATTTCGTTCTAAATCACATTCCAAGTAATATTCGGCATGCTAATTACATTGCCGGTTGCCAAATTGCATTATCTCTTATAGTTTCCGAGATATGGACTATCGATAATTTACACCTTAGGCTCTGCTTCTAACTTGGGCCCAAATTGTAAAATGGTCTTATCTATTAGCGATTTCGTTCCAATTCACATTCCAAGTAATATTCGGCATGCTAATTACATTGCCGGTTGCCAAATTGCATTATCTCTTATAGTTTCCGAGATATGGACTATCGATAATTTACACCTTAGGCTCTGCTTCTAACTTGGGCCCAAATTGTAAAATGGTCTTATCTATTGGCGATTTCGTCCCAATTCACATTCCAAGTAATATTCGGCATGCTAATTACATTGCCGGTTGCCAAATTGCATTATCTCTTATAGTTTCCGAGATATGGACTATCGATAATTTACACCTTAGGCTCTGCTTCTAACTTGGGCCCAAATTGTAAAATGGTCTTATCTATTGGCGATTTCGTCCCAATTCACATTCCAAGTGATATTCGGCATGCTAATTACATTGCCGGTTGCGAAATTGCATTATCTCTTATAGTTTCCGAGATATGGACTATCAATAATTTACATCTTAGGCTCTGCTTCTAACTTGGGTCCAAATTGTAAAATGGTCTTATCTATTGGCGATTTCGTTCCAACTCACATTCCAAGAAATATTCGGCATGCTAATTACATTGCCGGTTGCCAAATTGCATTATCTCTTATAGTTTCCGAGATTTGGACTATCGATTATTTACACCTTAGGCTCTGCTTCTAACTTGGGCCCAAATTGTAAAATGGTCTTATCTATTGGCGATTTCGTTCCAATTCACACTCCAAGTAATATTCGGCATGCTAATTACATTGCCGGTTGCCAAATTGCATTATCTCTTATAGTTTCCGAGATATGGACTATCGATAATTTACACCTTAGGCTCTGCTTCTAACTTGGGCCCAAATTGTAAAATGGTCTTATCTATTGGCGATTTCGTTCCAATTCACATTCCAAGTAATATTCGGCATGCTAATTACATTGCCGGTTGCCAAATTGCATTATCTCTTATAGTTTCCGAGATATGGACTATCGATAATTTACACCTTAGGCTCTGCTTCTAACTTGGGCCCAAATTGTAAAAGGTCTTATCTATTGGCGATTTCGTTCCAACTCACATTCCAAGAAATATTCGGCATGCTAATTACATTGCCGGTTGCCAAATTGCATTATCTCTTATAGTTTCCGAGATTTGGACTATCGATAATTTACACCTTAGGCTCTGCTTCTAACTTGGGCCCAAATTGTAAAATGGTCTTATCTATTGGCGATTTCGTTCCAATTCACATTCCAAGTAATATTCGGCATGCTAATTACATTGCCGGTTGCCAAATTGCATTATCTCTTATAGTTTCCGAGATATGGACTATCGATAATTTACACCTTAGGCTCTGCTTCTAACTTGGGCCCAAATTGTAAAATGGTCTTATCTATTGGCGATTTCGTTCCAATTCACACTCCAAGTAATATTCGGCATGCTAATTACATTGCCGGTTGCGAAATTGCATTATCTCTTATAGTTTCCGAGATATGGACTATCTATAATTTACACCTTAGGCTCTGCTTCTAACTTGGGCCCAAATTGTAAAATGGTCTTATCTATTGGCGATTTCGTTCCAATTCACATTCCAAGTAATATTCGGCATGCTAATTACATTGCCGGTTGCCAAATTGCATTATCTCTTATAGTTTCCGAGATATGGACCATCGATAATTTACACCTTAGGCTCTGCTTCTAACTTGCTCCCAAATTGTAAAATGGTCTTATCTATTGGCGATTTCGTTCCAATTCACATTCCAAGTAATATTCGGCATGCTAATTACATTGCCGGTTGCCAAATTGCATTATCTCTTATAGTTTCCGAGATATGGACTATCAATAATTTACACCTTAGGCTCTGCTTCTAACTTGGGCCCAAATTGTAAAATGGTCTTATCTATTGGCGATTTCGTTCCAATTCACACTCCAAGTAATATTCGGCATGCTAATTACATTGCCGGTTGCCAAATTGCATTATCTCTTATAGTTTCCGAGATATGGACTATCGATAATTTACACCTTAGGCTCTGCTTCTAACTTGGGCCCAAATTGTAAAATGGTCTTATCTATTGGCGATTTCGTTCCAATTCACATTCCAAGTAATATTCGGCATGCTAATTACATTGCCGTTTGCCAAATTGCATTATCTCTTATAGTTTCCGAGATATAGACTATCGATAATTTACACCTTAGGCTCTGCTTCTAACTTGGGCCCAAATTGTAAAATGGTCTTATCTATTGGCGATTTCGTTCCAATTCACATTCCAAGTAATATTCGGCATGCTAATTACATTGCCGGTTGCCAAATTGCATTATCTCTTATAGTTTCCGAGATATGGACTATCGATAATTTACACCATAGGCTCTGCTTCTAACTTGGGCCCAAATTGTAAAATGGTCTTATCTATTGGCGATTTCGTTCCAATTCACATTCCAAGTAATATTCGGCATGCTAATTACATTGCCGGTTGCCAAATTGCATTATCTCTTATAGTTTCCGAGATATGGACCATCGATAATTTACACCTTAGGCTCTGCTTCTAACTTGCTCCCAAATTGTAAAATGGTCTTATCTATTGGCGATTTCGTTCCAATTCACATTCCAAGTAATATTCGGCATGCTAATTACATTGCCGGTTGCCAAATTGCATTATCTCTTATAATTTCCGAGATATGGACTATCGATAATTTACACCTTAGGCTCTGCTTCTAACTTGGGCCCAAATTGTAAAATGGTCTTATCTATTGGCGATTTCGTTCCAATTCACATTCCAAGTAATATTCGGCATGCTAATTACATTGCCGGTTGCCAAATTGAATTATCTCTTATAGTTTCCGAGATATGGACTATCGATAATTTACACCTTAGGCTCTGCTTCTAACTTGGGCCCAAATTGTAAAATGGTCTTATCTATTGGCGATTTCGTTCCAATTCACATTCCAAGTAATATTGGGCATGCTAATTACATTGCCGGTTGCCAAATTGCATTATCTCTTATAGTTTCCGAGATATGGACTATCGATAATTTACACCATAGGCTCTGCTTCTAACTTGGGCCCAAATTGTAAAATGGTCTTATCTATTGGCGATTTCGTTCCAATTCACATTCCAAGTAATATTCGGCATGCTAATTACATTGCCGGTTGCCAAATTGCATTATCTCTTATAGTTTCCGAGATATGGACTATCGATAATTTACACCTTAGGCTCTGCTTCTAACTTGCTCCGAAATTGTAAAATGGTCTTATCTATTGGCGATTTCGTTCCAATTCACATTCCAAGTGATATTCGGAATGCTAATTACATTGCCGGTTGCGAAATTGCATTATCTCTTATAGTTTCCGAGATATGGACTATCGATAATTTACACCTTAGGCTCTGCTTCTAACTTGGGCCCAAATTGTAAAATGGTCTTATCTATTGGCGATTTCGTTCCAATTCACATTCCAAGTAATATTCGGCATGCTAATTACATTGCCGGTTGCCAAATTGCATTAACTCTTATAGTTTCCGAGATATGGACTATCGATAATTTACACCTTAGGCTCTGCTTCTAACTTGGGCCCAAATTGTAAAATGGTCTTATCTATTGGCGATTTCGTTGCAATTCACATTCCAAGTAATATTCGGCATGCTAATTACATTGCCGGTTGCCAAATTGCATTATCTCTTATAGTTTCCGAGATATGGACTATCGATAATTTACACCTTAGGCTCTGCTTCTAACTTGGGCCCAAATGGTAAAATGGTCTTATCTATTGGCGATTTCGTCCCAATTCACATTCCAAGTGATATTCGGAATGCTAATTACATTGCCGGTTGCGAAATTGCATTATCTCTTATAGTTTCCGAGATATGGACTATCGATAATTTACACCTTAGGCTCTGCTTCTAACTTGGGCCCAAATTGTAAAATGGTCTTATCTATTGGCGATTTCGTTCCAATTCACATTCCAAGTAATATTCGGCATGCTAATTACATTGCCGGTTGCCAAATTGCATTATCTCTTATAGTTTCCGAGATATGGACTATCGATAATTTACACCTTAGGCTCTGCTTCTAACTTGGGCCCAAATTGTAAAATGGTCTTATCTATTGGCGATTTCGTTCCAATTCACATTCCAAGTAATATTCGGCATGCTAATTACATTGCCGGTTGCCAAATTGCATTATCTCTTATAGTTTCCGAGATATGGACTATCGATAATTTACACCTTAGGCTCTGCTTCTAACTTGGGCCCAAATTGTAAAATGGTCTTATCTATTGGCGATTTCGTTCCAATTCACATTCCAAGTAATATTCGGCATGCTAATTACATTGCCGGTTGCCAAATTGAATTATCTCTTATAGTTTCCGAGATATGGACTATCGATAATTTACACCTTAGGCTCTGCTTCTAACTTGGGCCCAAATTGTAAAATGGTCTTATCTATTGGCGATTTCGTTCCAATTCACATTCCAAGTAATATTCGGCATGCTAATTACATTGCCGGTTGCCAAATTGCATTATCTCTTATAGTTTCCGAGATATGGATTATCGATAATTTACACCTTAGGCTCTGCTTCTAACTTGGGCCCAAATTGTAAAATGGTCTTATCTATTGGCGATTTCGTCCCAATTCACATTCCAAGTGATATTCGGCATGTTAATTACATTGCCGGTTGCGAAATTGCATTATCTCTTATAGTTTCCGAGATATGGACTATCGATAAATTACACCTTAGGCTCTGCTTCTAACTTGGGCCCAAATTGTAAAATGGTCTTATCTATTGGCGATTTCGTTCCAATTCACATTCCAAGTAATATTCGGCATGCTAATTACATTGCCGGTTGCCAAATTGCATTATCTCTTATAGTTTCCGAGATATGGACTATCGATAATTTACACCTTAGGCTCTGCTTCTAACTTGGGCCCAAATTGTAAAATGGTCTTATCTATTGGCGATTTCGTTCCAATTCACATTCCAAGTAATATTCGGCATGCTAATTACATTGCCGGTTGCCAAATTGCATTAACTCTTATAGTTTCCGAGATATGGACTATCGATAATTTACACCTTAGGCTCTGCTTCTAACTTGGGCCCAAATTGTAAAATGGTCTTATCTATTGGCGATTTCGTTCCAATTCACATTCCAAGTAATATTCGGCATGCTAATTACATTGCCGGTTGCCAAATTGCATTATCTCTTATAGTTTCCGAGATATGGACTATCGATAATTTACACCATAGGCTCTGCTTCTAACTTGGGCCCAAATTGTAAAATGGTCTTATCTATTGGTGATTTCGTTCCAATTCACATTCCAAGTAATATTCGGCATGCTAATTACATTGCCGGTTGCCAAATTGCATTATCTCTTATAGTTTCCGAGATATGGACTATCGATAATTTACACCTTAGGCTCTGCTTCTAACTTGGGCCCAAATTGTAAAATGGTCTTATCTATTGGCGATTTCGTTCCAATTCACATTCCAAGTAATATTCGGCATGCTAATTACATTGCCGGTTGCCAAATTGCATTATCTCTTATAGTTTCCGAGATATGGACTATCGATAATTTACACCTTAGGCTCTGCTTCTAACTTGGGCCCAAATTGTAAAATGGTCTTATCTATTGGCGATTTCGTTCCAATTCACATTCCAAGTAATATTTGGCATGCTAATTACATTGCCGGTTGCCAAATTGAATTATCTCTTATAGTTTCCGAGATATGGACTATCGATAATTTACACCTTAGGCTCTGCTTCTAACTTGGGCCCAAATTGTAAAATGGTCTTACCTATTGGCGATTTCGTTCCAATTCACATTCCAAGTAATATTCGGCATGCTAATTACATTGCCGGTTGCCAAATTGCATTATCTCTTATAGTTTCCGAGATATGGACTATCGATAATTTACACCTTAGGCTCTGCTTCTAACTTGGGCCCAAATTGTAAAATGGTCTTATCTATTGGCGATTTCGTTCCAATTCACATTCCAAGTAATATTCGGCATGCTAATTACATTGCCGGTTGCCAAATTGCATTATCTCTTATAGTTTCCGAGATATGGACTATCGATAATTTACACCTTAGGCTCTGCTTCTAACTTGGGCCCAAATCGTAAAATGGTCTTATCTATTGGCGATTTCGTTCCAATTCACACTCCACGTAATATTCGGCATGCTAATTACATTGCCGGTTGCGAAATTGCATTATCTCTTATAGTTTCCGAGATATGGACTATCGATAATTTACACCTTAGGCTCTGCTTCTAACTTGGGCCCAAATTGTAAAATGGTCTTATCTATTGGCGATTTCGTTCCAATTCACATTCCAAGTAATATTCGGCATGCTAATTACATTGCCGGTTGCCAAATTGCATTATCTCTTATAGTTTCCGAGATATGGACTATCGATAATTTACACCTTAGGCTCTGCTTCTAACTTGGGCCCAAATTGTAAAATGGTCTTATCTATTGGCGATTTCGTTCCAATTCACATTCCTAGTAATATTCGGCATGCTAATTACATTGCCGGTTTCCAAATTGCATTATCTCTTATAGTTTCCGAGATATGGACTATCGATAATTTACACCTTAGGCTCTGCTTCTAACTTGGGCCCAAATTGTAAAATGGTCTTATCTATTGGCGATTTCGTCCCAATTCACATTCCAAGTGATATTCGGCATGCTAATTACATTGCCGGTTGCGAAATTGCATTATCTCTTATAGTTTCCGAGATATGGACTATCAATAATTTACACCTTAGGCTCTGCTTCTAACTTGGGCCCAAATTGTAAAATGGTCTTATCTATTGGCGATTTCGTTCTAATTCACATTCCAAGTAATATTCGGCATGCTAATTACATTGCCGGTTGCCAAATTGCATTATCTCTTATAGTTTCCGAGATATGGACTATCGATAATTTACACCTTAGGCTCTGCTTCTAACTTGGGCCCAAATTGTAAAATGGTCTTATCTATTGGCGATTTCGTTCCAATTCACATTCCAAGTAATATTCGGCATGCTAATTACATTGCCGGTTGCCAAATTGCATTATCTCTTATAGTTTCCGAGATATGGACTATCGATAATTTACACCTTAGGCTCTGCTTCTAACTTGGGCCCAAATTGTAAAATGGTCTTATCTATTGGCGATTTCGTTCCAATTCACATTCCAAGTAATATTCGGCATGCTAATTACATTGCCGGTTGCCAAATTGCATTATCTCTTATAGTTTCCGAGATATGGACTATCGATAATTTACACCTTAGGCTCTGCTTCTAACTTGGGCCCAAATTGTAAAATGGTCTTATCTATTGGCGATTTAGTTGCAATTCACATTCCAAGTAATATTCGGCATGCTAATTACATTGCCGGTTGCCAAATTGCATTATCTCTTATAGTTTCCGAGATATGGACTATCGATAATTTACACCTTAGGCTCTGCTTCTAACTTGGGCCCAAATTGTAAAATGGTCTTATCTATTGGCGATTTCGTTCCAATTCACATTCCAAGTAATATTCGGCATGCTAATTACATTGCCGGTTGCCAAATTGCATTATCTCTTATAGTTTCCGAAATATGGACTATCGATAATTTACACCTTAGGCTCTGCTTCTAACTTGGGCCCAAATTGTAAAATGGTCTTATCTATTGGCGATTTCGTTCCAATTCACATTCCAAGTAATATTCGGCATGCTAATTACATTGCCGGTTGCCAAATTGCATTATCTCTTATAGTTTCCGAGATATGGACTATCGATAATTTACACCTTAGGCTTTGCTTCTAACTTGGGCCCAAATTGTAAAATGGTCTTATCTATTGGCGATTTCGTTCCAATTCACACTCCAAGTAATATTCGGCATTCTAATTACATTGCCGGTTGCGAAATTGCATTATCTCTTATAGTTTCCGAGATATGGACTATCGATAATTTACACCTTAGGCTCTGCTTCTAACTTGGGCCCAAATTGTAAAATGGTCTTATCTATTGGCGATTTCGTTCCAATTCACATTATAAGTAATATTCGGCATGCTAATTACATTGGCGGTTGCCAAATTGCATTATCTCTTATAGTTTCCGAGATATGGACTATCGATAATTTACACCTTAGGCTCTGCTTCTAACTTGGGCCCAAATTGCAAAATGGTCTTATCTATTGGCGATTTCGTTCCAATTCACATTCCAAGTAATATTCGGCATGCTAATTACATTGCCGGTTGCCAAATTGCATTATCTCTTATAGTTTCCGAGATATGGACTATCGATAATTTACACCTTAGGCTCTGCTTCTAACTTGGGCCCAAATCGTAAAATGGTCTTATCTATTGGCGATTTCGTTCCAATTCACACTCCAAGTAATATTCAGCATGCTAATTACATTGCCGGTTGCGAAATTGCATTATCTCTTATAGTTTCCGAGATATGGACTATCGATAATTTACACCTTAGGCTCTGCTTCTAACTTGGGCCCAAATTGTAAAATGGTCTTATCTATTGGCGATTTCGTTCCAATTCACATTCCAAGTAATATTCGGCATGCTAATTACATTGCCGGTTGCCAAATTGCATTATCTCTTATAGTTTCCGAGATATGGACTATCGATAATTTACACCTTAGGCTCTGCTTCTAACTTGGGCCCAAATTGTAAAATGGTCTTATCTATTGGCGATTTCGTCCCAATTCACATTCCAAGTGATATTCGGCATGCTAATTACATTGCCGGTTGCGAAATTGCATTATCTCTTATAGTTTCCGAGATATGGACTATCAATAATTTACACCTTAGGCTCTGCTTCTAACTTGGGCCCAAATTGTAAAATGGTCTTATCTATTGGCGATTTCGTTCTAATTCACATTCCAAGTAATATTCGGCATGCTAATTACATTGCCGGTTGCCAAATTGCATTATCTCTTATAGTTTCCGAGATATGGACTATCGATAATTTACACCTTAGGCTCTGCTTCTAACTTGGGCCCAAATTGTAAAATGGTCTTATCTATTGGCGATTTCGTTCCAATTCACATTCCAAGTAATATTCGGCATGCTAATTACATTGCCGGTTGCCAAATTGCATTATCTCTTATAGTTTCCGAGATATGGACTATCGATAATTTACACCTTAGGCTCTGCTTCTAACTTGGGCCCAAATTGTAAAATGGTCTTATCTATTGGCGATTTCGTTCCAATTCACATTCCAAGTAATATTCGGCATGCTAATTACATTGCCGGTTGCCAAATTGCATTATCTCTTATAGTTTCTGAGATATGGACTATCGATAATTTACACCTTAGGCTCTGCTTCTAACTTGGGCCCAAATTGTAAAATGGTCTTATCTATTGGCGATTTAGTTGCAATTCACATTCCAAGTAATATTCGGCATGCTAATTACATTGCCGGTTGCCAAATTGCATTATCTCTTATAGTTTCCGAGATATGGACTATCGATAATTTACACCTTAGGCTCTGCTTCTAACTTGGGCCCAAATTGTAAAATGGTCTTATCTATTGGCGATTTCGTTCCAATTCACACTCCAAGTAATATTCGGCATGCTAATTACATTGCCGGTTGCGAAATTGCATTATCTCTTATAGTTTCCGAGATATGGACTATCGATAATTTACACCTTAGGCTCTGCTTCTAACTTGGGCCCAAATTGTAAAATGGTCTTATCTATTGGCGATTTCGTTCCAATTCACATTATAAGTAATATTCGGCATGCTAATTACATTGGCGGTTGCCAAATTGCATTATCTCTTATAGTTTCCGAGATATGGACTATCGATAATTTACACCTTAGGCTCTGCTTCTAACTTGGGCCCAAATTGCAAAATGGTCTTATCTATTGGCGATTTCGTTCCAATTCACATTCCAAGTAATATTCGGCATGCTAATTACATTGCCGGTTGCCAAATTGCATTATCTCTTATAGTTTCCGAGATATGGACTATCGATAATTTACACCTTAGGCTCTGCTTCTAACTTGGGCCCAAATTGTAAAATGGTCTTATCTATTGGCGATTTCGTTCCAATTCACACTCCAAGTAATATTCGGCATGCTAATTACATTGCCGGTTGCGAAATTGCATTATCTCTTATAGTTTCCGAGATATGGACTATCGATAATTTACACCTTAGGCTCTGCTTCTAACTTGGGCCCAAATTGTAAAATGGTCTTATCTATTGGCGATTTCGTTCCAATTCACATTATAAGTAATATTCGGCATGCTAATTACATTGGCGGTTGCCAAATTGCATTATCTCTTATAGTTTCCGAGATATGGACTATCGATAATTTACACCTTAGGCTCTGCTTCTAACTTGGGCCCAAATTGCAAAATGGTCTTATCTATTGGCGATTTCGTTCCAATTCACATTCCAAGTAATATTCGGCATGCTAATTACATTGCCGGTTGCCAAATTGCATTATCTCTTATAGTTTCCGAGATATGGAATATCGATAATTTACACCTTAGGCTCTGCTTCTAACTTGGGCCCAAATCGTAAAATGGTCTTATCTATTGGCGATTTCGTTCCAATTCACACTCCAAGTAATATTCAGCATGCTAATTACATTGCCGGTTGCGAAATTGCATTATCTCTTATAGTTTCCGAGATATGGACTATCGATAATTTACACCTTAGGCTCTGCTTCTAACTTGGGCCCAAATTGTAAAATGGTCTTATCTATTGGCGATTTCGTTCCAATTCACATTCCAAGTAATATTCGGCATGCTAATTACATTGCCGGTTGCCAAATTGCATTATCTCTTATAGTTTCCGAGATATGGACTATCGATAATTTACACCTTAGGCTCTGCTTCTAACTTGGGCCCAAATTGTAAAATGGTCTTATCTATTGGCGATTTCGTTCCAATTCACATTCCTAGTAATATTCGGCATGCTAATTACATTGCCGGTTTCCAAATTGCATTATCTCTTATAGTTTCCGAGATATGGACTATCGATAATTTACACCTTAGGCTCTGCTTCTAACTTGGGCCCAAATTGTAAAATGGTCTTATCTATTGGCGATTTCGTCCCAATTCACATTCCAAGTGATATTCGGCATGCTAATTACATTGCCGGTTGCGAAATTGCATTATCTCTTATAGTTTCCGAGATATGGACTATCAATAATTTACACCTTAGGCTCTGCTTCTAACTTGGGCCCAAATTGTAAAATGGTCTTATCTATTGGCGATTTCGTTCTAATTCACATTCCAAGTAATATTCGGCATGCTAATTACATTGCCGGTTGCCAAATTGCATTATCTCTTATAGTTTCCGAGATATGGACTATCGATAATTTACACCTTAGGCTCTGCTTCTAACTTGTTCCCAAATTGTAAAATGGTCTTATCTATTGGCGATTTCGTTCCAATTCACATTCCAAGTAATATTCGGCATGCTAATTACATTGCCGGTTGCCAAATTGCATTATCTCTTATAGTTTCCGAGATATGGACTATCGATAATTTACACCTTAGGCTCTGCTTCTAACTTGGGCCCAAATTGTAAAATGGTCTTATCTATTGGCGATTTCGTTCCAATTCACATTCCAAGTAATATTCGGCATGCTAATTACATTGCCGGTTGCCAAATTGCATTATCTCTTATAGTTTCCGAAATATGGACTATCGATAATTTACACCTTAGGCTCTGCTTCTAACTTGGGCCCAAATTGTAAAATGGTCTTATCTATTGGCGATTTCGTTCCAATTCACATTCCAAGTAATATTCGGCATGCTAATTACATTGCCGGTTGCCAAATTGCATTATCTCTTATAGTTTCCGAGATATGGACTATCGATTATTTACACCTTAGGCTCTGCTTCTAACTTGGACCCAAATTGTAAAATGGTCTTATCTATTGGCGATTTCGTTCCAATTCACACTCCAAGTAATATTCGGCATGCTAATTACATTGCCGGTTGCGAAATTGCATTATCTCTTATAGTTTCCGAGATATGGACTATCGATAATTTACACCTTAGGCTCTGCTTCTAACTTGGGCCCAAATTGTAAAATGGTCTTATCTATTGGCGATTTCGTTCCAATTCACATTATAAGTAATATTCGGCATGCTAATTACATTGGCGGTTGCCAAATTGCATTATCTCTTATAGTTTCCGAGATATGGACTATCGATAATTTACACTTTAGGCTCTGCTTCTAACTTGGGCCCAAATTGCAAAATGGTCTTATCTATTGGCGATTTCGTTCCAATTCACATTCCAAGTAATATTCGGCATGCTAATTACATTGCCGGTTGCCAAATTGAATTATCTCTTATAGTTTCCGAGATATGGACTATCGATAATTTACACCTTAGGCTCTGCTTCTAACTTGGGCCCAAATTGTAAAATGGTCTTATCTATTGGCGATTTCGTTCCAATTCACATTCCAAGTAATATTGGGCATGCTAATTACATTGCCGGTTGCCAAATTGCATTATCTCTTATAGTTTCCGAGATATGGACTATCGATAATTTACACCATAGGCTCTGCTTCTAACTTGGGCCCAAATTGTAAAATGGTCTTACCTATTGGCGATTTCGTTCCAATTCACATTCCAAGTAATATTCGGCATGCTAATTACATTGCCGGTTGCCAAATTGCATTATCTCTTATAGTTTCCGAGATATGGACTATCGATAATTTACACCTTAGGCTCTGCTTCTAACTTGGGCCCAAATTGTAAAATGGTCTTATCTATTGGCGATTTCGTTCCAATTCACATTCCAAGTAATATTCGGCATGCTAATTACATTGCCGGTTGCCAAATTGCATTATCTCTTATAGTTTCCGAAATATGGACTATCGATAATTTACACCTTAGGCTCTGCTTCTAACTTGGGCCCAAATTGTAAAATGGTCTTATCTATTGGCGATTTCGTTCCAATTCACATTCCAAGTAATATTCGGCATGCTAATTACATTGCCGGTTGCCAAATTGCATTATCTCTTATAGTTTCCGAGATATGGACTATCGATTATTTACACCTTAGGCTCTGCTTCTAACTTGGACCCAAATTGTAAAATGGTCTTATCTATTGGCGATTTCGTTCCAATTCACACTCCAAGTAATATTCGGCATGCTAATTACATTGCCGGTTGCGAAATTGCATTATCTCTTATAGTTTCCGAGATATGGACTATCGATAATTTACACCTTAGGCTCTGCTTCTAACTTGGGCCCAAATTGTAAAATGGTCTTATCTATTGGCGATTTCGTTCCAATTCACATTATAAGTAATATTCGGCATGCTAATTACATTGGCGGTTGCCAAATTGCATTATCTCTTATAGTTTCCGAGATATGGACTATCGATAATTTACACTTTAGGCTCTGCTTCTAACTTGGGCCCAAATTGCAAAATGGTCTTATCTATTGGCGATTTCGTTCCAATTCACATTCCAAGTAATATTCGGCATGCTAATTACATTGCCGGTTGCCAAATTGAATTATCTCTTATAGTTTCCGAGATATGGACTATCGATAATTTACACCTTAGGCTCTGCTTCTAACTTGGGCCCAAATTGTAAAATGGTCTTATCTATTGGCGATTTCGTTCCAATTCACATTCCAAGTAATATTGGGCATGCTAATTACATTGCCGGTTGCCAAATTGCATTATCTCTTATAGTTTCCGAGATATGGACTATCGATAATTTACACCATAGGCTCTGCTTCTAACTTGGGCCCAAATTGTAAAATGGTCTTACCTATTGGCGATTTCGTTCCAATTCACATTCCAAGTAATATTCGGCATGCTAATTACATTGCCGGTTGCCAAATTGCATTATCTCTTATAGTTTCCGAAATATGGACTATCGATAATTTACACCTTAGGCTCTGCTTCTAACTTGGGCCCAAATTGTAAAATGGTCTTATCTATTGGCGATTTCGTTCCAATTCACATTCCAAGTAATATTCGGCATGCTAATTACATTGCCGGTTGCCAAATTGCATTATCTCTTATAGTTTCCGAGATATGGACTATCGATAATTTACACCTTAGGCTCTGCTTCTAACTTGGGCCCAAATTGTAAAATGGTCTTATCTATTGGCGATTTCGTTCCAATTCACACTCCAAGTAATATTCGGCATGCTAATTACATTGCCGGTTGCGAAATTGCATTATCTCTTATAGTTTCCGAGATATGGACTATCGATAATTTACACCTTAGGCTCTGCTTCTAACTTGGGCCCAAATTGTAAAATGGTCTTATCTATTGGCGATTTCGTTCCAATTCACATTATAAGTAATATTCGGCATGCTAATTACATTGGCGGTTGCCAAATTGCATTATCTCTTATAGTTTCCGAGATATGGACTATCGATAATTTACACTTTAGGCTCTGCTTCTAACTTGGGCCCAAATTGCAAAATGGTCTTATCTATTGGCGATTTCGTTCCAATTCACATTCCAAGTAATATTCGGCATGCTAATTACATTGCCGGTTGCCAAATTGAATTATCTCTTATAGTTTCCGAGATATGGACTATCGATAATTTACACCTTAGGCTCTGCTTCTAACTTGGGCCCAAATTGTAAAATGGTCTTATCTATTGGCGATTTCGTTCCAATTCACATTCCAAGTAATATTGGGCATGCTAATTACATTGCCGGTTGCCAAATTGCATTATCTCTTATAGTTTCCGAGATATGGACTATCGATAATTTACACCATAGGCTCTGCTTCTAACTTGGGCCCAAATTGTAAAATGGTCTTACCTATTGGCGATTTCGTTCCAATTCACATTCCAAGTAATATTCGGCATGCTAATTACATTGCCGGTTGCCAAATTGCATTATCTCTTATAGTTTCCGAGATATGGACTATCGATAATTTACACCTTAGGCTCTGCTTCTAACTTGGGCCCAAATTGTAAAATGGTCTTATCTATTGGCGATTTCGTTCCAATTCACATTCCAATTAATATTCGGCATGCTAATTACATTGCCGGTTGCCAAATTGCATTATCGCTTATAGTTTCCGAGATATGGACTATCGATAATTTACACCTTAGGCTCTGCTTCTAACTTGGGCCCAAATTGTAAAATGGTTTTACCTATTGGCGATTTCGTTCCAATTCACATTCCAAGTAATATTCGGCATGCTAATTACATTGCCGGTTGCCAAATTGCATTATCTCTTATATTTTCCGAGATATGGACTATCGATAATTTACACCTTAGGCTCTGCTTCTAACTTGGGCCCAAATTGTAAAATGGTCTTATCTATTGGCGATTTCGTTCCAATTCACATTCCAAGTAATATTCGGCATGCTAATTACATTGCCGGTTGCCAAATTGCATTATCTCTTATAGTTTCCGAGATATGGACTATCGATAATTTACACCTTAGGCTCTGCTTCTAACTTGGGCCCAAATTGTAAAATGGTCTTATCTATTGGCGATTTCGTCCCAATTCACATTCCAAGTGATATTCGACATGCTAATTACATTGCCGGTTGCGAAATTGCATTATCTCTTATAGTTTCCGAGATATGGACTATCAATAATTTACACCTTAGGCTCTGCTTCTAACTTGGGCCCAAATTGTAAAATGGTCTTATCTATTTTCGATTTCGTTCCAATTCACATTCCAAGTAATATTCGGCATGCTAATTACATTGCCGGTTGCCAAATTGCATTATCTCTTATAGTTTCCGAGATATGGACTATCGATAATTTACACATTAGGCTCTGCTTCTAACTTGGGCCCAAATTGTAAAATGGCCTTATCTATTGGCGATTTCGTTCCAATTCACATTCCAAGTAATATTCGGCATGCTAATTACATTGCCGGTTGCCAAATTGCATTATCTCTTATAGTTTCCGAGATATGGACTATCGATAATTTACACCTTAGGCTCTGCTTCTAACTTGGGCCCAAATTGTAAAATGGTCTTATCTATAGGCGATTTCGTTCCAATTCACACTCCTAGTAATATTCGGCATGCTAATTACATTGCCGGTTGCGAAATTGCATTATCTCTTATAGTTTCAGAGATATGGACTATCGATAATTTACACCTTAGGCTCTGCTTCTAACTTGGGCCCAAATTGTAAAATGGTCTTATCTATTGGCAATTTCGTTCCAATTCACATTCCAAGTAATATTCGGCATGCTAATTACATTGCCGGTTGCCAAATTGCATTATCTCTTATAGTTTCCGAGATATGGACTATCGATAATTTACACCTTAGGCTCTGCTTCTAACTTGGGCCCAAATTGTAAAATGGTCTTATCTATTGGCGATTTCGTTCCAATTCACATTCCAAGTAATATTCGGCATGCTAATTACATTGCCGGTTGCCAAATTGCATTAACTCTTATAGTTTCCGAGATATGGACTATCGATAATTTACACCTTAGGCTCTGCTTCTAACTTGGGCCCAAATTGTAAAATGGTCTTATCTATTGGCGATTTCGTTCCAATTCACATTCCAAGTAATATTCGGCATGCTAATTACATTGCCGGTTGCCAAATTGCATTATCTCTTATAGTTTCCGAGATATGGACTATCGATAATTTACACCATAGGCTCTGCTTCTAACTTGGGCCCAAATTGTAAAATGGCCTTATCTATTGGCGATTTCGTTCCAATTCACATTCCAAGTAATATTCGGCATGCTAATTACATTGCCGGTTGCCAAATTGCATTATCTCTTATAGTTTCCGAGTTATGGACTATCGATAATTTACACCTTAGGCTCTGCTTCTAACTTGGGCCCAAATTGCAAAATGGTCTTATCTATTGGCGATTTCGTTCCAATTCACATTCCAAGTAATATTCGGCATGCTAATTACATTGCCGGTTGCCAAATTGCATTATCTCTTATAGTTTCCGAGATATGGACTATCGATAATTTACACCTTAGGCTCTGCTTCTAACTTGGGCCCAAATTGTAAAATGGTCTTATCTATTGGCGATTTCGTTCCAATTCACATTCCAAGTAATATTCGGCATGCTAATTACATTGCCGGTTGCCAAATTGAATTATCTCTTATAGTTTCCGAGATATGGACTATCGATAATTTACACCTTAGGCTCTGCTTCTAACTTGGGCCCAAATTGTAAAATGGTCTTACCTATTGGCGATTTCGTTCCAATTCACATTCCAAGTAATATTCGGCATGCTAATTACATTGCCGGTTGCCAGATTGCATTATCTCTTATAGTTTCCGAGATATGGACTATCGATAAATTACACCTTAGGCTCTGCTTCGAACTTGGGCCCAAATTGTAAAATGGTCTTATCTATTGGCGATTTCGTCCCAATTCACATTCCAAGTGATATTCGGCATGCTAATTACATTGCCGGTTGCGAAATTGCATTATCTCTTATAGTTTCCGAGATATGGACTATCAATAATTTACACCTTAGGCTCTGCTTCTAACTTGGGCCCAAATTGTAAAATGGTCTTATCTATTGGCGATTTCGTTCCAATTCATATTCCAAGTAATATTCGGCATGCTAATTACATTGCCGGTTGCCAAATTGCATTATCTCTTATAGTTCCCGAGATATGGACTATCGATAATTTACACCTTAGGCTCTGCTTCTAACTTGGGCCCAAATTGTAAAATGGTCTTATCTATTGGCGATTTAGTTGCAATTCACATTCCAAGTAATATTCCGCATGCTAATTACATTGCCGGTTGCCAAATTGCATTATCTCTTATAGTTTCCGAGATATGGACTATCGATAATTTACACCTTAGGCTCTGCTTCTAACTTGGGCCCAAATTGTAAAATGGTCTTATCTATTGGCGATTTCGTTCCAATTCACATTCCAAGTAATATTCGGCATGCTAATTACATTGCCGGTTGCCAAATTGCATTATCTCTTATAGTTTCCGAGGTATGGACTATCGATAATTTACACCTTAGGCTCTGCTTCTAACTTGGGCCCAAATTGTAAAATGGTCTTATCTATTGGCGATTTCGTCCCAATTCACATTCCAAGTAATATTCGGCATGCTAATTACATTGCCGGTTGCCAAATTGCATTATCTCTTATAGTTTCCGAGATATGGACTATCGATAATTTACACCTTAGGCTCTGCTTCTAACTTGGGCCCAAATTGTAAAATGGTCTTATCTATTAGCGATTTCGTTCCAATTCACATTCCAAGTAATATTCGGCATGCTAATTACATTGCCGGTTGCCAAATTGCATTATCTCTTATAGTTTCCGAGATATGGACTATCTATAATTTACACCTTAGGCTCTGCTTCTAACTTGGGCCCAAATTGTAAAATGGTCTTATCTATTGGCGATTTCGTTCTAAATCACATTCCAAGTAATATTCGGCATGCTAATTACATTGCCGGTTGCCAAATTGCATTATCTCTTATAGTTTCCGAGATATGGACTATCGATAATTTACACCTTAGGCTCTGCTTCTAACTTGGGCCCAAATTGTAAAATGGTCTTATCTATTAGCGATTTCGTTCCAATTCACATTCCAAGTAATATTCGGCATGCTAATTACATTGCCGGTTGCCAAATTGCATTATCTCTTATAGTTTCCGAGATATGGACTATCGATAATTTACACCTTAGGCTCTGCTTCTAACTTGGGCCCAAATTGTAAAATGGTCTTATCTATTGGCGATTTCGTCCCAATTCACATTCCAAGTAATATTCGGCATGCTAATTACATTGCCGGTTGCCAAATTGCATTATCTCTTATAGTTTCCGAGATATGGACTATCGATAATTTACACCTTAGGCTCTGCTTCTAACTTGGGCCCAAATTGTAAAATGGTCTTATCTATTGGCGATTTCGTGCCAATTCACATTCCAAGTGATATTCGGCATGCTAATTACATTGCCGGTTGCGAAATTGCATTATCTCTTATAGTTTCCGGGATATGGACTATCGATAATTTACATCTTAGGCTCTGCTTCTAACTTGGGTCCAAATTGTAAAATGGTCTTATCTATTGGCGATTTCGTTCCAACTCACATTCCAAGAAATATTCGGCATGCTAATTACATTGCCGGTTGCCAAATTGCATTATCTCTTATAGTTTCCGAGATTTGGACTATCGATTATTTACACCTTAGGCTCTGCTTCTAACTTGGGCCCAAATTGTAAAATGGTCTTATCTATTGGCGATTTCGTTCCAATTCACACTCCAAGTAATATTCGGCATGCTAATTACATTGCCGGTTGCCAAATTGCATTATCTCTTATAGTTTCCGAGATATGGACTATCGATAATTTACACCTTAGGCTCTGCTTCTAACTTGGGCCCAAATTGTAAAATGGTCTTATCTATTGGCGATTTCGTTCCAATTCACATTCCAAGTAATATTCGGCATGCTAATTACATTGCCGGTTGCCAAATTGCATTATCTCTTATAGTTTCCGAGATATGGACTATCGATAATTTACACCTTAGGCTCTGCTTCTAACTTGGGCCCAAATTGTAAAAGGTCTTATCTATTGGCGATTTCGTTCCAACTCACATTCCAAGAAATATTCGGCATGCTAATTACATTGCCGGTTGCCAAATTGCATTATCTCTTATAGTTTCCGAGATATGGACTATCGATAATTTACACCTTAGGCTCTGCTTCTAACTTGGGCCCAAATTGTAAAATGGTCTTATCTATTAGCGATTTCGTTCCAATTCACATTCCAAGTAATATTCGGCATGCTAATTACATTGCCGGTTGCCAAATTGCATTATCTCTTATAGTTTCCGAGATATGGACTATCGATAATTTACACCTTAGGCTCTGCTTCTAACTTGGGCCCAAATTGTAAAATGGTCTTATCTATTGGCGATTTCGTCCCAATTCACATTCCAAGTAATATTCGGCATGCTAATTACATTGCCGGTTGCCAAATTGCATTATCTCTTATAGTTTCCGAGATATGGACTATCGATAATTTACACCTTAGGCTCTGCTTCTAACTTGGGCCCAAATTGTAAAATGGTCTTATCTATTGGCGATTTCGTCCCAATTCACATTCCAAGTGATATTCGGCATGCTAATTACATTGCCGGTTGCGAAATTGCATTATCTCTTATAGTTTCCGAGATATGGACTATCAATAATTTACATCTTAGGCTCTGCTTCTAACTTGGGTCCAAATTGTAAAATGGTCTTATCTATTGGCGATTTCGTTCCAACTCACATTCCAAGAAATATTCGGCATGCTAATTACATTGCCGGTTGCCAAATTGCATTATCTCTTATAGTTTCCGAGATTTGGACTATCGATTATTTACACCTTAGGCTCTGCTTCTAACTTGGGCCCAAATTGTAAAATGGTCTTATCTATTGGCGATTTCGTTCCAATTCACACTCCAAGTAATATTCGGCATGCTAATTACATTGCCGGTTGCCAAATTGCATTATCTCTTATAGTTTCCGAGATATGGACTATCGATAATTTACACCTTAGGCTCTGCTTCTAACTTGGGCCCAAATTGTAAAATGGTCTTATCTATTGGCGATTTCGTTCCAATTCACATTCCAAGTAATATTCGGCATGCTAATTACATTGCCGGTTGCCAAATTGCATTATCTCTTATAG
The DNA here is from genome assembly GCF_030347505.1 of Rhynchophorus ferrugineus. Taxonomy (NCBI): domain Eukaryota; kingdom Metazoa; phylum Arthropoda; class Insecta; order Coleoptera; family Curculionidae; genus Rhynchophorus; species Rhynchophorus ferrugineus. The sequence goes on along the minus strand of NW_027472723.1, from coordinate 48,960 downwards.
TTTCCGAGATATGGACTATCGATAATTTACACCTTAGGCTCTGCTTCTAACTTGGGCCCAAATTGTAAAAGGTCTTATCTATTGGCGATTTCGTTCCAACTCACATTCCAAGAAATATTCGGCATGCTAATTACATTGCCGGTTGCCAAATTGCATTATCTCTTATAGTTTCCGAGATTTGGACTATCGATAATTTACACCTTAGGCTCTGCTTCTAACTTGGGCCCAAATTGTAAAATGGTCTTATCTATTGGCGATTTCGTTCCAATTCACATTCCAAGTAATATTCGGCATGCTAATTACATTGCCGGTTGCCAAATTGCATTATCTCTTATAGTTTCCGAGATATGGACTATCGATAATTTACACCTTAGGCTCTGCTTCTAACTTGGGCCCAAATTGTAAAATGGTCTTATCTATTGGCGATTTCGTTCCAATTCACACTCCAAGTAATATTCGGCATGCTAATTACATTGCCGGTTGCGAAATTGCATTATCTCTTATAGTTTCCGAGATATGGACTATCTATAATTTACACCTTAGGCTCTGCTTCTAACTTGGGCCCAAATTGTAAAATGGTCTTATCTATTGGCGATTTCATTCCAATTCACATTCCAAGTAATATTCGGCATGCTAATTACATTGCCGGTTGCCAAATTGCATTATCTCTTATAGTTTCCGAGATATGGACCATCGATAATTTACACCTTAGGCTCTGCTTCTAACTTGCTCCCAAATTGTAAAATGGTCTTATCTATTGGCGATTTCGTTCCAATTCACATTCCAAGTAATATTCGGCATGCTAATTACATTGCCGGTTGCCAAATTGCATTATCTCTTATAGTTTCCGAGATATGGACTATCAATAATTTACACCTTAGGCTCTGCTTCTAACTTGGGCCCAAATTGTAAAATGGTCTTATCTATTGGCGATTTCGTTCCAATTCACACTCCAAGTAATATTCGGCATGCTAATTACATTGCCGGTTGCCAAATTGCATTATCTCTTATAGTTTCCGAGATATGGACTATCGATAATTTACACCTTAGGCTCTGCTTCTAACTTGGGCCCAAATTGTAAAATGGTCTTATCTATTGGCGATTTCGTTCCAATTCACATTCCAAGTAATATTCGGCATGCTAATTACATTGCCGTTTGCCAAATTGCATTATCTCTTATAGTTTCCGAGATATGGACTATCGATAATTTACACCTTAGGCTCTGCTTCTAACTTGGGCCCAAATTGTAAAATGGTCTTATCTATTGGCGATTTCGTTCCAATTCACATTCCAAGTAATATTCGGCATGCTAATTACATTGCCGGTTGCCAAATTGCATTATCTCTTATAGTTTCCGAGATATGGACTATCGATAATTTACACCATAGGCTCTGCTTCTAACTTGGGCCCAAATTGTAAAATGGTCTTATCTATTGGCGATTTCGTTCCAATTCACATTCCAAGTAATATTCGGCATGCTAATTACATTGCCGGTTGCCAAATTGCATTATCTCTTATAGTTTCCGAGATATGGACCATCGATAATTTACACCTTAGGCTCTGCTTCTAACTTGCTCCCAAATTGTAAAATGGTCTTATCTATTGGCGATTTCGTTCCAATTCACATTCCAAGTAATATTCGGCATGCTAATTACATTGCCGGTTGCCAAATTGCATTATCTCTTATAATTTCCGAGATATGGACTATCGATAATTTACACCTTAGGCTCTGCTTCTAACTTGGGCCCAAATTGTAAAATGGTCTTATCTATTGGCGATTTCGTTCCAATTCACATTCCAAGTAATATTCGGCATGCTAATTACATTGCCGGTTGCCAAATTGAATTATCTCTTATAGTTTCCGAGATATGGACTATCGATAATTTACACCTTAGGCTCTGCTTCTAACTTGGGCCCAAATTGTAAAATGGTCTTATCTATTGGCGATTTCGTTCCAATTCACATTCCAAGTAATATTGGGCATGCTAATTACATTGCCGGTTGCCAAATTGCATTATCTCTTATAGTTTCCGAGATATGGACTATCGATAATTTACACCATAGGCTCTGCTTCTAACTTGGGCCCAAATTGTAAAATGGTCTTATCTATTGGCGATTTCGTTCCAATTCACATTCCAAGTAATATTCGGCATGCTAATTACATTGCCGGTTGCCAAATTGCATTATCTCTTATAGTTTCCGAGATATGGACTATCGATAATTTACACCTTAGGCTCTGCTTCTAACTTGCTCCGAAATTGTAAAATGGTCTTATCTATTGGCGATTTCGTTCCAATTCACATTCCAAATAATATTCGGCATGCTAATTACATTGCCGGTTGCCAAATTGCATTATCTCTTATAGTTTCCGAGATATGGACTATCGATAATTTACACCTTAGGCTCTGCTTCTAACTTGGGCCCAAATTGTAAAATGGTCTTACCTATTGGCGATTTCGTTCCAATTCACATTCCAAGTAATATTCGGCATGCTAATTACATTGCCGGTTGCCAAATTGCATTATCTCTTATAGTTTCCGAGATATGGACTATCGATAATTTACACCTTAGGCTCTGCTTCTAACTTGGGCCCAAATTGTAAAATGGTCTTATCTATTGGCGATTTCGTTCCAATTCACATTCCAAGTAATATTCGGCATGCTAATTACATTGCCGGTTGCCAAATTGCATTATCTCTTATAGTTTCCGAGATATGGACTATCGATAATTTACACCTTAGGCTCTGCTTCTAACTTGGGCCCAAATTGTAAAATGGTCTTATCTATTGGCGATTTCGTCCCAATTCACATTCCAAGTGATATTCGGCATGCTAATTACATTGCCGGTTGCGAAATTGCATTATCTCTTATAGTTTCCGAGATATGGACTATCAAAAATTTACACCTTAGGCTCTGCTTCTAACTTGGGTCCAAATTGTAAAATGGTCTTATCTATTGGCGATTTCGTTCTAAATCACATTCCAAGTAATATTCGGCATGCTAATTACATTGCCGGTTGCCAAATTGCATTATCTCTTATAGTTTCCGAGATATGGACTATCGATAATTTACACCTTAGGCTCTGCTTCTAACTTGGGCCCAAATTGTAAAATGGTCTTATCTATTGGCGATTTCGTTCCAATTCACATTCCAAGTAATATTCGGCATGCTAATTACATTGCCGGTTGCCAAATTGCATTATCTCTTATAGTTTCCGAGATATGGACTATCGATAATTTACACCTTAGGCTCTGCTTCTAACTTGGGCCCAAATTGTAAAATGGTCTTATCTATTGGCGATTTCGTCCCAATTCACATTCCAAGTAATATTCGGCATGCTAATTACATTGCCGGTTGCCAAATTGCATTATCTCTTATAGTTTCCGAGATATGGACTATCGATAATTTACACCTTAGGCTCTGCTTCTAACTTGGGCCCAAATTGTAAAATGGTCTTATCTATTGGCGATTTCGTCCCAATTCACATTCCAAGTGATATTCGGCATGCTAATTACATTGCCGGTTGCGAAATTGCATTATCTCTTATAGTTTCCGAGATATGGACTATCAATAATTTACATCTTAGGCTCTGCTTCTAACTTGGGTCCAAATTGTAAAATGGTCTTATCTATTGGCGATTTCGTTCCAACTCACATTCCAAGAAATATTCGGCATGCTAATTACATTGCCGGTTGCCAAATTGCATTATCTCTTATAGTTTCCGAGATTTGGACTATCGATTATTTACACCTTAGGCTCTGCTTCTAACTTGGGCCCAAATTGTAAAATGGTCTTATCTATTGGCGATTTCGTTCCAATTCACACTCCAAGTAATATTCGGCATGCTAATTACATTGCCGGTTGCCAAATTGCATTATCTCTTATAGTTTCCGAGATATGGACTATCGATAATTTACACCTTAGGCTCTGCTTCTAACTTGGGCCCAAATTGTAAAATGGTCTTATCTATTGGCGATTTCGTTCCAATTCACATTCCAAGTAATATTCGGCATGCTAATTACATTGCCGGTTGCCAAATTGCATTATCTCTTATAGTTTCCGAGATATGGACTATCGATAATTTACACCTTAGGCTCTGCTTCTAACTTGGGCCCAAATTGTAAAAGGTCTTATCTATTGGCGATTTCGTTCCAACTCACATTCCAAGAAATATTCGGCATGCTAATTACATTGCCGGTTGCCAAATTGCATTATCTCTTATAGTTTCCGAGATTTGGACTATCGATAATTTACACCTTAGGCTCTGCTTCTAACTTGGGCCCAAATTGTAAAATGGTCTTATCTATTGGCGATTTCGTTCCAATTCACATTCCAAGTAATATTCGGCATGCTAATTACATTGCCGGTTGCCAAATTGCATTATCTCTTATAGTTTCCGAGATATGGACTATCGATAATTTACACCTTAGGCTCTGCTTCTAACTTGGGCCCAAATTGTAAAATGGTCTTATCTATTGGCGATTTCGTTCCAATTCACATTCCAAGTAATATTCGGCATGCTAATTACATTGCCGGTTGCCAAATTGCATTATCTCTTATAGTTTCCGAGATATGGACTATCAAAAATTTACACCTTAGGCTCTGCTTCTAACTTGGGTCCAAATTGTAAAATGGTCTTATCTATTGGCGATTTCGTTCCAAATCACATTCCAAGTAATATTCGGCATGCTAATTACATTGCCGGTTGCCAAATTGCATTATCTCTTATAGTTTCCGAGATATGGACTATCGATAATTTACACCTTAGGCTCTGCTTCTAACTTGGGCCCAAATTGTAAAATGGTCTTATCTATTGGCGATTTCATTCCAATTCACATTCCAAGTAATGTTCGGCATGCTAATTACATTGCCGGTTGCCAAATTGCATTATCTCTTATAGTTTCCGAGATATGGACTATCGATAATTTACACCTTAGGCTCTGCTTCTAACTTGGGCCCAAATTGTAAAATGGTCTTATCTATTGGCGATTTCGTTCCAATTCACATTCCAAGTAATATTCGGCATGCTAATTACATTGCCGGTTGCCAAATTGTATTATCTCTTATAGTTTCCGAGATATGGACTATCGATAATTTACACCTTAGGCTCTGCTTCTAACTTGGGCCCAAATTGTAAAATGGTCTTATCTATTGGCGATTTCGTCCCAATTCACATTCCAAGTGATATTCGGCATGCTAATTACATTGCCGGTTGCGAAATTGCATTATCTCTTATAGTTTCCGAGATATGGACTATCAATAATTTACATCTTAGGCTCTGCTTCTAACTTGGGTCCAAATTGTAAAATGGTCTTATCTATTGGCGATTTCGTTCCAACTCACATTCCAAGAAATATTCGGCATGCTAATTACATTGCCGGTTGTCAAATTGCATTATCTCTTATAGTTTCCGAGATTTGGACTATCGATAATTTACACCTTAGGCTCTGCTTCTAACTTGGGCCCAAATTGTAAAATGGTCTTATCTATTGGCGATTTCGTTCCAATTCACACTCCAAGTAATATTCGGCATGCTAATTACATTGCCGGTTGCCAAATTGCATTATCTCTTATAGTTTCCGAGATATGGACTATCGATAATTTACACCTTAGGCTCTGCTTCTAACTTGGGCCCAAATTGTAAAATGGTCTTCTCTATTGGCGATTTCGTTCCAATTCACATTCCAAGTAATATTCGGCATGCTAATTACATTGCCGGTTGCCAAATTGCATTATCTCTTATAGTTTCCGAGATATGGACTATCGATAATTTACACCTTAGGCCCTGCTTCTAACTTGGGCCCAAATTGTAAAATGGTCTTCTCTATTGGCGATTTCGTTCCAATTCACATTCCAAGTAATATTCGGCATGCTAATTACATTGCCGGTTGCCAAATTGCATTATCTCTTATAGTTTCCGAGATATGGACTATCGATAATTTACACCTTAGGCTCTGCTTCTAACTTGGGCCCAAATTGTAAAATGGTCTTATCTATTGGCGATTTCGTTCCAATTCACATTCCAAGTAATATTCGGCATGCTAATTACATTGCCGGTTGCCAAATTGCATTATCTCTTATAGTTTCCGAGATATGGACTATCGATAATTTACACCATAGGCTCTGCTTCTAACTTGGGCCCAAATTGTAAAATGGTCTTATCTATTGGAGATTTCGTTCCAATTCACATTCCAAGTAATATTCGGCATGCTAATTACATTGCCGGTTGCCAAATTGCATTATCTCTTATAGTTTCCGAGATATGGACCATCGATAATTTACACCTTAGGCTCTGCTTCTAACTTGGGCCCAAATTGTAAAATGGTCTTATCTATTGGCGATTTCGTTCCAATTCACATTCCAAGTAATATTCGGCATGCTAATTACATTGCCGGTTGCCAAATTGCATTATCTCTTATAGTTTCCGAGATATGGACTATCGATAATTTACACCTTAGGCTCTGCTTCTAACTTGGGCCCAAATTGTAAAATGGACTTATCTATTGGCGATTTCGTTCCAATTCACATTCCAAGTAATATTTGGCATGCTAATTACATTGCCGGTTGCCAAATTGCATTATCTCTTATAGTTTCCGATATATGGACTATCGATAATTTACACCTTAGGCTCTGCTTCTAACTTGGGTCCAAATTGTAAAATGGTCTTATCTATTGGCGATTTCGTTCCAATTCACATTCCAAGTAATATTCGGCATGCTAATTACATTGCCGGTTGCCAAATTGCATTATCTCTTATAGTTTCCGAGATATGGACTATCGATAATTTACACCTTAGGCTCTGCTTCTAACTTGGGCCCAAATTGTAAAATGGTCTTATCTATTGGCGATTTCGTTCCAATTCACATTCCAAGTAATATTCGGCATGCTAATTACATTGCCGGTTGCCAAATTGCATTATCTCTTATAGTTTCCGAGATATGGACTATCGATAATTTACACCTTAGGCTCTGCTTCTAACTTGGGCCCAAATTGTAAAATGGTCTTATCTATTGGCGATTTCGTTCCAATTCACATTCCAAGTAATATTCGGCATGCTAATTACATTGCCGGTTGCCAAATTGCATTATCTCTTATAGTTTCCGAGATATGGACTATCAATAATTTACACCTTAGGCTGTGCTTCTAACTTGGGCCCAAATTGTAAAATGGTCTTATCTATTGGCGATATCGTTCCAATTCACATTCCAAGTAATATTCAGCATGCTAATTACATTGCCGGTTGCCAAATTGCATTATCTCTTATAGTTTCCGAGATATGGACTATCGATAATTTACACCTTAGGCTCTGCTTCTAACTTGGGCCCAAATTGTAAAATGGCCTTATCTATTGGCGATTTCGTCCCAATTCACATTCCAAGTAATATTCGGCATGCTAATTACATTGCCGGTTGCGAAATTGCATTATCTCTTATAGTTTCAGAGATATGGACTATCGATAATTTACACCTTAGGCTCTGCTTCTAACTTGGGCCCAAATTGTAAAATGGTCTTATCTATTGGCAATTTCGTTCCAATTCACATTCCAAGTAATATTCGGCATGCTAATTACATTGCCGGTTGCCAAATTGCATTATCTCTTATAGTTTCCGAGATATGGACTATCGATAATTTACACCTTAGGCTCTGCTTCTAACTTGGGCCCAAATTGTAAAATGGTCTTATCTATTGGCGATTTCGTTCCAATTCACATTCCAAGTAATATTCGGCATGCTAATTACATTGCCGGTTGCCAAATTGCATTAACTCTTATAGTTTCCGAGATATGGACTATCGATAATTTACACCTTAGGCTCTGCTTCTAACTTGGGCCCAAATTGTAAAATGGTCTTATCTATTGGCGATTTCGTTCCAATTCACATTCCAAGTAATATTCGGCATGCTAATTACATTGCCGGTTGCCAAATTGCATTATCTCTTATAGTTTCCGAGATATGGACTATCGATAATTTACACCATAGGCTCTGCTTCTAACTTGGGCCCAAATTGTAAAATGGTCTTATCTATTGGCGATTTCGTTCCAATTCACATTCCAAGTAATATTCGGCATGCTAATTACATTGCCGGTTGCCAAATTGCATTATCTCTTATAGTTTCCGAGATATGGACTATCGATAATTTACACCTTAGGCTCTGCTTCTAACTTGGGCCCAAATTGTAAAATGGTCTTATCTATTGGCGATTTCGTTCCAATTCCCATTCCAAGTAATATTCGGCATGCTAATTACATTGCCGGTTGCCAAATTGCATTATCTCTTATAGTTTCCGAGATATGGACTATCGATAATTTACACCTTAGGCTCTGCTTCTAACTTGGGCCCAAATTGTAAAATGGTCTTATCTATTGGCGATTTCGTTCCAATTCACATTCCAAGTAATATTCGGCATGCTAATTACATTGCCGGTTGCCAAATTGCATTATCTCTTATAGTTTCCGAGATATGGACTATCGATAATTTACACCTTAGGCTCTGCTTCTAACTTGGGCCCAAATTGTAAAATGGTCTTATCTATTGGCGATATCGTTCCAATTCACATTCCAAGTAATATTCAGCATGCTAATTACATTGCCGGTTGCCAAATTGCATTATCTCTTATAGTTTCCGAGATATGGACTATCGATAATTTACACCTTAGGCTCTGCTTCTAACTTGGGCCCAAATTGTAAAATGGCCTTATCTATTGGCGATTTCGTCCCAATTCACATTCCAAGTAATATTCGGCATGCTAATTACATTGCCGGTTGCGAAATTGCATTATCTCTTATAGTTTCCGAGATATGGACTATCGATAATTTACACCTTAGGCTCTGCTTCTAACTTGGGCCCAAATTGTAAAATGGTCTTATCTATTGGCGATTTCGTTCCAATTCACATTCCAAGTAATATTCGGCATGCTAATTACATTGCCGGTTGCCAAATTGCATTAACTCTTATAGTTTCCGAGATATGGACTATCGATAATTTACACCTTAGGCTCTGCTTCTAACTTGGGCCCAAATTGTAAAATGGTCTTATCTATTGGCGATTTCGTTCCAATTCACATTCCAAGTAATATTCGGCATGCTAATTACATTGCCGGTTGCCAAATTGCATTATCTCTTATAGTTTCCGAGATATGGACTATCGATAATTTACACCATAGGCTCTGCTTCTAACTTGGGCCCAAATTGTAAAATGGTCTTATCTATTGGCGATTTCGTTCCAATTCACATTCCAAGTAATATTCGGCATGCTAATTACATTGCCGGTTGCCAAATTGCATTATCTCTTATAGTTTCCGAGATATGGACTATCGATAATTTACACCTTAGGCTCTGCTTCTAACTTGGGCCCAAATTGTAAAATGGTCTTATCTATTGGCGATTTCGTTCCAATTCACATTCCAAGTAATATTCGGCATGCTAATTACATTGCCGGTTGCCAAATTGCATTATCTCTTATAGTTTCCGAGATATGGACTATCGATAATTTACACCTTAGGCTCTGCTTCTAACTTGGGCCCAAATTGTAAAATGGTCTTATCTATTGGCGATTTCGTCCCAATTCACATTCCAAGTGATATTCGGCATGCTAATTACATTGCCGGTTGCGAAATTGCATTATCTCTTATAGTTTCCGAGATATGGACTATCGATAATTTACACCTTAGGCTCTGCTTCTAACTTGGGCCCAAATTGTAAAATGGTCTTATCTATTGGCGATTTCGTTCCAATTCACATTCCAAGTAATATTCGGCATGCTAATTACATTGCCGGTTGCCAAATTGCATTATCTCTTATAGTTTCCGAGATATGGACTATCGATAATTTACACCTTAGGCTCTGCTTCTAACTTGGGCCCAAATTGTAAAATGGTCTTATCTATTGGAGATTTAGTTGCAATTCACATTCCAAGTAATATTCGGCATGCTAATTACATTGCCGGTTGCCAAATTGCATTAACTCTTATAGTTTCCGAGATATGGACTATCGATAATTTACACCTTAGGCTCTGCTTCTAACTTGGGCCCAAATTGAAAATGGTCTTATCTATTGGCGATTTCGTTCCAATTCACAATCCAAGTAATATTCGGCATGCTAATTACATTGCCGGTTGCCAAATTGCATTATCTCTTATAGTTTCCGAGATATGGACTATCGATAATTTACACCATAGGCTCTGCTTCTAACTTGGGCCCAAATTGTAAAATGGTCTTATCTATTGGCGATTTCGTTCCAATTCACATTCCAAGTAATATTCGGCATGCTAATTACATTGCCGGTTGCCAAATTGCATTATCTCTTATAGTTTCCGAGATATGGACTATCGATAATTTACACCTTAGGCTCTGCTTCTAACTTGGGCCCAAATTGTAAAATGGTCTTATCTATTGGCGATTTCGTCCCAATTCACATTCCAAGTAATATTCGGCATGCTAATTACATTGCCGGTTGCCAAATTGCATTATCTCTTATAGTTTCCGAGATATGGACTATCGATAATTTACACCTTAGGCTCTGCTTCTAACTTGGGCCCAAATTGTAAAATGGTCTTATCTATTGGCGATTTCGTTCCAATTCACATTCCAAGTAATATTCGGCATGCTAATTAATTGCCGGTTGCCAAATTGCATTATCTCTTATAGTTTCCGAGATATGGACTATCGATAATTTACACCTTAGGCTCTGCTTCTAACTTGGGCCCAAATTGTAAAATGGTCTTATCTATTGGCGATTTCGTTCCAATTCACATTCCAAGTAATATTCGGCATGCTAATTACATTGCCGGTTGCCAAATTGAATTATCTCTTATAGTTTCCGAGATATGGACTATCGATAATTTACACCTTAGGCTCTGCTTCTAACTTGGGCCCAAATTGTAAAATGGTCTTACCTATTGGCGATTTCGTTCCAATTCACATTCCAAGTAATATTCGGCATGCTAATTACATTGCCGGTTGCCAAATTGCATTATTTCTTATAGTTTCCGAGATATGGACTATCGATAATTTACACCTTAGGCTCTGCTTCTAACTTGGGCCCAAATTGTAAAATGGTCTTATCTATTGGCGATTTCGTTCCAATTCACATTCCAAGTAATATTCGGCATGCTAATTACATTGCCGGTTGCCAAATTGCATTATCTCTTATAGTTTCCGAGATATGGACTATCGATAATTTACACCTTAGGCTCTGCTTCTAACTTGGGCCCAAATTGTAAAATGGTCTTATCTATTGGCGATTTCGTCCCAATTCACATTCCAAGTGATATTCGGCATGCTAATTACATTGCCGGTTGCGAAATTGCATTATCTCTTATAGTTTCCGAGATATGGACTATCGATAATTTACACCTTAGGCTCTGCTTCTAACTTGGGCCCAAATTGTAAAATGGTCTTATCTATTGGCGATTTCGTTCCAATTCACATTCCAAGTAATATTCGGCATGCTAATTACATTGCCGGTTGCCAAATTGCATTATCTCTTATAGTTTCCGAGATATGGACTATCGATAATTTACACCTTAGGCTCTGCTTCTAACTTGGGCCCAAATTGTAAAATGGTCTTATCTATTGGAGATTTAGTTGCAATTCACATTCCAAGTAATGTTCGGCATGCTAATTACATTGCCGGTTGCCAAATTGCATTAACTCTTATAGTTTCCGAGATATGGACTATCGATAATTTACACCTTAGGCTCTGCTTCTAACTTGGGCCCAAATTGTAAAATGGTCTTATCTATTGGCGATTTCGTTCCAATTCACAATCCAAGTAATATTCGGCATGCTAATTACATTGCCGGTTGCCAAATTGCATTATCTCTTATAGTTTCCGAGATATGGACTATCGATAATTTACACCATAGGCTCTGCTTCTAATTTGGGCCCAAATTGTAAAATGGTCTTATCTATTGGCGATTTCGTTCCAATTCACATTCCAAGTAATATTCGGCATGCTAATTACATTGCCGGTTGCCAAATTGCATTATCTCTTATAGTTTCCGAGATATGGACTATCGATAATTTACACCTTAGGCTCTGCTTCTAACTTGGGCCCAAATTGTAAAATGGTCTTATCTATTAGCGATTTCGTCCCAATTCACATTCCAAGTGATATTCGGCATGCTAATTACATTGCCGGTTGCGAAATTGCATTATCTCTTATAGTTTCCGAGATATGGACTATCGATAATTTACACCTTAGGCTCTGCTTCTAACTTGGGCCCAAATTGTAAAATGGTCTTATCTATTGGCAATTTCGTTCCAATTCACATTCCAGGTAATATTCGGCATGCTAATTACATTGCCGGTTGCCAAATTGCATTATCTCTTATAGTTTCCGAGATATGGACTATCGATAATTTACACCTTAGGCTCTGCTTCTAACTTGGGCCCAAATTGTAAAATGGTCTTATCTATTGGCGATTTAGTTGCAATTCACATTCCAAGTAATATTCGGCATGCTAATTACATTGCCGGTTGCCAAATTGCATTATCTCTTATAGTTTCCGAGATATGGACTATCGATAATTTACACCTTAAGCTCTGCTTCTAACTTGGGCCCAAATTGAAAAATGGTCTTATCTATTGGCGATTTCGTTCCAATTCACATTCCAAGTAATATTCGGCATGCTAATTACATTGCCGGTTGCCAAAATGCATTATCTCTTATAGTTTCCGAGATATGGACTATCGATAATTTACACCTTAGGCTCTGCTTCTAACTTGGGCCCAAATTGTAAAATGGTCTTATCTATTGGCGATTTCGTTCCAATTCACATTCCAAGTAATATTCGGCATGCTAATTACATTGCCGGTTGCCAAATTGCATTATCTCTTATAGTTTCCGAGATATGGACTATCGATAATTTACACCTTAGGCTCTGCTTCTAACTTGGGCCCAAATTGTAAAATGGTCTTATCTATTGGCGATTTAGTTGCAATTCACATTCCAAGTAATATTCGGCATGCTAATTACATTGCCGGTTGCCAAATTGCATTATCTCTTATAGTTTCCGAGATATGGACTATCGATAATTTACACCTTAGGCTCTGCTTCTAACTTGGGCCCAAATTGTAAAATGGTCTTATCTATTGGCGATTTCGTTCCAATTCACATTCCAAGTAATATTCGGCATGCTAATTACATTGCCGGTTGCCAAATTGCATTATCTCTTATAGTTTCCGAGATATGGACTATCGATAATTTACACCTTAGGCTCTGCTTCTAACTTGGGCCCAAATTGTAAAATGGTCTTATCTATTGGCTATTTCGTTCCAATTTACATTCCAAGTAATATTCGGCATGCTAATTACATTGCCGGTTGCCAAATTGCATTATCTCTTATAGTTTCCGAGATATGGACTATCGATAATTTACACCTTAGGCTCTGCTTCTAACTTGGGCCCAAATTGTAAAATGGTCTTATCTATTGGCGATTTCGTTCCAATTCACACTCCAAGTAATATTCGGCATGCTAATTACATTGCCGGTTGCGAAATTGCATTATCTCTTATAGTTTCCGAGATATGGACTATCGATAATTTACACCTTAGGCTCTGCTTCTAACTTGGGCCCAAATTGTAAAATGGTCTTATCTATTGGCGATTTCGTTCCAATTCACATTCCAAGTAATATTCGGCATGCTAATTACATTGCCGGTTGCCAAATTGCATTATCTCTTATAGTTTCCGAGATATGGACTATCGATAATTTACACCTTAGGCTCTGCTTCTAACTTGGGCCCAAATTGTAAAATGGTCTTATCTATTGGCGATTTCGTTCCAATTCACATTCCAAGTAATATTCGGCATGCTAATTACATTGCCGGTTGCCAAATTGCATTATCTCTTATAGTTTCCGAGATATGGACTATCGATAATTTACACCTTAGGCTCTGCTTCTAACTTGGGCCCAAATTGTAAAATGGTCTTATCTATTGGCGATTTCGTTCCAATTCACATTCCAAGTAATATTCGGCATGCTAATTACATTGCCGGTTGCCAAATTGCATTATCTCTTATAGTTTCCGAGATATGGACTATCGATAATTTACACCTTAGGCTCTGCTTCTAACTTGGGCCCAAATTGTAAAATGGTCTTATCTATTGGCGATTTCGTTCCAATTCACATTCCAAGTAATATTCGGCATGCTAATTACATTGCCGGTTGCCAAATTGAATTATCTCTTATAGTTTCCGAGATATGGACTATCGATAATTTACACCTTAGGCTCTGCTTCTAACTTGGGCCCAAATTGTAAAATGGTCTTACCTATTGGCGATTTCGTTCCAATTCACATTCCAAGTAATATTCGGCATGCTAATTACATTGCCGGTTGCCAAATTGCATTATCTCTTATAGTTTCCGAGATATGGACTATCGATAATTTACACCTTAGGCTCTGCTTCTAACTTGGGCCCAAATTGTAAAATGGTCTTATCTATTGGCGATTTCGTTCCAATTCACATTCCAAGTAATATTCGGCATGCTAATTACATTGCCGTTTGCCAAATTGCATTATCTCTTATAGTTTCCGAGATATGGACTATCGATAATTTACACCTTAGGCTCTGCTTCTAACTTGGGCCCAAATTGTAAAATGGTCTTATCTATTGGCGATTTCGTCCCAATTCACATTCCAAGTGATATTCGGCATGCTAATTACATTGCCGGTTGCGAAATTGCATTATCTCTTATAGTTTCCGAGATATGGACTATCGATAATTTACACCTTAGGCTCTGCTTCTAACTTGGGCCCAATTTGTAAAATGGTCTTATTTATTGGCGATTTCGTTCCAATTTACATTCCAAGTAATATTCGGCATGCTAATTACATTGCCGGTTGCCAAATTGCATTATCTCTTATAGTTTCCGAGATATGGACTACCGATAATTTACACCTTAGACTCTGCTTCTAACTTGGGCCCAAATTGTAAAATGGTCTTATCTATTGGCGATTTCGTTCCAATTCACATTCCAAGTAATATTCGGCATGCTAATTACATTGCCGGTTGCCAAATTGAATTATCTCTTATAGTTTCCGAGATATGGACTATCGATAATTTACACCTTAGGCTCTGCTTCTAACTTGGGCCCAAATTGTAAAATGGTCTTACCTATTGGCGATTTCGTTCCAATTCACATTCCAAGTAATATTCGGCATGCTAATTACATTGCCGGTTGCCAAATTGCATTATCTCTTATAGTTTCCGAGATATGGACTATCGATAATTTACACCTTAGGCTCTGCTTCTAACTTGGGCCCAAATTGTAAAATGGTCTTATCTATTGGCGATTTCGTTCCAATTCACATTCCAAGTAATATTCGGCATGCTAATTACATTGCCGGTTGCCAAATTGCATTATCTCTTATTGTTTCCGAGATATGGACTATCGATAATTTACACCTTAGGCTCTGCTTCTAACTTGGGCCCAAATTGTAAAATGGTCTTATCTATTGGCGATTTCGTCCCAATTCACATTCCAAGTGATATTCGGCATGCTAATTACATTGCCGGTTGCGAAATTGAATTATCTCTTATAGTTTCCGAGATATGGACTATCGATAATTTACACCTTAGGCTCTGCTTCTAACTTGGGCCCAAATTGTAAAATGGTCTTATCTATTGGCGATTTCGTCCCAATTCACATTCCAAGTAATATTCGGCATGCTAATTACATTGCCGGTTGCCAAATTGCATTATCTCTTATAGTTTCCGAGATATGGACTATCGATAATTTACACCTTAGGCTCTGCTTCTAACTTGGGCCCAAATTGTAAAATGGTCTTATCTATTGGCGATTTAGTTGCAATTCACATTCCAAGTAATATTCGGCATGCTAATTACATTGCCGGTTGCCAAATTGCATTATCACTTATAGTTTCCGAGATATGGACTATCGATAATTTACACCTTAGGCTCTGCTTCTAACTTGGGCCCAAATTGTAAAATGGTCTTATCTATTGGCGATTTCGGTCCAATTCACATTCCAAGTAATATTCGGCATGCTAATTACATTGCCGGTTGCCAAATTGCATTATCTCTTATAGTTTCCGAGATATGGACTATCGATAATTTACACCTTAGGCTCTGCTTCTAACTTGGGCCCAAATTGTAAAATGGTCTTATCTATTGGCGATTTCGTTCCAATTCACATTCCAAGTAATATTCGGCATGCTAATTACATTGCCGGTTGCCAAATTGCATTATCTCTTATAGTTTCCGAGATATGGACTATCGATAATTTACACCTTAGGCTCTGCTTCTAACTTGGGCCCAAATTGTAAAATGGTCTTATCTATTGGCGATTTAGTTGCAATTCACATTCCAAGTAATATTCGGCATGCTAATTACATTGCCGGTTGCCAAATTGCATTATCTCTTATAGTTTCCGAGATATGGACTATCGATAATTTACACCTTAGGCTCTGCTTCTAACTTGGGCCCAAATTGTAAAATGGTCTTATCTATTGGCGATTTCGTTCCAATTCACACTCCAAGTAATATTCGGCATGCTAATTACATTGCCGGTTGCGAAATTGCATTATCTATTATAGTTTCCGAGATATGGACTATCGATAATTTACACCTTAGGCTCTGCTTCTAACTTGGGCCCAAATTGTAAAATGGTCTTATCTATTGGCGATTTCGTTCCAATTCACATTCCAAGTAATATTCGGCATGCTAATTACATTGCCGGTTGCCAAATTGCATTATCTCTTATAGTTTCCGAGATATGGACTATCGATAATTTACACCTTAGGCTCTGCTTCTAACTTGGGCCCAAATTGTAAAATGGTCTTATCTATTGGCGATTTCGTTCCAATTCACATTCCAAGTAATATTCGGCATGCTAATTACATTGCCGGTTGCCAGATTGCATTATCTCTTATAGTTTCCGAGATATGGACTATCGATAATTTACACCTTAGGCTCTGCTTCTAACTTGGGCCCAAATTGTAAAATGGTCTTATCTATTGGCGATTTCGTCCCAATTCACATTCCAAGTGATATTCGGCATTCTAATTACATTGTCGGTTGCGAAATTGCATTATGTCTTATAGTTTCCGAGATATGGACTATCAATAATTTACACCTTAGGCTCTGCTTCTAACTTGGGCCCAAATTGTAAAATGGTCTTATCTATTGGCGATTTCGTTCCAATTCACATTCCAAGTAATATTCGGCATGCTAATTACATTGCCGGTTGCCAAATTGCATTATCTCTTATAGTTTCCGAGATATGGACTATCGATAATTTACACCTTAGGCTCTGCTTCTAACTTGGGCCAAAATTGTAAAATGGTCTTATCTATTGGCGATTTCGTTCCAATTCACATTCTAAGTAATATTCGGCATGCTAATTACATTGCCGGTTGCCAAATTGCATTATCTCTTATAGTTTCCGAGATATGGACTATCGATAATTTACACCTTAGGCTCTGCTTCTAACTTGGGCCCAAATTGTAAAATGGTCTTATCTATTGGCGATTTAGTTGCAATTCACATTCCAAGTAATATTCGGCATGCTAATTACATTGCCGGTTGCCAAATTGCATTATCTCTTATAGTTTCCGAGATATGGTCTATCGATAATTTACACCTTAGGCTCTGCTTCTAACTTGGGCCCAAATTGTAAAATGGCCTTATCTATTGGCGATTTCGTTCCAATTCACATTCCAAGTAATATTCGGCATGCTAATTACATTGCCGGTTGCCAAATTGCATTATCTCTTATAGTTTCCGAGATATGGACTATCGATAATTTACACCTTAGGCTCTGCTTCTAACTTGGGCCCAAATTGTAAAATGGTCTTATCTATTGGCGATTTCGGTCCAATTCACATTCCAAGTAATATTCGGCATGCTAATTACATTGCCGGTTGCCAAATTGCATTATCTCTTATAGTTTCCGAGATATGGACTATCGATAATTTACACCTTAGGCTCTGCTTCTAACTTGGGCCCAAATTGTAAAATGGTCTTATCTATTGGCGATTTCGTTCCAATTCACATTCCAAGTAATATTCGGCATGCTAATTACATTGCCGGTTGCCAAATTGCATTATCTCTTATAGTTTCCGAGATATGGACTATCGATAATTTACACCTTAGGCTCTGCTTCTAACTTGGGCCCAAATTGTAAAATGGTCTTATCTATTGGCGATTTAGTTGCAATTCACATTCCAAGTAATATTCGGCATGCTAATTACATTGCCGGTTGCCAAATTGCATTATCTCTTATAGTTTCCGAGATATGGACTATCGATAATTTACACCTTAGGCTCTGCTTCTAACTTGGGCCCAAATTGTAAAATGGTCTTATCTATTGGCGATTTCGTTCCAATTCACACTCCAAGTAATATTCGGCATGCTAATTACATTGCCGGTTGCGAAATTGCATTATCTATTATAGTTTCCGAGATATGGACTATCGATAATTTACACCTTAGGCTCTGCTTCTAACTTGGGCCCAAATTGTAAAATGGTCTTATCTATTGGCGATTTCGTTCCAATTCACATTCCAAGTAATATTCGGCATGCTAATTACATTGCCGGTTGCCAAATTGCATTATCTCTTATAGTTTCCGAGATATGGACTATCGATAATTTACACCTTAGGCTCTGCTTCTAACTTGGGCCCAAATTGTAAAATGGTCTTATCTATTGGCGATTTCGTTCCAATTCACATTCCAAGTAATATTCGGCATGCTAATTACATTGCCGGTTGCCAGATTGCATTATCTCTTATAGTTTCCGAGATATGGACTATCGATAATTTACACCTTAGGCTCTGCTTCTAACTTGGGCCCAAATTGTAAAATGGTCTTATCTATTGGCGATTTCGTCCCAATTCACATTCCAAGTGATATTCGGCATTCTAATTACATTGTCGGTTGCGAAATTGCATTATGTCTTATAGTTTCCGAGATATGGACTATCAATAATTTACACCTTAGGCTCTGCTTCTAACTTGGGCCCAAATTGTAAAATGGTCTTATCTATTGGCGATTTCGTTCCAATTCACATTCCAAGTAATATTCGGCATGCTAATTACATTGCCGGTTGCCAAATTGCATTATCTCTTATAGTTTCCGAGATATGGACTATCGATAATTTACACCTTAGGCTCTGCTTCTAACTTGGGCCAAAATTGTAAAATGGTCTTATCTATTGGCGATTTCGTTCCAATTCACATTCTAAGTAATATTCGGCATGCTAATTACATTGCCGGTTGCCAAATTGCATTATCTCTTATAGTTTCCGAGATATGGACTATCGATAATTTACACCTTAGGCTCTGCTTCTAACTTGGGCCCAAATTGTAAAATGGTCTTATCTATTGGCGATTTAGTTGCAATTCACATTCCAAGTAATATTCGGCATGCTAATTACATTGCCGGTTGCCAAATTGCATTATCTCTTATAGTTTCCGAGATATGGTCTATCGATAATTTACACCTTAGGCTCTGCTTCTAACTTGGGCCCAAATTGTAAAATGGCCTTATCTATTGGCGATTTCGTTCCAATTCACATTCCAAGTAATATTCGGCATGCTAATTACATTGCCGGTTGCCAAATTGCATTATCTCTTATAGTTTCCGAGATATGGACTATCGATAATTTACACCTTAGGCTCTGCTTCTAACTTGGGCCCAAATTGTAAAATGGTCTTATCTATTGGCGATTTCGTTCCAATTCACATTCCAAGTAATATTCGGCATGCTAATTACATTGCCGGTTGCCAAATTGCATTACCTCTTATAGTTTCCGAGATATGGACTATCGATAATTTACACCTTAGGCTCTGCTTCTAACTTGGGCCCAAATTGTAAAATGGTCTTATCTATTGGCGATTTCGTTCCAATTCACATTCCAAGTAATATTCGGCATGCTAATTACATTGCCGGTTGCCAAATTGCATTATCTCTTATAGTTTCCGAGATATGGACTATCGATAATTTACACCTTAGGCTCTGCTTCTAACTTGGGCCCAAATTGTAAAATGGTCTTATCTATTGGCGTTTTCGTTCCAATTCACATTCCAAGTAATATTCGGCATGCTAATTACATTGCCGGTTGCCAAATTGCATTATCTCTTATAGTTTCCGAGATATGGACTATCGATAATTTACACCTTAGGCTCTGCTTCTAACTTGGGCCCAAATTGTAAAATGGTCTTCTCTATTGGCGATTTCTTTCCAATTCACACTCCAAGTAATATTCGGCATGCTAATTACATTGCCGGTTGCCAAATTGCATTATCTCTTATAGTTTCCGAGATATGGACTATCGATAATTTACACCTTAGGCTCTGCTTCTAACTTGGGCCCAAATTGTAAAATGGTCTTATCTATTGGCGATTTCGTTCCAATTCACATTCCAAGTAATATTCAGCATGCTAATTACATTGCCGGTTGCCAAATTGCATTATCTCTTATAGTTTCCGAGATATGGACTATCGATAATTTACACCTTAAGCTCTGCTTCTAACTTGGGCCCAAATTGTAAAATGGTCTTCTCTATTGGCGATTTCGTTCCAATTCACATTCCAAGTAATATTCGGCATGCTAATTACATTGCCGGTTGCCAAATTGCATTATCTCTTATAGTTTCCGAGATATGGACTATCGATAATTTACACCTTAGGCTCTGCTTCTAACTTGGGCCCAAATTGTAAAATGGTCTTCTCTATTGGCGATTTCGTTCCAATTCACATTCCAAGTAATATTCGGCATGCTAATTACATTGCCGGTTGCCAAATTGCATTATCTCTTATAGTTTCCGAGATATGGACTATCGATAATTTACACCTTAGGCTCTGCTTCTAACTTGGGCCCAAATTGTAAAATCGTCTTATCTATTGGCGATTTCGTTCCAATTCACATTCCAAGTAATATTCGGCATGCTAATTACATTGCCGGTTGCCAAATTGCATTATCTCTTATAGTTTCCGAGATATGGACTATCGGTAATTTACACCTTAGGCTCTGTTTCTAACTTGGGCCCAAATTGTAAAATGGTCTTATCTATTGGCGATTTCGTTCCAATTCACATTCCAAGTAATATCCGGCATGCTAATTACATTGCCGGTTGCCAAATTGAATTATCTCTTATAGTTTCCGAGATATGGACTATCGATAATTTACACCTTAGGCTCTGCTTCTAACTTGGGCCCAAATTGTAAAATGGTCTTATCTATTGGCGATTTCGTTCCAATTCACATTCCAAGTAATATTCGGCATGCTAATTACATTGCCGGTTGCCAAATTGAATTATCTCTTATAGTTTCCGAGATATGGACTATCGATAATTTACACCTTAGGCTCTGCTTCTAACTTGGGCCCAAATTGTAAAATGGTCTTATCTATTGGCGATTTCGTTCCAATTCACATTCCAAGTAATATTCGGCATGCTAATTACATTGCCGGTTGCCAAATTGCATTATCTCTTATAGTTTCCGAGATATGGACTATCGATAATTTACACCTTAGGCTCTGCTTCTAACTTGGGCCCAAATTGTAAAATGGTCTTATCTATTGGCGATTTCGTTCCAATTAACATTCCAAGTAATATTCGGCATGCTAATTACATTGCCGGTTGCCAAATTGCATTATCTCTTATAGTTTCCTAGATATGGACTATCGATAATTTACACCTTAGGCTCTGCTTCTAACTTGGGCCCAAATTGTATAATGGTCTTATCTATTGGCGATTTCGTTCCAATTCACATTCCAAGTAATATTCGGCATGCTAATTACATTGCCGGTTGCCAAATTGCATTATCTCTTATAGTTTCCGAGATATGGACTATCGATAATTTACACCATAGGCTCTGCTTCTAACTTGGGCCCAAATTGTAAAATGGTCTTATCTATTGGCGATTTCGTTCCAATTCACATTCCAAGTAATATTCGGCATGCTAATTACATTGCCGGTTGCCAAATTGCATTATCTCTTATAGTTTCCGAGATATGGACTATCGATAATTTACACCTTAGGCTCTGCTTCTAACTTGCTCCCAAATTTTAAATGGTCTTATCTATTGGCGATTTCGTTCCAATTCACATTCCAAGTAATATTCGGCATGCTAATTACATTGCCGTTTGCCAAATTGCATTATCTCTTATAGTTTCCGAGATATGGACT
The DNA here is from genome assembly GCF_030347505.1 of Rhynchophorus ferrugineus. NCBI lineage: Eukaryota > Metazoa > Arthropoda > Insecta > Coleoptera > Curculionidae > Rhynchophorus > Rhynchophorus ferrugineus. The sequence goes on along the minus strand of NW_027472723.1, from coordinate 26,809 downwards.
ATCGATAATTTACACCTTAGGCTCTGCTTCTAACTTGGGCCCAAATTGTAAAATGGTCTTATCTATTGGCGATTTCGTTCCAATTCACATTCCAAGTAATATTCGGCATGCTAATTACATTGCCGGTTGCCAAATTGAATTATCTCTTATAGTTTCCGAGATATGGACTATCGATAATTTACACCTTAGGCTCTGCTTCTAACTTCGGCCCAAATTGTAAAATGGTCTTACCTATTGGCGATTTCGTTCCAATTCACATTCCAAGTTATATTCGGCATGCTAATTACATTGCCGGTTGCCAAATTGCATTATCTCTTATAGTTTCCGAGATATGGACTATCGATAATTTACACCTTAGGCTCTGCTTCTAACTTGGGCCCAAATTGTAAAATGGTCTTATCTATTGGCGATTTCGTTCCAATTCACATTCCAAGTAATATTCGGCATGCTAATTACATTGCCGGTTGCCAAATTGCATTATCCCTTATAGTTTACGAGATATGGACTATCGATAATTTACACCTTAGGCTCTGCTTCTAACTTGGGCCCAAATTGTAAAATGGTCTTATCTATTGGCGATTTCGTTGCAATTCACATTCCAAGTAATATTCGGCATGCTAATTACATTGCCGGTTGCCAAATTGCATTATCTCTTATAGTTTCCGAGATATGGAATATCGATAATTTACACCTTAGGTTCTGCTTCTAACTTGGGCCCAAATTGTAAAATGGTCTTATCTATTGGCGATTTCGTTCCAATTCGCATTCCAAGTAATATTCGGCATGCTAATTACATTGCCGGTTGCCAAATTGCATTATCTCTTATAGTTTCCGAGGTATGGACTATCGATAATTTACACCTTAGGCTCTGCTTCTAACTTGGGCCCAAATTGTAAAATGGTCTTATCTATTGGCGATTTCGTTCCAATTCACATTCCAAGTAATATTCGGCATGCTAATTACATTGCCGGTTGCCAAATTGCATTATCTCTTATAGTTTCCGAGATATGGACTATCGATAATTTACACCTTAGGCTCTGCTTCTAACTTGGGCCCAAATTGTAAAATGGTCTTACCTATTGGCGATTTCGTTCCAATTCGCACTCCAAGTAATATTCGGCATGCTAATTACATTGCCGGTTGCGAAATTGCATTATCTCTTATAGTTTCCGAGATATGGACTATCAATAATTTACACCTTAGGCTCTGCTTCTAACTTGGGCCCAAATTGTAAAATGGTCTTATCTATTGGCGATTTCGTTCCAATTCACATTCCAAGTAATATTCGGCATGCTAATTACATTGCCGGTTGCCAAATTGCATTATCTCTTATAGTTTCCGAGATATGGACTATCGATAATTTACACCTTAGGCTCTGCTTCTAACTTGGGCCCAAATTGTAAAATGGTCTTATCTATTGGCGATTTCGTTCCAATTCACATTCCAAGTAAAATTCGGCATGCTAATTACATTGCCGGTTGCCAAATTGCATTATCTCTTATAGTTTCCGAGATATGGACTATCGATAATTTACACCTTAGGCTCTGCTTCTAACTTGGGCCCAAATTGTAAAATGGTCTTATCTATTGGCGATTTCGTCCCAATTCACATTCCAAGTGATATTCGGCATGCTAATTACATTGCCGATTGCGAAATTGCATTATCTCTTATAGTTTCCGAGATATGGACTATCGATAATTTACATTTTAGGCTCTGCTTCTAACTTGGGCCCAAATTGTAAAATCGTCTTATCTATTGGCGATTTCGTTCCAATTCACATTCCAAGTAATATTCGGCATGCTAATTACATTGCCGGTTGCCAAATTGCATTATCCCTTATAGTTTACGAGATATGGACTATCGATAATTTACACCTTAGGCTCTGCTTCTAACTTGGGCCCAAATTGTAAAATGGTCTTATCTATTGGCGATTTCGTTGCAATTCACATTCCAAGTAATATTCGGCATGCTAATTACATTGCCGGTTGCCAAATTGCATTATCTCTTATAGTTTCCGAGATATGGAATATCGATAATTTACACCTTAGGTTCTGCTTCTAACTTGGGCCCAAATTGTAAAATGGTCTTATCTATTGGCGATTTCGTTCCAATTCGCATTCCAAGTAATATTCGGCATGCTAATTACATTGCCGGTTGCCAAATTGCATTATCTCTTATAGTTTCCGAGATATGGACTATCGATAATTTACACCTTAGGCTCTGCTTCTAACTTGGGCCCAAATTGTAAAATGGTCTTATCTATTGGCGATTTCGTTCCAATTCACATTCCAAGTAATATTCGGCATGCTAATTACATTGCCGGTTGCCAAATTGCATTATCTCTTATAGTTTCCGAGATATGGACTATCGATAATTTACACCTTAGGCTCTGCTTCTAACTTGGGCCCAAATTGTAAAATGGTCTTACCTATTGGCGATTTCGTTCCAATTCGCACTCCAAGTAATATTCGGCATGCTAATTACATTGCCGGTTGCGAAATTGCATTATCTCTTATAGTTTCCGAGATATGGACTATCAATAATTTACACCTTAGGCTCTGCTTCTAACTTGGGCCCAAATTGTAAAATGGTCTTATCTATTGGCGATTTCGTTCCAATTCACATTCCAAGTAATATTCGGCATGCTAATTACATTGCCGGTTGCCAAATTGCATTATCTCTTATAGTTTCCGAGATATGGACTATCGATAATTTACACCTTAGGCTCTGCTTCTAACTTGGGCCCAAATTGTAAAATGGTCTTATCTATTGGCGATTTCGTTCCAATTCACATTCCAAGTAATATTCGGCATGCTAATTACATTGCCGGTTGCCAAATTGCATTATCTCTTATAGTTTCCGAGATATGGACTATCGATAATTTACACCTTAGGCTCTGCTTCTAACTTGGGCCCAAATTGTAAAATGGTCTTATCTATTGGCGATTTCGTCCCAATTCACATTCCAAGTGATATTCGGCATGCTAATTACATTGCCGATTGCGAAATTGCATTATCTCTTATAGTTTCCGAGATATGGACTATCAATAATTTACACCTTAGGCTCTGCTTCTAACTTGTGCCCAAATTGTAAAATGGTCTTATCAATTGGCGATTTCGTTCCAATTCACATTCCAAGTAATATTCGGCATGCTAATTACATTGCCGGTTGCCAAATTGCATTATCTCTTATAGTTTCCGAGATATGGACTATCGATAATTTACATTTTAGGCTCTGCTTCTAACTTGGGCCCAAATTGTAAAATCGTCTTATCTATTGGCGATTTCGTTCCAATTCACATTCCAAGTAATATTCGGCATGCTAATTACATTGCCGGTTGCCAAATTGCATTATCTCTTATAGTTTCCGAGATATGGACTATCGATAATTTACACCTTAGGCTCTGCTTCTAACTTGGGCCCAAATTGTAAAATGGTCTTATCTATTGGCGATTTCGTTCCAATTCACATTCCAAGTAATATTCGGCATGCTAATTACATTGCCGGTTGCCAAATTGCATTATCTCTTATAGTTTCCGAGATATGGACTATCGATAATTTACACCTTAGGCTCTGCTTCTAACTTGGGCCCAAATTGTAAAATGGTGTTATCTATTGGCGATTTCGTCCCAATTCACATTCCAAGTGATATTCGGCATGCTAATTACATTGCCGGTTGCGAAATTGCATTATCTCTTATAGTTTCCGAGATATGGACTATCAATAATTTACATCTTAGGCTCTGCTTCTAACTTGGGTCCAAATTGTAAAATGGTCTTATCTATTGGCGATTTCGTTCCAACTCACATTCCAAGAAATATTCGGCATGCTAATTACATTGCCGGTTGTCAAATTGCATTATCTCTTATAGTTTCCGAGATTTGGACTATCGATAATTTACACCTTAGGCTCTGCTTCTAACTTGGGCCCAAATTGTAAAATGGTCTTATCTATTGGCGATTTCGTTCCAATTCACATTCCAAGTAATATTCGGCATGCTAATTACATTGCCGGTTGCCAAATTGCATTATCTCTTATAGTTTCCGAGATATGGACTATCGATAATTTACACCTTAGGCCCTGCTTCTAACTTGGGCCCAAATTGTAAAATGGTCTTATCTATTGGCGATTTCGTTCCAATTCACATTCCAAGTAATATTCGGCATGCTAATTACATTGCCGGTTGCCAAATTGCATTATCTCTTATAGTTTCCGAGATATGGAATATCGATAATTTACACCTTAGGCCCTGTTTCTAACTTGGGCCCAAATTGTAAAATGGTCTTATCTATTGGCGATTTCGTTCCAATTCACACTCCAAGTAATATTCGGCATGCTAATTACATTGCCGGTTGCCAAATTGCATTATCTCTTATAGTTTCCGAGATATGGACTATCGATAATTTACACCTTAGGCTCTGCTTCTAACTTGGGCCCAAATTGTAAAATGGTCTTCTCTATTGGCGATTTCGTTCCAATTCACATTCCAAGTAATATTCGGCATGCTAATTACATTGCCGGTTGCCAAATTGCATTATCTCTTATAGTATCCGAGATATGGACTATCGATAATTTACACCTTAGGCTCTGCTTCTAACTTGGGCCCAAATTGTAAAATGGTCTTATCTATTGGCGATTTCGTTCCAATTCACATTCCAAGTAATATTCGGCATGCTAATTACATTGCCGGTTGCCAAATTGCATTATCTCTTATAGTTTCCGAGATATGGACTATCGATAATTTACACCATAGGCTCTGCTTCTAACTTGGGCCCAAATTGTAAAATGGTCTTATCTATTGGAGATTTCGTTCCAATTCACATTCCAAGTAATATTCGGCATGCTAATTACATTGCCGGTTGCCAAATTGCATTATCTCTTATAGTTTCCGAGATATGGACCATCGATAATTTACACCTTAGGCTCTGCTTCTAACTTGGGCCCAAATTGTAAAATGGTCTTATCTATTGGCGATTTCGTTCCAATTCACATTCCAAGTAATATTCGGCATGCTAATTACATTGCCGGTTGCCAAATTGCATTATCTCTTATAGTTTCCGAGATATGGACTATCGATAATTTACACCTTAGGCTCTGCTTCTAACTTGGGCCCAAATTGTAAAATGGACTTATCTATTGGCGATTTCGTTCCAATTCACATTCCAAGTAATATTTGGCATGCTAATTACATTGCCGGTTGCCAAATTGCATTATCTCTTATAGTTTCCGATATATGGACTATCGATAATTTACACCTTAGGCTCTGCTTCTAACTTGGGCCCAAATTGTAAAATGGTCTTATCTATTGGCGATTTCGTTCCAATTCACAGTCCAAGTAATATTCGGCATGCTAATTACATTGCCGGTTGCCAAATTGCATTATCTCTTATAGTTTCCGAGATATGGACTATCGATAATTTACACCTTAGGCTCTGCTTCTAACTTGGGCCCAAATTGTAAAATGGTCTTATCTATTGGCGATTTCGTTCCAATTCACACTCCAAGTAATATTCGGCATGCTAATTACATTGCCGGTTGCGAAATTGCATTATCTCTTATAGTTTCCGAGATATGGACTATCGATAATTTACACCTTAGGCTCTGCTTCTAACTTGGGCCCAAATTGTAAAATGGTCTTATCTATTGGCGATTTCGTTCCAATTCACATTCCAAGTAATATTCGGCATGCTAATTACATTGCCGGTTGCCAAATTGCATTATCTCTTATAGTTTCCGAGATATAGACTATCGATAATTTACACCTTAGGCTCTGCTTCTAACTTGGGCCCAAACTGTAAAATGGTCTTATCTATTGGCGATTTCGTTCCAATTCACATTCCAAGTAATATTCGGCATGCTAATTACATTGCCGGTTGCCAAATTGCATTATCTCTTATAGTTTCCGAGATATGGACTATCGATAATTTACACCTCAGGCTCTGCTTCTAACTTGGGCCCAAATTGTAAAATGGTCTTATCTATTGGCGATTTCGTCCCAATTCACATTCCAAGTGATATTCGGCATGCTAATTACATTGCCGGTTGCGAAATTGCATTATCTCTTATAGTTTCCGAGATATGGACTATCAATAATTTACACCTAGGCTCTGCTTCTAACTTGGGCCCAAATTGTAAAATGGTCTTATCTATTGGCGATTTCGTTCCAATTCACATTCCAAGTAATATTTGGCATGCTAATTACATTGCCGGTTGCCAAATTGCATTATCTCTTATAGTTTCCGAGATATGGACTATCAATAATTTACACCTTAGGCTCTGCTTCTAACTTGGGTCCAAATTGTAAAATGGTCTTATCTATTGGCGATTTCGTTCCAATTCACATTCCAAGTAATATTCGGCATGCTAATTACATTGCCGGTTGCCAAATTGCATTATCTCTTATAGTTTCCGAGATATGGACTATCGATAATTTACACCTTAGGCTCTGCTTCTAACTTGGGCCCAAATTGTAAAATGGTCTTATCTATTGGCGATTTCGTCCCAATTCACATTCCAAGTGATATTCGGCATGCTAATTACATTGCCGGTTGCGAAATTGCATTATCTCTTATAGTTTCCGAGATATGGACTATCAATAATTTACACCTTAGGCTCTGCTTCTAACTTGGGTCCAAATTGTAAAATGGTCTTATCTATTGGCGATTTCGTTCCAATTCACATTCCAAGTAATATTCGGCATGCTAATTACACTGCCGGTTGCCAAATTGCATTATCTCTTATAGTTTCCGAGATATGGACTATCGATAATTTACACCTTAGGCTCTGCTTCTAACTTGGGCCCAAATTGTAAAATGGTCTTATCTATTGGCGATTTCGTTCCAATTCACATTCCAAGTAATATTCGGCATGCTAATTACATTGCCGGTTGCCAAATTGCATTATCTCTTATAGTTTCCGAGATATGGACTATCGATAATTTACACCTTAGGCTCTGCTTCTAACTTGGGCCCAAATTGTAAAATGGTCTTATCTATTGGCGATTTCGTTCCAATTCACATTCCAAGTAATATTCGGCATGCTAATTACATTGCCGGTTGCCAAATTGCATTATCTCTTATAGTTTCCGAGATATGGACTATCAATAATTTACACCTTAGGCTGTGCTTCTAACTTGGGCCCAAATTGTAAAATGGTCTTATCTATTGGCGATTTCGTTCCAATTCACATTCCAAGTAATATTCGGCATGCTAATTACATTGCCGGTTGCCAAATTGCATTATCTCTTATAGTTTCCGAGATATGGACTATCGATAATTTACACCTTAGGCTCTGCTTCTAACTTGGGCCCAAATTGTAAAATGGCCTTATCTATTGGCGATTTCGTCCCAATTCACATTCCAAGTAATATTCGGCATGTTAATTACATTGCCGGTTGCGAAATTGCATTATCTCTTATAGTTTCAGAGATATGGACTATCGATAATTTACACCTTAGGCTCTGCTTCTAACTTGGGCCCAAATTGTAAAATGGTCTTATCTATTGGCAATTTCGTTCCAAATCACATTCCAAGTAATATTCGGCATGCTAATTACATTGCCGGTTGCCAAATTACATTATCTCTTATAGTTTCCGAGATATGGACTATCGATAATTTACACCTTAGGCTCTGCTTCTAACTTGGGCCCAAATTGTAAAATGGTCTTATCTATTGGCGATTTCGTTCCAATTCACATTCCAAGTAATATTCGGCATGCTAATTACATTGCCGGTTGCCAAATTGCATTAACTCTTATAGTTTCCGAGATATGGACTATCGATAATTTACACCTTAGGCTCTGCTTCTAACTTGGGCCCAAATTGTAAAATGGTCTTATCTATTGGCGATTTCGTTCCAATTCACATTCCAAGTAATATTCGGCATGCTAATTACATTGCCGGTTGCCAAATTGCATTATCTCTTATAGTTTAAGAGATATGGACTATCGATAATTTACACCATAGGCTCTGCTTCTAACTTGGGCCCAAATTGTAAAATGGTCTTATCTATTGGCGATTTCGTTCCAATTCACATTCCAAGTAATATTCGGCATGCTAATTACATTGCCGGTTGCCAAATTGCATTATCTCTTATAGTTTCCGAGATATGGACTATCGATAATTTACACCTTAGGCTCTGCTTCTAACTTGGGCCCAAATTGTAAAATGGTCTTATCTATTGGCGATTTCGTTCCAATTCACATTCCAAGTAATATTCGGCATGCTAATTACATTGCCGGTTGCCAAATTGCATTATCTCTTATAGTTTCCGAGATATGGACTATCGATAATTTACACCTTAGGCTCTGCTTCTAACTTGGGCCCAAATTGTAAAATGGTCTTATCTATTGGCGATTTCGTTCCAATTCACATTCCAAGTAATATTCGGCATGCTAATTACATTGCCGGTTGCCAAATTGAATTATCTCTTATAGTTTCCGAGATATGGACTATCGATAATTTACACCTTAGGCTCTGCTTCTAACTTGGGCCCAAATTGTAAAATGGTCTTACCTATTGGCGATTTCGTTCCAATTCACATTCCAAGTAATATTCGGCATGCTAATTACATTGCCGGTTGCCAAATTGCATTATCTCTTATAGTTTCCGAGATATGGACTATCGATAATTTACACCTTAGGCTCTGCTTCTAACTTGGGCCCAAATTGTAAAATGGTCTTATCTATTGGCGATTTCGTTCCAATTCACATTCCAAGTAATATTCGGCATGCTAATTACATTGCCGGTTGCCAAATTGCATTATCTCTTATAGTTTCCGAGATATGGACTATCGATAATTTACACCTTAGGCTCTGCTTCTAACTTGGGCCCAAATTGTAAAATGGTCTTATCTATTGGCGATTTCGTCCCAATTCACATTCCAAGTGATATTCGGCATGCTAATTACATTGCCGGTTGCGAAATTGCATTATCTCTTATAGTTTCCGAGATATGGACTATCGATAATTTACACATTAGGCTCTGCTTCTAACTTGGGCCCAAATTGTAAAATGGTCTTATCTATTGGCGATTTCGTTCCAATTCACATTCCAAGTAATATTCGGCATGCTAATTACATTGCCGGTTGCCAAATTGCATTATCTCTTATAGTTTCCGAGATATGGACTATCGATAATTTACACCTTAGGCTCTGCTTCTAACTTGGGCCCAAATTGTAAAATGGTCTTATCTATTGGAGATTTAGTTGCAATTCACATTCCAAGTAATATTCGGCATGCTAATTACATTGCCGGTTGCCAAATTGCATTAACTCTTATAGTTTCCGAGATATGGACTATCGATAATTTACACCTTAGGCTCTGCTTCTAACTTGGGCCCAAATTGAAAATGGTCTTATCTATTGGCGATTTCGTTCCAATTCACAATCCAAGTAATATTCGGCATGCTAATTACATTGCCGGTTGCCAAATTGCATTATCTCTTATAGTTTCCGAGATATGGACTATCGATAATTTACACCATAGGCTCTGCTTCTAACTTGGGCCCAAAATGTAAAATGGTCTTATCTATTGGCGATTTCGTTCCAATTCACATTCCAAGTAATATTCGGCATGCTAATTACATTGCCGGTTGCCAAATTGCATTATCTCTTATAGTTTCCGAGATATGGACTATCGATAATTTACACCTTAGGCTCTGCTTCTAACTTGGGCCCAAATTGTAAAATGGTCTTATCTATTGGCGATTTCGTCCCAATTCACATTCCAAGTAATATTCGGCATGCTAATTACATTGCCGGTTGCCAAATTGCATTATCTCTTATAGTTTCCGAGATATGGACTATCGATAATTTACACCTTAGTCTCTGCTTCTAACTTGGGCCCAAATTGTAAAATGGTCTTATCTATTGGCGATTTCGTTCCAATTCACATTCCAAGTAATATTCGGCATGCTAATTACACTGCCGGTTGCCAAATTGCATTATCTCTTATAGTTTCCGAGATATGGACTATCGATAATTTACACCTTAGGCTCTGCTTCTAACTTGGGCCCAAATTGTAAAATGGTCTTATCTATTGGCGATTTCGTTCCAATTCACATTCCAAGTAATATTCGGCATGCTAATTACATTGCCGGTTGCCAAATTGAATTATCTCTTATAGTTTCCGAGATATGGACTATCGATAATTTACACCTTAGGCTCTGCTTCTAACTTGGGCCCAAATTGTAAAATGGTCTTACCTATTGGCGATTTCGTTCCAATTCACATTCCAAGTAATATTCGGCATGCTAATTACATTGCCGGTTGCCAAATTGCATTATTTCTTATAGTTTCCGAGATATGGACTATCGATAATTTACACCTTAGGCTCTGCTTCTAACTTGGGCCCAAATTGTAAAATGGTCTTATCTATTGGCGATTTCGTTCCAATTCACATTCCAAGTAATATTCGGCATGCTAATTACATTGCCGGTTGCCAAATTGCATTATCTCTTATAGTTTCCGAGATATGGACTATCGATAATTTACACCTTAGGCTCTGCTTCTAACTTGGGCCCAAATTGTAAAATGGTCTTATCTATTGGCGATTTCGTCCCAATTCACATTCCAAGTGATATTCGGCATGCTAATTACATTGCCGGTTGCGAAATTGCATTATCTCTTATAGTTTCCGAGATATGGACTATCGATAATTTACACCTTAGGCTCTGCTTCTAATTTGGGCCCAAATTGTAAAATGGTCTTATCTATTGGCGATTTCGTTCCAATTCACATTCCAAGTAATATTCGGCATGCTAATTACATTGCCGGTTGCCAAATTGCATTATCTCTTATAGTTTCCGAGATATGGACTATCGATAATTTACACCTTAGGCTCTGCTTCTAACTTGGGCCCAAATTGTAAAATGGTCTTATCTATTGGAGATTTAGTTGCAATTCACATTCCAAGTAATGTTCGGCATGCTAATTACATTGCCGGTTGCCAAATTGCATTAACTCTTATAGTTTCCGAGATATGGACTATCGATAATTTACACCTTAGGCTCTGCTTCTAACTTGGGCCCAAATTGTAAAATGGTCTTATCTATTGGCGATTTCGTTCCAATTCACAATCCAAGTAATATTCGGCATGCTAATTACATTGCCGGTTGCCAAATTGCATTATCTCTTATAGTTTCCGAGATATGGACTATCGATAATTTACACCATAGGCTCTGCTTCTAACTTGGGCCCAAATTGTAAAATGGTCTTATCTATTGGCGATTTCGTTCCAATTCACATTCCAAATAATATTCGGCATGCTAATTACATTGCCGGTTGCCAAATTGCATTATCTCTTATAGTTTCCGAGATATGGACTATCGATAATTTACACCTTAGGCTCTGCTTCTAACTTGGGCCCAAATTGTAAAATGGTCTTATCTATTAGCGATTTCGTCCCAATTCACATTCCAAGTGATATTCGGCATGCTAATTACATTGCCGGTTGCGAAATTGCATTATCTCTTATAGTTTCCGAGATATGGACTATCGATAATTTACACCTTAGGCTCTGCTTCTAACTTGGGCCCAAATTGTAAAATGGTCTTATCTATTGGCGATTTCGTTCCAATTCACATTCCAGGTAATATTCGGCATGCTAATTACATTGCCGGTTGCCAAATTGCATTATCTCTTATAGTTTCCGAGATATGGACTATCGATAATTTACACCTTAGGCTCTGCTTCTAACTTGGGCCCAAATTGTAAAATGGTCTTATCTATTGGCGATTTAGTTGCAATTCACATTCCAAGTAATATTCGGCATGCTAATTACATTGCCGGTTGCCAAATTGCATTATCTCTTATAGTTTCCGAGATATGGACTATCGATAATTTACACCTTAAGCTCTGCTTCTAACTTGGGCCCAAATTGAAAAATGGTCTTATCTATTGGCGATTTCGTTCCAATTCACATTCCAAGTAATATTCGGCATGCTAATTACATTGCCGGTTGCCAAAATGCATTATCTCTTATAGTTTCCGAGATATGGACTATCGATAATTTACACCTTAGGCTCTGCTTCTAACTTGGGCCCAAATTGTAAAATGGTCTTATCTATTGGCGATTTCGTTCCAATTCACATTCCAAGTAATATTCGGCATGCTAATTACATTGCCGGTTGCCAAATTGCATTATCTCTTATAGTTTCCGAGATATGGACTATCGATAATTTACACCTTAGGCTCTGCTTCTAACTTGGGCCCAAATTGTAAAATGGTCTTATCTATTGGCGATTTAGTTGCAATTCACATTCCAAGTAATATTCGGCATGCTAATTACATTGCCGGTTGCCAAATTGCATTATCTCTTATAGTTTCCGAGATATGGACTATCGATAATTTACACCTTAGGCTCTGCTTCTAACTTGGGCCCAAATTGTAAAATGGTCTTATCTATTGGCGATTTCGTTCCAATTCACATTCCAAGTAATATTCGGCATGCTAATTACATTGCCGGTTGCCAAATTGCATTATCTCTTATAGTTTCCGAGATATGGACTATCGATAATTTACACCTTAGGCTCTGCTTCTAACTTGGGCCCAAATTGTAAAATGGTCTTATCTATTGGCTATTTCGTTCCAATTCACATTCCAAGTAATATTCGGCATGCTAATTACATTGCCGGTTGCCAAATTGCATTATCTCTTATAGTTTCCGAGATATGGACTATCGATAATTTACACCTTAGGCTCTGCTTCTAACTTGGGCCCAAATTGTAAAATGGTCTTATCTATTGGCGATTTCGTTCCAATTCACACTCCAAGTAATATTCGGCATGCTAATTACATTGCCGGTTGCGAAATTGCATTATCTCTTATAGTTTCCGAGATATGGACTATCGATAATTTACACCTTAGGCTCTGCTTCTAACTTGGGCCCAAATTGTAAAATGGTCTTATCTATTGGCGATTTCGTTCCAATTCACATTCCAAGTAATATTCGGCATGCTAATTACATTGCCGGTTGCCAAATTGCATTATCTCTTATAGTTTCCGAGATATGGACTATCGATAATTTACACCTTAGGCTCTGCTTCTAACTTGGGCCCAAATTGTAAAATGGTCTTATCTATTGGCGATTTCGTTCCAATTCACATTCCAAGTAATATTCGGCATGCTAATTACATTGCCGGTTGCCAAATTGCATTATCTCTTATAGTTTCCGAGATATGGACTATCGATAATTTACACCTTAGGCTCTGCTTCTAACTTGGGCCCAAATTGTAAAATGGTCTTATCTATTGGCGATTTCGTTCCAATTCACATTCCAAGTAATATTCGGCATGCTAATTACATTGCCGGTTGCCAAATTGCATTATCTCTTATAGTTTCCGAGATATGGACTATCGATAATTTACACCTTAGGCTCTGCTTCTAACTTGGGCCCAAATTGTAAAATGGTCTTATCTATTGGCGATTTCGTTCCAATTCACATTCCAAGTAATATTCGGCATGCTAATTACATTGCCGGTTGCCAAATTGAATTATCTCTTATAGTTTCCGAGATATGGACTATCGATAATTTACACCTTAGGCTCTGCTTCTAACTTGGGCCCAAATTGTAAAATGGTCTTACCTATTGGCGATTTCGTTCCAATTCACATTCCAAGTAATATTCGGCATGCTAATTACATTGCCGGTTGCCAAATTGCATTATCTCTTATAGTTTCCGAGATATGGACTATCGATTATTTACACCTTAGGCTCTGCTTCTAACTTGGGCCCACATTGTAAAATGGTCTTATCTATTGGCGATTTCGTTCCAATTCACATTCCAAGTAATATTCGGCATGCTAATTACATTGCCGTTTGCCAAATTGCATTATCTCTTATAGTTTCCGAGATATGGACTATCGATAATTTACACCTTAGGCTCTGCTTCTAACTTGGGCCCAAATTGTAAAATGGTCTTATCTATTGGCGATTTCGTCCCAATTCACATTCCAAGTGATATTCGGCATGCTAATTACATTGCCGGTTGCGAAATTGCATTATCTCTTATAGTTTCCGAGATATGGACTATCGATAATTTACACCTTAGGCTCTGCTTCTAACTTGGGCCCAAATTGTAAAATGGTCTTATCTATTGGCGATTTCGTTCCAATTTACATTCCAAGTAATATTCGGCATGCTAATTACATTGCCGGTTGCCAAATTGCATTATCTCTTATAGTTTCCGAGATATGGACTATCGATAATTTACACCTTAGACTCTGCTTCTAACTTGGGCCCAAATTGTAAAATGGTCTTATCTATTGGCGATTTCGTTCCAATTCACATTCCAAGTAATATTCGGCATGCTAATTACATTGCCGGTTGCCAAATTGAATTATCTCTTATAGTTTCCGAGATATGGACTATCGATAATTTACACCTTAGGCTCTGCTTCTAACTTGGGCCCAAATTGTAAAATGGTCTTACCTATTGGCGATTTCGTTCCAATTCACATTCCAAGTAATATTCGGCATGCTAATTACATTGCCGGTTGCCAAATTGCATTATCTCTTATAGTTTCCGAGATATGGAATATCGATAATTTACACCTTAGGCTCTGCTTCTAACTTGGGCCCAAATTGTAAAATGGTCTTATCTATTGGCGATTTCGTTCCAATTCACATTCCAAGTAATATTCGGCATGCTAATTACATTGCCTGTTGCCAAATTGCATTATCTCTTATTGTTTCCGAGATATGGACTATCGATAATTTACACCTTAGGCTCTGCTTCTAACTTGGGCCCAAATTGTAAAATGGTTTTATCTATTGGCGATTTCGTCCCAATTCACATTCCAAGTGATATTCGGCATGCTAATTACATTGCCGGTTGCGAAATTGCATTATCTCTTATAGTTTCCGAGATATGGACTATCGATAATTTACACCTTAGGCTCTGCTTCTAACTTGGGCCCAAATTGTAAAATGGTCTTATCTATTGGCGATTTCGTTCCAATTCACATTCCAAGTAATATTCGGCATGCTAATTACATTGCCGGTTGCCAAATTGCATTATCTCTTATAGTTTCCGAGATATGGACTATCGATAATTTACACCTTAGGCTCTGCTTCTAACTTGGGCCCAAATTGTAAAATGGTCTTATCTATTGGCGATTTAGTTGCAATTCACATTCCAAGTAATATTCGGCATGCTAATTACATTGCCGGTTGCCAAATTGCATTATCACTTATAGTTTCCGAGATATGGACTATCGATAATTTACACCTTAGGCTCTGCTTCTAACTTGGGCCCAAATTGTAAAATGGTCTTATCTATTGGCGATTTCGTTCCAATTCACATTCCAAGTAATATTCGGCATGCTAATTACATTGCCGGTTGCCAAATTGCATTATCTCTTATAGTTTCCGAGATATGGACTATCGATAATTTACACCTTAGGCTCTGCTTCTAACTTGGGCCCAAATTGTAAAATGGTCTTATCTATTGGCGATTTCGTTCCAATTCACATTCCAAGTAATATTCGGCATGCTAATTACATTGCCGGTTGCCAAATTGCATTATCTCTTATAGTTTCCGAGATATGGACTATCGATAATTTACACCTTAGGCTCTGCTTCTAACTTGGGCCCAAATTGTAAAATGGTCTTATCTATTGGCGATTTAGTTGCAATTCACATTCCAAGTAATATTCGGCATGCTAATTACATTGCCGGTTGCCAAATTGCATTATCTCTTATAGTTTCCGAGATATGGACTATCGATAATTTACACCTTAGGCTCTGCTTCTAACTTGGGCCCAAATTGTAAAATGGTCTTATCTATTGGCGATTTCGTTCCAATTCACATTCCAAGTAATATTCGGCATGCTAATTATATTGCCGGTTGCCAAATTGCATTATCTCTTATAGTTTCCGAGATATGGACTATCGATAATTTACACCTTAGGCTCTGCTTCTAACTTGGGCCCAAATTGTAAAATGGTCTTATCTATTGGCTATTTCGTTCCAATTCACATTCCAAGTAATATTCGGCATGCTAATTACATTGCCGGTTGCCAAATTGCATTATCTCTTATAGTTTCCGAGATATGGACTATCGATAATTTACACCTTAGGCTCTGCTTCTAACTTGGGCCCAAATTGTAAAATGGTCTTATCTATTGGCGATTTCGTTCCAATTCACACTCCAAGTAATATTCGGCATGCTAATTACATTGCCGGTTGCGAAATTGCATTATCTCTTATAGTTTCCGAGATATGGACTATCGATAATTTACACCTTAGGCTCTGCTTCTAACTTGGGCCCAAATTGTAAAATGGTCTTATCTATTGGCGATTTCGTTCCAATTCACATTCCAAGTAATATTCGGCATGCTAATTACATTGCCGGTTGCCAAATTGCATTATCTCTTATAGTTTCCGAGATATGGACTATCGATAATTTACACCTTAGGCTCTGCTTCTAACTTGGGCCCAAATTGTAAAATGGTCTTATCTATTGGCGATTTCGTTCCAATTCACATTCCAAGTAATATTCGGCATGCTAATTACATTGCCGGTTGCCAGATTGCATTATCTCTTATAGTTTCCGAGATATGGACTATCGATAATTTACACCTTAGGCTCTGCTTCTAACTTGGGCCCAAATTGTAAAATGGTCTTATCTATTGGCGATTTCGTCCCAATTCACATTCCAAGTGATATTCGGCATTCTAATTACATTGTCGGTTGCGAAATTGCATTATGTCTTATAGTTTCCGAGATATGGACTATCAATAATTTACACCTTAGGCTCTGCTTCTAACTTGGGCCCAAATTGTAAAATGGTCTTATCTATTGGCGATTTCGTTCCAATTCACATTCCAAGTAATATTCGGCATGCTAATTACATTGCCGTTTGCCAAATTGCATTATCTCTTATAGTTTCCGAGATATGGACTATCGATAATTTACACCTTAGGCTCTGCTTCTAACTTGGGCCAAAATTGTAAAATGGTCTTATCTATTGGCGATTTCGTTCCAATTCACATTCCACGTAATATTCGGCATGCTAATTACATTGCCGGTTGCCAAATTGCATTATCTCTTATAGTTTCCGAGATATGGACTATCGATAATTTACACCTTAGGCTCTGCTTCTAACTTGGGCCCAAATTGTAAAATGGTCTTATCTATTGGCGATTTAGTTGCAATTCACATTCCAAGTAATATTCGGCATGCTAATTACATTGCCGGTTGCCAAATTGCATTATCTCTTATAGTTTCCGAGATATGGTCTATCGATAATTTACACCTTAGGCTCTGCTTCTAACTTGGGCCCAAATTGTAAAATGGTCTTATCTATTGGCGATTTCGTTCCAATTCACATTCCAAGTAATATTCGGCATGCTAATTACATTGCCGGTTGCCAAATTGCATTATCTCTTATAGTTTCCGAGATATGGACTATCGATAATTTACACCTTAGGCTCTGCTTCTAACTTGGGCCCAAATTGTAAAATGGTCTTATCTATTGGCGATTTCGTTCCAATTCACATTCCAAGTAATATTCGGCATGCTAATTACATTGCCGGTTGCCAAATTGCATTACCTCTTATAGTTTCCGAGATATGGACTATCGATAATTTACACCTTAGGCTCTGCTTCTAACTTGGGCCCAAATTGTAAAATGGTCTTATCTATTGGCGATTTCGTTCCAATTCACATTCCAAGTAATATTCGGCATGCTAATTACATTGCCGGTTGCCAAATTGCATTATCTCTTATAGTTTCCGAGATATGGACTATCGATAATTTACACCTTAGGCTCTGCTTCTAACTTGGGCCCAAATTGTAAAATGGTCTTATCTATTGGCGTTTTCGTTCCAATTCACATTCCAAGTAATATTCGGCATGCTAATTACATTGCCGGTTGCCAAATTGCATTATCTCTTATAGTTTCCGAGATATGGACTATCGATAATTTACACCTTAGGCTCTGCTTCTAACTTGGGCCCAAATTGTAAAATGGTCTTCTCTATTGGCGATTTCGTTCCAATTCACACTCCAAGTAATATTCGGCATGCTAATTACGTTGCCAAATTGCATTATCTCTTATAGTTTCCGAGATATGGACTATCGATAATTTACACCTTAGGCTCTGCTTCTAACTTGGGCCCAAATGGTAAAATGGTCTTATCTATTGGCGATTTCGTCCCAATTCACATTCCAAGTGATATTCGGCATGCTAATTACATTGCCGGTTGCGAAATTGCATTATCTCTTATAGTTTCCGAGATATGGACTATCGATAATTTACACCTTAGGCTCTGCTTCTAACTTGGGCCCAAATTGTAAAATGGTCTTATCTATTGGCGATTTCGTTCCAATTCACATTCCATTAATATTCGGCATGCTAATTACTTTGCCGGTTGCCAAATTGCATTATCTCTTATAGTTTCCGAGATATGGACTATCGATAATTTACACCTTAGGCTCTGCTTCTAACTTGGGCCCAAATTGTAAAATGGTCTTATCTATTGGCGATTTCGTTCCAATTCACATTCCAAGTAATATTCGGCATGCTAATTACATTGCCGGTTGCCAAATTGCATTATCTCTTATAGTTTCCGAGATATGGACTATCGATAATTTACACCTTAGGCTCTGCTTCTAACTTGGGCCCAAATTGTAAAATGGTCTTATCTATTGGCGATTTCGTTCCAATTCACATTCCAAGTAATATTCGGCATGCTAATTACATTGCCGGTTGCCAAATTGAATTATCTCTTATAGTTTCCGAGATATGGACTATCGATAATTTACACCTTAGGCTCTGCTTCTAACTTGGGCCCAAATTGTAAAATGGTCTTATCTATTGGCGATTTCGTTCCAATTCACATTCCAAGTAATATTCGGCATGCTAATTACATTGCCGGTTGCCAAATTGCATTATCTCTTATAGTTTCCGAGATATGGACTATCGATAATTTACACCTTAGGCTCTGCTTCTAACTTGGGCCCAAATTGTAAAATGGTCTTATCTATTGGCGATTTCGTTCCAATTCACATTCCAAGTAATATTCGGCATGCTAATTACATTGCCGGTTGCCAAATTGCATTATCTCTTATAGTTTCCGAGATATGGACTATCGATAATTTACACCTTAGGCTCTGCTTCTAACTTGGGCCCAAATTGTAAAATGGTCTTATCTATTGGCGATTTAGTTGCAATTCACATTCCAAGTAATATTCGGCATGCTAATTACATTGCCGGTTGCCAAATTGCATTATCTCTTATAGTTTCCGAGATATGGACTATCGATAATTTACACCTTAGGCTCTGCTTCTAACTTGGGCCCAAATTGTAAAATGGTCTTATCTATTGGCGATTTCGTTCCAATTCACATTCCAAGTAATATTCGGCATGCTAATTACATTGCCGGTTGCCAAATTGAATTATCTCTTATAGTTTCCGAGATATGGACTATCGATAATTTACACCTTAGGCTCTGCTTCTAACTTGGGCCCAAATTGTAAAATGGTCTTACCTATTGGCGATTTCGTTCCAATTCACATTCCAAGTAATATTCGGCATGCTTAATTACATTGCCGGTTGCCAAATTGCATTATCTCTTATAGTTTCCGAGATATGGACTATCGATAATTTACACTTTAGGCTCTGCTTCTAACTTGGGCCCAAATTGTAAAATGGTCTTATCTATTGGCGATTTCGTTCCAATTCACATTCCAAGTAATATTCGGCATGCTAATTACATTGCCGGTTGCCAAATTGCATTATCTCTTATAGTTTCCGAGATATGGACTATCGATAATTTACACCTTACTCTCTGCTTCTAACTTGGGCCCAAATTGTAAAATGATCTTATCTATTGGCGATTTCGTCCCAATTCACATTCCAAGTGATATTTGGCATGCTAATTACATTGCCGGTTGCGAAATTGCATTATCTCTTATAGTTTCCGAGATATGGACTATCGATAATTTACACCTTAGGCTCTGCTTCTAACTTGGGCCCAAATTGTAAAATGGTCTTATCTATTGGCGATTTCGTTCCAATTCACATTCCAAGTAATATTCGGCATGCTAATTACATTGCCGGTTGCCAAATTGCATTATCTCTTATAGTTTCCGAGATATGGACTATCGATAATTTACACCTTAGGCTCTGCTTCTAACTTGGGCCCAAATTGTAAAATGGTCTGATCTATTGGCGATTTCGTTCCAATTCACATTCCAAGTAATATTCGGCATGCTAATTACATTGCCGGTTGCCAAATTGCATTAACTCTTATAGTTTCCGAGATATGGACTATCGATAATTTACACCTTAGGCTCTGCTTCTAACTTGGGCCCAAATTGTAAAATGGTCTTATCCATTGGCGATTTCGTTCCAATTCACATTCCAAGTAATATTCGGCATGCTAATTACATTGCCGGTTGCCAAATTGCATTATCTCTTATAGTTTCCGAGATATGGACTATCGATAATTTTACACCATAGGCTCTGCTTCTAACTTGGGCCCAAATTGTAAAATGGTCTTATCTATTGGCGATTTCGTTCCAATTCACATTCCAAGTAATATTCGGCATGCTAATTACATTGCCGGTTGCCAAATTGCATTATCTCTTATAGTTTCCGAGATATGGACTATCGATAATTTACACCTTAGGCTCTGCTTCTAACTTGGGCCCAAATTGTAAAATGGTCTTATCTATTGGCGATTTCGTTCCAATTCACATTCCAAGTAATATTCGGCATGCTAATTACATTGCCGGTTGCCAAATTGCATTATCTCTTATAGTTTCCGAGATATGGACTATCGATAATTTACACCTTAGGCTCTGCTTCTAACTTGGGCCCAAATTGTAAAATGGTCTTATCTATTGGCGATTTCGTTCCAATTCACATTCCAAGTAATATTCGGCATGCTAATTACATTGCCGGTTGCCAAATTGAATTATCTCTTATAGTTTCCGAGATATGGACTATCGATAATTTACACCTTAGGCTCTGCTTCTAACTTGGGCCCAAATTGTAAAATGGTCTTACCTATTGGCGATTTCGTTCCAATTCACATTCCAAGTAATATTCGGCATGCTAATTACATTGCCGGTTGCCAAATTGCATTATCTCTTATAGTTTCCGAGATATGGACTATCGATAATTTACACCTTAGGCTCTGCTTCTAACTTGGGCCCAAATTGTAAAATGGTCTTATCTATTGGCGATTTCGTTGCAATTCACATTCCAAGTAATATTCGGCATGCTAATTACATTGCCGGTTGCCAAATTGCATTATCTCTTATAGTTTCCGAGATATGGACTATCGATAATTTACACCTTAGGCTCTGCTTCTAACTTGGGCCCAAATGGTAAAATGGTCTTATCTATTGGCGATTTCGTCCCAATTCACATTCCAAGTGATATTCGGCATGCTAATTACATTGCCGGTTGCGAAATTGCATTATCTCTTATAGTTTCCGAGATATGGACTATCGATAATTTACACCTTAGGCTCTGCTTCTAACTTGGGCCCAAATTGTAAAATGGTCTTATCTATTGGCGATTTCGTTCCAATTCACATTCCATTAATATTCGGCATGCTAATTACATTGCCGGTTGCCAAATTGCATTATCTCTTATAGTTTCCGAGATATGGACTATCGATAATTTACACCTTAGGCTCTGCTTCTAACTTGGGCCCAAATTGTAAAATGGTCTTATCTATTGGCGATTTCGTTCCAATTCACATTCCAAGTAATATTCGGCATGCTAATTACATTGCCGGTTGCCAAATTGCATTATCTCTTATAGTTTCCGAGATATGGACTATCGATAATTTACACCTTAGGCTCTGCTTCTAACTTGGGCCCAAATTGTAAAATGGTCTTATCTATTGGCGATTTCGTTCCAATTCACATTCCAAGTAATATTCGGCATGCTAATTACATTGCCGGTTGCCAAATTGCATTATCCCTTATAGTTTCCGAGATATGGACTATCGATAATTTACACCTTAGGCTCTGCTTCTAACTTGGGCCCAAATTGTAAAATGGTCTTATCTATTGGCGATTTCGTTCCAATTCACATTCCAAGTAATATTCGGCATGCTAATTACATTGCCGGTTGCCAAATTGAATTATCTCTTATAGTTTCCGAGATATGGACTATCGATAATTTACACCTTAGGCTCTGCTTCTAACTTGGGCCCAAATTGTAAAATGGTCTTACCTATTGGCGATTTCGTTCCAATTCACATTCCAAGTAATATTCGGCATGCTAATTACATTGCCGGTTGCCAAATTGCATTATCTCTTATAGTTTCCGAGATATGGACTATCGATAATTTACACTTTAGGCTCTGCTTCTAACTTGGGCCCAAATTGTAAAATGGTCTTATCTATTGGCGATTTCGTTCCAATTCACATTCCAAGTAATATTCGGCATGCTAATTACATTGCCGGTTGCCAAATTGCATTATCTCTTATAGTTTCCGAGATATGGACTATCGATAATTTACACCTTACTCTCTGCTTCTAACTTGGGCCCAAATTGTAAAATGATCTTATCTATTGGCGATTTCGTCCCAATTCACATTCCAAGTGATATTTGGCATGCTAATTACATTGCCGGTTGCGAAATTGCATTATCTCTTATAGTTTCCGAGATATGGACTATCGATAATTTACACCTTAGGCTCTGCTTCTAACTTGGGCCCAAATTGTAAAATGGTCTTATCTATTGGCGATTTCGTTCCAATTCACATTCCAAGTAATATTCGGCATGCTAATTACATTGCCGGTTGCCAAATTGCATTAACTCTTATAGTTTCCGAGATATGGACTATCGATAATTTACACCTTAGGCTCTGCTTCTAACTTGGGCCCAAATTGTAAAATGGTCTTATCCATTGGCGATTTCGTTCCAATTCACATTCCAAGTAATATTCGGCATGCTAATTACATTGCCGGTTGCCAAATTGCATTATCTCTTATAGTTTCCGAGATATGGACTATCGATAATTTACACCATAGGCTCTGCTTCTAACTTGGGCCCAAATTGTAAAATGGTCTTATCTATTGGCGATTTCGTTCCAATTCACATTCCAAGTAATATTCGGCATGCTAATTACATTGCCGGTTGCCAAATTGCATTATCTCTTATAGTTTCCGAGATATGGACTATCGATAATTTACACCTTAGGCTCTGCTTCTAACTTGGGCCCAAATTGTAAAATGGTCTTATCTATTGGCGATTTCGTTCCAATTCACATTCCAAGTAATATTCGGCATGCTAATTACATTGCCGGTTGCCAAATTGCATTATCTCTTATAGTTTCCGAGATATGGACTATCGATAATTTACACCTTAGGCTCTGCTTCTAACTTGGGCCCAAATTGTAAAATGGTCTTATCTATTGGCGATTTCGTTCCAATTCACATTCCAAGTAATATTCGGCATGCTAATTACATTGCCGGTTGCCAAATTGAATTATCTCTTATAGTTTCCGAGATATGGACTATCGATAATTTACACCTTAGGCTCTGCTTCTAACTTGGGCCCAAATTGTAAAATGGTCTTACCTATTGGCGATTTCGTTCCAATTCACATTCCAAGTAATATTCGGCATGCTAATTACATTGCCGGTTGCCAAATTGCATTATCTCTTATAGTTTCCGAGATATGGACTATCGATAATTTACACCTTAGGCTCTGCTTCTAACTTGGGCCCAAATTGTAAAATGGTCTTATCTATTGGCGATTTTGTTGCAATTCACATTCCAAGTAATATTCGGCATGCTAATTACATTGCCGGTTGCCAAATTGCATTATCTCTTATAGTTTCCGAGATATGGACTATCGATAATTTACACCTTAGGCTCTGCTTCTAACTTGGGCCCAAATGGTAAAATGGTCTTATCTATTGGCGATTTCGTCCCAATTCACATTCCAAGTGATATTCGGCATGCTAATTACATTGCCGGTTGCGAAATTGCATTATCTCTTATAGTTTCCGAGATATGGACTATCGATAATTTACACCTTAGGCTCTGCTTCTAACTTGGGCCCAAATTGTAAAATGGTCTTATCTATTGGCGATTTCGTTCCAATTCACATTCCATTAATATTCGGCATGCTAATTACATTGCCGGTTGCCAAATTGCATTATCTCTTATAGTTTCCGAGATATGGACTATCGATAATTTACACCTTAGGCTCTGCTTCTAACTTGGGCCCAAATTGTAAAATGGTCTTATCTATTGGCGATTTCGTTCCAATTCACATTCCAAGTAATATTCGGCATGCTAATTACATTGCCGGTTGCCAAATTGCATTATCTCTTATAGTTTCCGAGATATGGACTATCGATAATTTACACCTTAGGCTCTGCTTCTAACTTGGGCCCAAATTGTAAAATGGTCTTATCTATTGGCGATTTCGTTCCAATTCACATTCCAAGTAATATTCGGCATGCTAATTACATTGCCGGTTGCCAAATTGAATTATCTCTTATAGTTTCCGAGATATGGACTATCGATAATTTACACCTTAGGCTCTGCTTCTAACTTGGGCCCAAATTGTAAAATGGTCTTATCTATTGGCGATTTCGTTCCAATTCACATTCCAAGTAATATTCGGCATGCTAATTACATTGCCGGTTGCCAAATTGCATTATCTCTTATAGTTTCCGAGATATGGACTATCGATAATTTACACCTTAGGCTCTGCTTCTAACTTGGGCCCAAATTGTAAAATGGTCTTATCTATTGGCGATTTCGTTCCAATTCACATTCCAAGTAATATTCGGCATGCTAATTACATTGCCGGTTGCCAAATTGCATTATCTCTTATAGTTTCCGAGATATGGACTATCGATAATTTACACCTTAGGCTCTGCTTCTAACTTGGGCCCAAATTGTAAAATGGTCTTATCTATTGGCGATTTAGTTGCAATTCACATTCCAAGTAATATTCGGCATGCTAATTACATTGCCGGTTGCCAAATTGCATTATCTCTTATAGTTTCCGAGATATGGACTATCGATAATTTACACCTTAGGCTCTGCTTCTAACTTGGGCCCAAATTGTAAAATGGTCTTATCTATTGGCGATTTCGTTCCAATTCACATTCCAAGTAATATTCGGCATGCTAATTACATTGCCGGTTGCCAAATTGAATTATCTCTTATAGTTTCCGAGATATGGACTATCGATAATTTACACCTTAGGCTCTGCTTCTAACTTGGGCCCAAATTGTAAAATGGTCTTACCTATTGGCGATTTCGTTCCAATTCACATTCCAAGTAATATTCGGCATGCTAATTACATTGCCGGTTGCCAAATTGCATTATCTCTTATAGTTTCCGAGATATGGACTATCGATAATTTACACTTTAGGCTCTGCTTCTAACTTGGGCCCAAATTGTAAAATGGTCTTATCTATTGGCGATTTCGTTCCAATTCACATTCCAAGTAATATTCGGCATGCTAATTACATTGCCGGTTGCCAAATTGCATTATCTCTTATAGTTTCCGAGATATGGACTATCGATAATTTACACCTTACTCTCTGCTTCTAACTTGGGCCCAAATTGTAAAATGATCTTATCTATTGGCGATTTCGTCCCAATTCACATTCCAAGTGATATTTGGCATGCTAATTAGATTGCCGGTTGCGAAATTGCATTATCTCTTATAGTTTCCGAGATATGGACTATCGATAATTTACACCTTAGGCTCTGCTTCTAACTTGGGCCCAAATTGTAAAATGGTCTTATCTATTGGCGATTTCGTTCCAATTCACATTCCAAGTAATATTCGGCATGCTAATTACATTGCCGGTTGCCAAATTGCATTATCTCTTATAGTTTCCGAGATATGGACTATCGATAATTTACACCTTAGGCTCTGCTTCTAACTTGGGCCCAAATTGTAAAATGGTCTGATCTATTGGCGATTTCGTTCCAATTCACATTCCAAGTAATATTCGGCATGCTAATTACATTGCCGGTTGCCAAATTGCATTAACTTTTATAGTTTCCGAGATATGGACTATCGATAATTTACACCTTAGGCTCTGCTTCTAACTTGGGCCCAAATTGTAAAATGGTCTTATCCATTGGCGATTTCGTTCCAATTCACATTCCAAGTAATATTCGGCATGCTAATTACATTGCCGGTTGCCAAATTGCATTATCTCTTATAGTTTCCGAGATATGGACTATCGATAATTTACACCATAGGCTCTGCTTCTAACTTGGGCCCAAATTGTAAAATGGTCTTATCTATTGGCGATTTCGTTCCAATTCACATTCCAAGTAATATTCGGCATGCTAATTACATTGCCGGTTGCCAAATTGCATTATCTCTTATAGTTTCCGAGATATGGACTATCGATAATTTACACCTTAGGCTCTGCTTCTAACTTGGGCCCAAATTGTAAAATGGTCTTATCTATTGGCGATTTCGTTCCAATTCACATTCCAAGTAATATTCGGCATGCTAATTACATTGCCGGTTGCCAAATTGCATTATCTCTTATAGTTTCCGAGATATGGACTATCGATAATTTACACCTTAGGCTCTGCTTCTAACTTGGGCCCAAATTGTAAAATGGTCTTATCTATTGGCGATTTCGTTCCAATTCACATTCCAAGTAATATTCGGCATGCTAATTACATTGCCGGTTGCCAAATTGAATTATCTCTTATAGTTTCCGAGATATGGACTATCGATAATTTACACCTTAGGCTCTGCTTCTAACTTGGGCCCAAATTGTAAAATGGTCTTACCTATTGGCGATTTCGTTCCAATTCACATTCCAAGTAATATTCGGCATGCTAATTA